>NC_072735.1:22067413-22667413 GCF_026930045.1 Uloborus diversus
CACTTCTAAACTATGTTCGAAAGTTGAAATGTGATCAAACGCCTTCGTATATATAAATCAAAATAAATAAAACACAACTGTATTCAAAAACTCACACAACACGGGGGGGGGGGGATCTCTATAGGAAGCAATGAAGATGCCATTTTTATCACCTAGGGTACCATCTTTCACCTACGGTGCACGTTAGGTGAAGGGAGCCAGTTTTTCACCCTTGCTAAAGGTGCAATTTCGGCTCTCTTTCGGGTGTCGCTGGTGAACAAGCGTTTCACCCCTGAAAGGTGCCAAACGCAACCTGTAGTTTTAACAGTGTGGTAGCTAACGTAGAATTAGTACAGACCAGACAAGTGACCGAAGCAATGGTTCGGTTCAACTCGAAGATTGCAGGCAAGGCATGGTATATTCAGTAAATTACCTCCCATTAGCCTGGGCTAATGTCAGTCATTTCCAACTTATGACTGCAGTTTCGTGCTAGAGCTGGCGGTGTATTTCATGTATTTCTGCTTTAGCCCTGGCTAATGGGCGGTAATTTATTGAATATACCATGCCTTGCCTGCAATCTTCGAGTTGAACCGAACCATTGCTTCGGTCACTTGTCTGGTCTGTACTAATTCTACATTAGCACCAGTTTGTTTGGCACTCTTGACTTCCTTAAGAGGTTTTCCATCTCCAGTTCAGTCACTTTCCTATGCCGGGCTGATGAGTGCTAATAAGCACGAAACTGCAGTCCTCGGCTGGAAAAGACTGAGCTGGCGGTGTTTTTCATGTATTTCTGCTTTAGCTCTGGCTAATGGGCGGTAATTTACTGAATATATCATGCCTTGCCTGCAATCTTCGAGTTGAACCGAACCACTGCTTCGGTCACTTGTCTGGTCTGTACTAATTCTACATTAGCTACCAGTTTGTTTGGCACTCTTGGCTATTTAAGAGGTTTTCCCTCTCCAGCTCAGTCAGTTTCCTATGCCGGGCTGATGAGTGCTAATAAGCACGAAACTGCAATCCTCGGCTGGAAATGACTGAGCTGGCGATGTATTTCTGCTTTAGTCCTGGCTAATGGGCGGTAATTTACTGAATATACCTTGCCTTGCCTTGCCTGCACTCCTCGAGTTGAACCGAACCATTGCTTCGGTCACTTGTCTGGTCTGTACTAATTCTACATTAGCTACCAGTTTGTTTGGCACTCTTGGCTATTTAAGAGGTTTTCCCTCTCCAGCTCAGTCAGTTTCCTATGCCGGGCTGATGAGTGCTAATAAGCACGAAACTGCAATCCTCGGCTGGAAATGACTGAGCTGGCGATGTATTTCTGCTTTAGTCCTGGCTAATGGGCGGTAATTTACTGAATATACCTTGCCTTGCCTTGCCTGCACTCCTCGAGTTGAACCGAACCACTGCTTCGGTCACTTGTCTGGTCTGTACTAATTCTACATTAGCTACCAGTTTGTTTGGCACTCTTGGCTATTTAAGAGGTTTTCCCTCTCCAGCTCAGTCAGTTTCCTATGCCGGGCTGATGAGTGCTAATAAGCACGAAACTGCAATCCTCGGCTGGAAATGACTGAGCTGGCGATGTATTTCTGCTTTAGTCCTGGCTAATGGGCGGTAATTTACTGAATATACCTTGCCTTGCCTTGCCTGCACTCCTCGAGTTGAACCGAACCATTGCTTCGGTCACTTGTCTGGTCTGTACTAATTCTCCATTAGCTACCAGTTTGTTTGGCACTCTTGGCTATTTAAGAGGTTTTCCCTCTCCAGCTCAGTCAGTTTCCTATGCCGGGCTGATGAGTGCTAATAAGCACGAAACTGCAATCCTCGGCTGGAAATGACTGAGCTGGCGATGTATTTCTGCTTTAGTCCTGGCTAATGGGCGGTAATTTACTGAATATACCTTGCCTTGCCTTGCCTGCACTCCTCGAGTTGAACCGAACCACTGCTTCGGTCACTTGTCTGGTCTGTACTAATTCTACATTAGCACCAGTTTGTTTGGCACTCTTGACTTCCTTAAGAGGTTTTCCATCTCCAGTTCAGTCACTTTCCTATGCCGGGCTGATGAGTGCTAATAAGCACGAAACTGCAGTCCTCGGCTGGAAAAGACTGAGCTGGCGATGTATTTCTGCTTTAGCCCTGGCTAATGGGCGGTAATTTACTGAATATATCATGCCTTGCCTGCAATCTTCGAGTTGAACCGAACCACTGCTTCGGTCACTTGTCTGGTCTGTACTAATTCTACATTAGCTACCAGTTTGTTTGGCACTCTTGGCTATTTAAGAGGTTTTCCCTCTCCAGCTCAGTCAGTTTCCTATGCCGGGCTGATGAGTGCTAATAAGCACGAAACTGCAATCCTCGGCTGGAAATGACTGAGCTGGCGATGTATTTCTGCTTTAGTCCTGGCTAATGGGCGGTAATTTACTGAATATACCTTGCCTTGCCTTGCCTGCACTCCTCGAGTTGAACCGAACCATTGCTTCGGTCACTTGTCTGGTCTGTACTAATTCTACATTAGCTACCAGTTTGTTTGGCACTCTTGGCTATTTAAGAGGTTTTCCCTCTCCAGCTCAGTCAGTTTCCTATGCCGGGCTGATGAGTGCTAATAAGCACGAAACTGCAATCCTCGGCTGGAAATGACTGAGCTGGCGATGTATTTCTGCTTTAGTCCTGGCTAATGGGCGGTAATTTACTGAATATACCTTGCCTTGCCTTGCCTGCACTCCTCGAGTTGAACCGAACCACTGCTTCGGTCACTTGTCTGGTCTGTACTAATTCTACATTAGCTACCAGTTTGTTTGGCACTCTTGGCTATTTAAGAGGTTTTCCCTCTCCAGCTCAGTCAGTTTCCTATGCCGGGCTGATGAGTGCTAATAAGCACGAAACTGCAATCCTCGGCTGGAAATGACTGAGCTGGCGATGTATTTCTGCTTTAGTCCTGGCTAATGGGCGGTAATTTACTGAATATACCTTGCCTTGCCTGCACTCCTCGAGTTGAACCGAACCATTGCTTCGGTCACTTGTCTGGTCTGTACTAATTCTACATTAGCACCAGTTTGTTTGGCACTCTTGACTTCCTTAAGAGGTTTTCCATCTCCAGTTCAGTCACTTTCCTATGCCGGGCTGATGAGTGCTAATAAGCACGAAACTGCAGTCCTCGGCTGGAAAAGACTGAGCTGGCGGTGTTTTTCATGTATTTCTGCTTTAGCCCTGGCTAATGGGCGGTAATTTACTGAATATACCATGCCTTGCCTGCAATCTTCGAGTTGAACCGAACCACTGCTTCGGTCACTTGTCTGGTCTGTACTAATTCTACATTAGCTACCAGTTTGTTTGGCACTCTTGGCTATTTAAGAGGTTTTCCCTCTCCAGCTCAGTCAGTTTCCTATGCCGGGCTGATGAGTGCTAATAAGCACGAAACTGCAGTCCTCGGCTGGAAAAGACTGAGCTGGCGGTGTTTTTCATGTATTTCTGCTTTAGCCCTGGCTAATGGGCGGTAATTTACTGAATATACCATGCCTTGCCTGCAATCTTCGAGTTGAACCGAACCACTGCTTCGGTCACTTGTCTGGTCTGTACTAATTCTACATTAGCTACCAGTTTGTTTGGCACTCTTGGCTATTTAAGAGGTTTTCCCTCTCCAGCTCAGTCAGTTTCCTATGCCGGGCTGATGAGTGCTAATAAGCACGAAACTGCAATCCTCGGCTGGAAATGACTGAGCTGGCGGTGTTTTTCATGTAGAAAGTAATGTAGTTTAAAAATAATTAGAAATTTGACTTTCAGAACTTAAATAACATTTTTAAATATAATTTTTTAAAAAAGAGTGAAAATGGAGAAATTTAAACCATTAGTCATTGAAGAACAAGCTATTAATTAGTTATGAAAAATCGATACTTGGGGTGGGGGAACTGCTATGGAGAAAGTGCAGCGTAAAATAATATTGTAATTACAATTAATTGACTGACGATTAATCGGTATTCGACCGATTATCATCTGCCGATTAATCAGTCAATTTTCTTATCGGTGCATCCTAATCTTTATATCTGTGAGGCGCTCTATAGTAAAAACATAGAATTCTTCTATACTTAGAACTAACATTATAGTCAGAATGTTAAATTTATTTTGATATTTTAGAAATTCCATCTCAAATTTAGAAATGTATTTTTTTTTTTTTTTTTTCTACTTCTTGTTATATGAAAACCAAGTCAAGGGTTATTCCCTTTAACGCAACATCCCACAATTCTCCGTGTGAACCGGTCTGAAACAAAACAGTGAGGCACGAAATGAAAAATGAGAAAATTATGCACTGTCCAACGAAGAAACCTCACAAAACAAAAAAAGAGGAAAACAACTTGTTCAAAGCTCCCTATCAAAAAACACTTTTAAAAAAATATTTTTTTCTGGGTAATAATGGATGAAAACATCTCGGGCGTTTCAGTCTATAGATCAAGCTTAAACTGATTTTAAAAAGAATTACCTACACAAATGTCTGTGATTTCTGTCTTTGTGTTACGCATCATCAGCCTAGAGTGACATATTAAGTGGCGATTTGTTCAGTACACCTTTGATTACGCTTACGCGAAGGTGGAAGAAAGAGAATCATTTTAAATGGCAGGAGTGGGGGGATGTCGAAAGATCGGTGCTTGAAGTTGAACTAAAAAAAAAAACTTACAATCACACACGTAGTATCCTGTTATGGTTTACGTTATCTTAATTTTTTTTTTTTCATGTTTTTTATTATTGCCGGCTGTCTTGCGTGTAACGACGAAGCTCTTTTTTTTTTTTTACAATTAGAAGTTACTGTATCCACGTTCGCCTCAAACTTAAATTTTTGGGAGGACAGAAATTTGCCGCATGGAACTCCAAATTTTGCCGGATGACAAAATACGGACACGTAAGCAGACATAAGTACATAAAAAAAAATTGAAAACTCGAACTTTCAAAAATTGCAACTATGTCTCCAAATTTTCCGAATCGTCTGACAAAAATTGCAGAGTAAGGAAACTTTTTAGAAGGTCACAGTGACCTCGCGGGACCTCCCATCGGAGCGCCCCTGACTTTATCTGCAACAGTTCGCGGATCGTTCACTAACTATTGAAGTTCATGTGGCATTGGTCTCTGCCATTCGTTCATGTTCACTTGATTTCTCGTTTTGCTTTGCCTTTTGGAATAAGTCCATAGGCCATTGGTTTTGCCCATTGTTCATTTTGATGACTTTTTGAACACAGTAGAAGCACGTGAAATATACCGCCAGCTCAGTCATTTCCAGCCGAGGACTGCAGTTCCGTGTTTATTAGCACTCATCAGCCCGGCATAGGAAAGTGACTGAGCTGGAGATGGAAAACCTCTCAAGGAAGTCAAGAGTGCAAAACAAAGTAGTAGCTAATATGGAATTAGCAGACCAGACGAGTGACCGAAGCAATGGTTCGGTTCAACTCGAAGATTGAACAGTCCTCGGCTGGAAATGACTGAGCTGGCGGTGTATTTCACGTATTTCTGCTTCAGCCCTGGCTAATGGGCGGTAATTTACTGAATATACCTAGCCTCCTGTTAAAAAAAGTTTTTTTTTTCCTTTAATACGTGTTTTTACTTATCAGCTTGTATGGAGGGAGATAATTTATTACCCATAGTGTTCCATAATGCTTAGAGTGTTGCAAATTGCGTGAAAAGCTTTTGATTGGGCTACTTTTTGCCTACTTTTCCACCTTCAACTAATCAGCAAGTATCATATTTTGCGAATATTTTACTGCAGTACCTGGAAAATTCTGAAAACGTGAATAAGTCGAATTCTGGTTTAAGAAATGACGTTTTCAGATGTGATAAAAGCAAATGTAAGCAGTGCTTCCCCCCCCCCCCCACCCATCAAAAAGAATGATCGCGCATCCACATGAAATGTTACAGCGCACCCCTTAAGGTCAAAAATGTCTCAAAATCCACCACCCTTAAAACTTCAATGCAGCAATCGGTGCCATGTCCCCCCATGGACCCCCCTCCACTCTGCGACATAAGCTCCCGGGAGGAAAAAAGTAGAAAACATTGTGTGAATTTCTAAGGCAGAATTTAATAAATGTTCATAAGGGGCTGTTCGTAAATGTGACTTATTTTCAGCAAATTTCGCTCCCGCTCTCCAGTGTCACAAAGTGTCATACTTCATCTTACCCCTCCCCTCCTTTTTCCACTTGGTACACTGTTTTTTATTTGCATAGTGTCTAAAAAACATGTGATGCCACACTTCTTGTTGCCCCCCTCCTGTCTGCCCCCCAAACTGTCACAATTTCACGAAATCTCCACCGCGTTAGAAGTGTGACATGATTTGTGAATGACTTTTAAAAAGATAATGAGGCAGTGAGAAGCAAAGGGATGTAAGTGGACATTTTCAAGTTTTGAGTAAACGTGTTTAAATATAACGTCTTAGGTAGACTTTCACTGAATTTTTTTTCTAAATCTTGCTGTACAGCAGCACCTACCAGGTCTACTATTACTATATCTTGCCTCAAGATAGAAGAGAGGTTCACCCCTACCATTTGTACCGGTTATCTCCAAAATTTAAATTTTGCCACTTATATCCCTTTGCTTCTCACTGCCTCAAATGTAAGGGAAAATGAGAATCAGAAACGTGCTCACTAGGGTCACCAGGGCACCGTAGTACCTTGCTTAACTAAAAAAAAAGGACGAAGGAGAAGAAGAAAAGAAAAGAAAAAGCATAAGAAGAAAAGAAAAAGAAGAAGAAAGAACGGAAAAGCATAAGAAGAAAAGAAAAAGAAGAAGAAAGAAAAGAAGAAGAAGAAAAGAAAAAGAAGAAGAAAGAAAAGAAAAAGAAGAAGATAGAAAAGAAAAAGAAGTATAAAGGAAAGAAAAAACAGAAGAAGAAAAGAGAAGAAGAAAGAAAAGAAAAAGAAGAAGAAGAAAAGAAGAAAGAAAAGAAAAAACAAAAGAAAAAAAGAAGGCGAAACGAAAGAAGAAATAGATGAAAGGAAAAAAAGAATTGATCAAACATAGCCCGATTAAGATATTGGGGGCCGTTGGAAAAATATTTTTTCTTGACCCTCTAAGTCAAATCACTAATTTATGTCAGGTGCAATGAACTTGAAAAGTTCCGTGTTTACGTGGCGTAAAACAATTCAGAAAGTTTAAAACAGCAGTAGTCTCGGTGAATTCGCTTTGTTTAAATCGACTATACAGTAGTGTGAAATGATGTGCGATAAAATGAGTCAACATTTAAACAAACGTGTTTCTGTCATCAAGTTTTCATAAACAAAGACTTGTTATTCTCTGTAAAACAAAACACCCGAGACAATTCGAATCCGGTGCACTCTCTAGAGTGTAAACCAAAACAATTAATATCACTATTTGATAAAATTGTTTTACGCATTTCCTATATAAATGGCTTGCATTTTAATCTTGTTGTTTTAGATTTGTTGTTGGAGCATAATAAAGCGCTTTTGTCTATTTCCTTGTTTTGAGACTTTTTTTGTTTATGTAACTTAGAAAGATATGTATTGAACCAAAATTCGATTAAAATAATAATTACACCGGGGTTTGAACTAGATAAGCATTGAACTTGAAGATATTTCTGCTTAGAAGCTTTGCTGGATTTACGAAATTGCCAAGAGCTTTGCTCGTCGCATGGAATACTGTAATTAACTTTTAGGCAATCTCTCTTAATTTCTTATTTTTATTTTTTAAAGAATAAAAATACAACCAAAACTGTGAGCCAAGTGCTCATGATGAATTTTGTTTCAAGTGCTTGTACATCTGTCAGTATTCCAGAAGTAAGAAATAAATAGCATTATAGAATAAATTTATAAATCATTTGATGTTTTGGTGAGTTAAAGCTCATAATTACCTAGTTTTATGGGTAAGTTTAGTTATTCAGAAAATTTCAATAAATCATGAGTATTTTAAGTATGGGAATAACTTTGGTTACCTCTAACTCAGCATCCTCAGTTTAAAAATAAATTAGCTTAATAAATTTGGAATAATAAATATGTTTAAAATATCTTTACTAATAATAAAGCTGAAAGTCTCTCTGTCTGGATATGTCTCTGTCCGGATCTCTGTGACGCGCATAGCGCCTAGACCATTCGGCCAATTTTCCTGAAATTTGGCCCAGAATTAGTTTGTAGCATGAGAGTGTGCACCTTGAAGCGATTTTTCAAAAATTCGACTTTGTTCTTTTTCTATTCCAATTTTAAGAACATTTTCCCGAGCAAAATCATCATTAGACGGACGAGTAAATTACCAAGTTATCATAACGTGGAACCGTAACATGGGCAAGCCAATTGGCCAGAAATTCATCATACATTATTTGTAAATATACAGGTGAAAAAAAGTACCTTTTAATTTTCTACTAAGGGCAAAGTCTTGCGGGTACTACTAGTGTAAAATAAAGCAACGACTAATTGACAGATAGAGACAATTCGAATCTTTAAAAATGCAACATGTTAAATTCACTGCGATAATAAGCAACTGGCTGATGTTTTGGTATTGAAAGGAATGGTGTTTACTTTTTACAGCCGTAGGATTACATGCAAGTGCATATGTGGATAAACTTTTTTTTTTTTTTTGTTACGTTAATGCATATAAATGCAAAAAAAAAATGGCAAAATTTTAAAACAAATGCATATTAATGCATTGTTCGTGTGTTTTTAGATTTTCTTTATTTTAAACATATTTAGACAAAAATAGACAAAAAAGAAATATTCCGTAAATTACCGCCCATTAGCCAGGGCTAAAGCAGAAATACGTGAAATACACCGTCAGCTCAGTCATTTCCAGCCGAAGACTACAGTTTCGTGCTTATTAGCACTCATCAGCCCGGCATAGGAAAGTGACTGAGCTGGAGATGGTAAACCTCATAAGGAAGTTTGTTTGCACTCTTGGCTTCCTTATGAGGTTTTCCATCTCCAGCTCAGTCACTTTCCTATGCCGGGCTGATGAGTGCTAATAAGCACGAAACTGCAGTCCTCGGCTGGAAATGACTGAGTTGGCGGTGTATTTCACGTAAAAAAGAAATAGTTTGGGCTTAACTAAGAACAAAAAAATAGGGCGACGGATGGGAATTCTTTTCGAGCAAGTAACTGCTTCTTCCTCTGAAATTTTGAGCTTTCTGAGTGGTAAAACAGAAATGACATTTTGCAGAACTGTTATCATGAGCGTGACATGAGAATACCTTGAAGATAATGTTGTGATTTATTGCATCAAAAGCAGATAATCGGTGTACCATTTTCTGCGGGTGTAATTCTTTTAATTGTAGTATGTTCATCTCCTTAATAACAAAATGCAAATCCAATCGTTTTTATTCAGATGTAACATTTTTTTTTCGACAATGAATAAAGAATGAGCGTATTTTATAGTTTCAGTGCTTATTGTAGGTTTTAGTGAAAATTCAATGATTTTTAGTGCATGTAATCCGTGCTCTACTAAAAATAGTAAACAACTTTTTACTTAATTTTACAAAAAAGGAAGTATTGTATTCGCGAAAAAATTTTCACTCAAAATTCGGCCTTAATTTCCATTTTGCTCACACCCGAATGAATGTTGAGTTTTTTTTCCCAAACCGACCACACGCGGATAAGTGCCTAAGAACGTATAAACACCCGAAATATCCATTTTGACATTCCCCGAGTTAATTACAACAACTTTTCTCGTGACATCCGTATGTACGTATGTATATATGTGCGTATGTGCGTATGCATGTCGCGTAACTCAAAAACCGTATCTCCAAGAAAGTTGAAATTTGGTACGTAGACTCCTAGTGGGGTCTAGTTGTGCACCTCCCCTTTTGGTTGCATTCGAATAATGTTATAAATTGGCGGACACTTGGCGATATATCGCCAGTCTTTTAGTCGCCAACTTGGCGACAAATTCGGCGATTTTTTTTTTAAATTCTTTTTTTTTAAATCTGGTTTTAATTTATTCACTGTTGGTGATATTTAGAGAGTAAACTATTGAATCATATTAAAACTGCCAGTAATGAGACAAAGACATTAAATTGGAGTAAAAGGAAGTCATGTGATGCACACATCAGATTGTTTTATTTTCAGTTTTAGGGAACAAAAATTGCCTTGTTTAAAGTCGATATAATTCTTCGGATAAATGATTCAACTCCAATTATTTTACTAAGTCAATGCAAGGCGAAACCAGTTATTCGCGATGAGCTTACACTCTTCGAGGATATTTGTTATAAATTGGTTTCAACTGCAATTCATTTCAGAGGGTGGGGTCAATGCCACTCCTGGATTCAAAGAAGCAGCCACCGACAGCAGTTCAGTCTTAACTACTCTTTTAGTTACTTGAAACGTTGTAAATTTCAACCTACTTCGTTCATTGGATTTTATTGTTTTTTTACTTCCTTTTACAAAAAAGGAAGTATTGTATTCGCGAAAAAAATTTCACTCAAAATTTGGCCTTAATTTCTATTTTGTTCACCCCCGAATTATGACTGAGGTTTTTTTTCAACCCGACCACACGCGGATAAGTGCCTAAGAACGTATAAGCACCCGAAATATCCATTTTGACATTCCTCGAGTTAATTACAACGACTTTTCTCGTGACATCCGTATGTACGTATGTATGTGCGGATAAGCGTATGTGCGGATGTATGTCGCATAACTCAAGAACGGTATGTCCTAGAAAGTTGAAATTTGTAGTAACGTAGACTCCTAGTGGGGTCTAGTTGTGCACCTCCCCTTTTGGTTGCATTCGGGTGTTTCTAAAGGGGTCTTTTGCCCCTTTTTTGGGGGAAAATCATTGTTAATTTCGATGCATACTCAAGTGGTGTTATAATTTGGCGGACACTTGGCGATATATCGCCAGTCTTTTGGCCGTAAAGTATTATCAATTTGGCGAAAAATTTGGCGATTTTTTTTTTAAATTTGGTTTTAATTTGGCATTGATGGTGATATTTAGAGAGTAAACTATTGAATCATATTAAAATTGCTAATAATGGGAAAATTACATTAAAATTGGAGTAAAAGGAATTCATGTGATGCACACATCAGCTCGTTTTTTAATGCAACAAAACACGAAGGATTCTTCATTAATGCTTAGGAAATGAAAAAAAAAATGTCTGACTTAATTGAAAAGAAGCGTTATTTCTTTCCTTGTGAAAGATTAACATACATTATCAACGTTAATTTTGTTTTCTTAAATTTCTTACCAAAGATATTAGATTTATTATTTATTGCTTTGAAGGAAATATAAATACCAAAATTTACATGTTCTGGAAATGTAATACTAGGCTTTAGAGACGTCAGAAAAGGGATGGAAGTAGGGGTGATTGGGGATCTTTCCCAAAAGCTTTTGAAAATTGAAGTCAAAAATAGCAATTGATGACTTTTCATCTACAAGTTTACACTGAATTAAAAAACATATTCCTTGTAACCCCGAAACCCGTGTCTGCAGTAATTTGCAATTTTTGTACATTAAAACGTTCGTAATTCATTCATTTAACATAGAAGTGATTTAAATCCTATGCCAATGAGTTAAAATTACATGGTCATGGAAATTTGGATCAGGAATCAGTCAAGGAAAATTATTCACTCAAAAACTACATTTCTGACCCATGGGAGGATCAAAAACTTCGCATTATTAGCAGGACGCCCGGCTACTGGGTTTACATCTCGGGATGCTTTACACTAAAGCAAAGCATAATAAAGCAACAAAATAAATTGAAATTGACGCTTCTGCTTTGTTAAAATATTTTTGAAAAGTTAAACTGTGATTTACCATGCCCAGATCAATGTCTTGGTTCCTGATTTTAATAAAAACAGGACTGTAGCTCAGAAATCTGCAATAAGTTTAGATTACACAATAATAAAAATTTGGGTTAGAATTTTGTTGAAGAAAATGCATCATTGAAACGATATTTCTGGCCCCTGAATAAATCCGATTTTCTGAAAAAACAACAAAAATGTGCAAGTCCTCATTATTTTTCACCAAAAGCGGTGAAAAACAGCTTTAAAATGATGCCTTAATATCAGGGCTGTGGAGTCGGAGTCGGAGTCGGAGTCGGACTGATTTTGGGGTAAAGGAGTCGGAGTCGGAGTTGTTAGAAAACTTGCCGACTCCGACTCCGACTCCGGGTTTCTTTTTTTCTTTCCTTTTCACTGACTCTCCTTGCATTTTTTAAAAACTGACTACCAATTGGTTCAATTACATGTATAAAAAGATACTAATGAGAAAATAACTGCCATTATGGCAATCAGCTAGCCTGAATGCTTACCGAACTTACTGTAGCCGTCCTCTAGTTTGCTTGCTTTTTAACTTAACTAATAGCGACTGTCAGCAAACGGTTTTGTTGCCCAACATTTTCAAGTAATCACTTTCAAATAAAAATAGAAATATAGTGTTTTCTTCGATCTCAGTTATAAAATAGCGAAAGAAACGTAACAAATTAATAAGTCGAGGCCCGTAGCTAAGGTTGAAATGTTTAAGGGTGATCGACAAATTCAAAAACGTTCTGGCGCGAAAGCACGAATCCAAAAGATCCAATGAAAAATAATCTAATGTTTTTTTCTTTATTAAGACTATTTCTATAAGCTCGGTTCTCACTAAAAAGTATGGAACAAAATAAGTGTAAATGATTTCTTGATTGCAACACTCAATAATTGCAGCTAATCTTAAAATCTTAATATTAAGGTTAATTCTAAAGCAGACAATAAAATTTAAATTAAAAATTTAGCGAAGAAGAAATATAGGTATAGTAAAAGCTATTCGTACAAATTTGTATAGCGGCCGCATTTTGTGTAAAATTAGCTCCTGATGTATATGTGCCCTATTTTCGTTGAAATTTGATTGATGAAATATAATTTAAAATATATTCGCGAAAATTTTCAGAATTAAAGTACTTATAAACTCTGAAATTAACTTTGGGTGTCATCTACCTGATGGGTGTCACCCAGGGAAAACCACCCCCTCTCAAGAACTTGGATTTAGAAAAAAAAAAGCTTTTTTTCTCTCAAGTTACAGCTTTCAAAAATTGAAAGCACACGATTTGATCAATATCTATTTGTTAAACATTAAAGGGGGGCAAATTGCAGATAATCCTTTTCAAATTTTTTAAAAGGGATTTTTAAGTCATCTCACTTCTTAACTCGTAACTGTTGGAAAATTTGATTTTTAAATTGAATTTCTAACGTTGTATGCGTCTTGGGTTTACAATAAAAAACAAAATGCGAAATTTTCATGAAAAGGAATCAATATTTCAATCTCTGTTTAGAGGTTTTCCCCCTTCCCCTGAAGGGAGAGAGGGAGTTGAAAAAATACAATTAAAAAAATCAAAAACATCCGGAGTCGGAGTCGGAGTTGGAGTCGGAGTCGGGCGTTTCAAAATCCAGGAGTCGGAGTCGGGGTCGGAGTCGGCCATTTTCCTTCCGACTCCGCAGCCCTGCTTAATATGTAAGATAAATAAATACCTTTGTGCTGAACAGTAAAGTAAGACAAAACAACGTTAGAAGAAGCACAAATTTGTAAATTACAGCAGACACGTGTTTCGGCGTTACAGGGAACGCCTTTTTCAATGCAAAAAATGGATGTCTTTTCATCCATAAGCTCATTATTTTTTGCATTGAAAAAGACGTTCCCTTTGTAAACACGTGTCTGCTGTAATTTACAAATTTGTGCTTCTTCTAACGTTGTTTTGTCTTACTTTACCTTAATATGTAGTTTGATCACGAATTGAGGGAGTTATGTCGTTATCACAGATAAACACCTTTGAGAAATAAAATATGTTTAATTGAATTACAATTTAAAATATATTTAATTGAATTGAATTAAAATATTAAAAAAAGATATTTTATGGCCACATTTGAGGTGACTTAGTGCATAGTATTTATGTACTTCAATGCAGATTAAGTGGCACTAAATGGTTAAAAAAAAAACATTTGAAAAGAATTTTATCAGAACTTGGCCGTGAAAAATTGCATGGGAGGTGGGGGCCAGTTTTTATTTCCTAGTCCCCCTTCAAAAACTAGTTCTGTATCCACCCTTGTCTATGCTTACTATGATTTTTTAACTGTCGGGAAGTGTCTAAAAAGTTAGTTATTTCAGATGAATTACTTCTAATGCGCATACATGAATACACGCACCCATTCTTTTGAGGTATAAAGCAACATCGATTTTTGAGCAATCACGATTGCTTATTGTTCTCACTTGACCGTCTTTGATGCCCGGTTCCTTTTCAGCTTGGACCAGGGGGCTCTGCAGTACCACCGCCGCCCGCAGGCCTCTGCATCCTTTGGTCTTGAGCACTGCCCCCCGGAATCCGCTTCTGGGCGGTGGTGTCCATGTCATACACACACACACGCGTCTTTTCACACATACACACTCGCCTACGTGCATAAACACCAGCCTACACACACACACACAACTATACACACGTAACCGTCCAGGACGAGGGGCAGGCTTGGAGGGACAGGAGCTGTTTCTAGAATTAATAACCCCAATGAGTATGGTTCTGTCGCAACTCGTGATTGCGAAACACATAATTTGAATTCAAAACTTAAGAATTCAAATTATTATTATCTATTTATTTTTTTTTACAATGGAGTACGAGGAAGCAGTGTGAGGTACACAGCAGACTTTAATTTAAATTTTCCACAAGTTGACGAACATGCGAATTTGGAGTTCTAAAGCAATTATTTTTGGACTCTGACATTGTAAACAAATATCTTTTCCCATTAACTTTCCAACAAAAACTGTACAGTAACCCTGCAAGAGATAGACGATTTTGTAATCCTTATATATTATTTCTGTAGCCTGTTTTTGGTTTCTACGCCAAATTTCCCTCAATTCTTGATCGATTTCTTTGATTTACGGCTTATTTTATAGCTTATGGTGCTGGCTACTGACGAAAAATAGACCCAAGGTCTGAAAATTGTTTCTTTTAGCCGAAAAACCTGTTTTAAAGAACAAGAATAAGGTTTTCGGTCAAACTTATAACTTTAATTTGCGCTATGACCGACAGAGCTGAGTAGCTTGATCGGCAGAGCGTTCTCTTCGTAACCAGGAGATTACGTGTTCGGGCCCACGTCCGAACAATCTGCAACAAAAAAATTTGAGAAATATCGCGCATTACATGAACACTGAATTAAATGGATAACAACTATGAGGGAATAGAATAAATGAGAAGGAAATGCTCCTTGCTGATATGAAAACATTCAGTGAATTTGCTAAATTACTTCGAAATTGCACGTGTTATTTTTTTTTTTTTTTTTTGAAGCTTTGGCTCTGGAAAGAAAATTAAAGCATAATGTAAGCGAAAATATAAGTAACAGGTTTAAGATTTCAGATTACAATAGAATTGTTTTTTGTTCAGAAAAAAAAATAATAAATCGTATATTAAAATATATATTCTTCTAATGAGTTTTTGACTCTTTGTACAAATAAATAAAATACTATCTCAATTTGAAGGGTAAAATATATATTTTTTCTTCTTTTTGCTAAAAAAGAAATAGCTTATCACATTTTTACTACATTCGAAAGCATAGTTCAATTTATTTTGTATTTTAACCGTGCTGTTAAATGATGAACACGTGCTGCCATCTAAGTTATAACGGTTTAAGCAGCCTGCGATAACAAATTGTAAAAATTTTCAAAAATAAAAACATTTTTCTTCAATATCTTATCTTATATATTAATCCCCTCTCATTTTAAAACTTATCAGGCTGGCCAATGACGAAAAAAAGACTTACGGTCGAAAATTCAAGTTTTCGAAATCGCCTCTTGCTGTTTCCAAACCTTGATGCTGCCTGTAGTTCTTATGCATTTTTTAAAGCAAAGTTCTAATGCAGTTTTCCATTTTTTACGTCGCTTTCGGCAAAAAAAAAAAAAAAGCCTGTGTGTGTGTTCATATTTTAATAAAGCTTAACAGCACTGGACTTAGTTGTTCGGTTTAATTGATAAGTTTTTTTCGGTAGAGCGTTCGGCTATAAACTATCTGAACTTCGGGCAAGCTTGGGCTGTCCGACATAATATCAAATTTATATTAGTATTACGCATTACATGTGCTCATAACATACACACCTAATAAAATAAATGCAGTGGGAATGCTACTTGGTGTTTCGACTCCTATATGCAGGCTACAGTTATCATTCGGATAAGTTGATTGTTAATCGAACTGTGTTCTTTGACTACATCCAGACCACTCAACATAATGTAAGCATAAAAAAGTATTAGATTTACCTAAAGCAATCCTTTTTGTGCAGAAAAACATTTTCATTGTATGCTAAAATGTAGATGTTTCTAATAGCAGTGTTCGACCTTTTGTACAAATGAAAAAATACTACGCCCGATTAAAACTACGAGTTTCACTCAGTAAACCTTTAATTTTTTATTCGCGCGAGTACGATATAAAGCATTAAAAGTATTATTAACTTCATTAGCAAGAAATTATTTTCTACTCCTCTGCTTTCTGCTGAAAAAAAAAAAAATACATTTTGTCTACGTTCGAAAAATTACACTTAAGAACGGACTCAGTTCAACTGGTTTTGGTTTTGAATTTTAAGTGTTCGATTAAAAGAGAAACATGTGAGGGCATTTAAGCCGTAACGGTTAAAGCAACCTTCTATGTGAAATAGTTCATTATTCAAAGATAAAAACACTTATTTTCAATCAAATTTATTACTTCTCTAGAATGTTTGTTTCAATCGCTACGTGAGATCTTCGTCGTTCTTTAATCAAATTCCATGCTTTGCGAATAATTTTAAATCGTATCATGCTGGTTAATGACAAAACACAGATGCATGATCTTATTATGATTTTTTTTTGGCAAAAAGCTTTTTTGCTGTTTTTTACTACTCATTCCTTCAATGAATAGCTTTCGAAAAGGAAGGTGCAATTGCTAGGTTTGTTGGGGTGTCGTTCTGTTAGTCAGAATGGCTCCAATTCGAATACGTGCCAATAAATATCTCTTTAATGTTTCTTTTTTTCCCGTCAGATGCTGACATGTGCAGGACTGTATTTGCCACAACCTGTTTTTTCACATGCACAATTATTGCTTTTTCAAGAGTCACCACTCAGCCACACTTTTAATGACATTTATGTTTGCATTGAAAATATGTACGATTAAAAGGGGATGCCTTCTCTTCTGCGCTTACGTTTTTTTCGGTTCTTCTTTATTATGTTCTTCCTTTGAAATTCTTAAAGAGCGAAATGCCTTATGAAACGATTTGAAGCACAGTGCGGAGTTCCGCACGGGTCGACTAGTTTAAACTTATAAATTGTTTCTTCACGTTTAATGATTCACTGTTTCTGCTTCAATTTCCGCTTGTTTTCAAACCTATCTGGACCGAGTCAAGTGAATGTCCTGAAATATAAACACGGAATTGCTATCCCATGTTCAGAGGTCGATAGTATATCGAATTCACGCCTCATTACATTCGGACTACTGTTTATACAAATGGAATGAGGTGACCCAGGCCTCACGTTACCGATCGGTAATGCAATTTATTGTATTTTGTTCCGAAATCAATTTACCGATTCTTCAGAAGATAAGAATAGAAATAGCAATGTAGGCAATAGTAGGATATGGAGTTGATAATTTAAATGCAAAATTTTTCCTTTTTCATTTCTGAATTCGACATCAGGCTGCGTTTGAAGAGAAAGACCGAGTGTGTTAGCTATGTTTTTGTGCGAAAATAAATTTGCGGTAGAGCAGCGATTTCAACATTTTTTTTTAATTGCGAACCTGCAAGAGCTTTTCACAGAAATTCGCGAACCGGTGATATTTTTTTTTATAACCCTACCCCCTCCCACCCCCTTTTTTTTGTAAAAAAACAAAAACAAAAATCTTTGTGTTCACGAACTGCTTAAAACCTGTGAACTTTTTTTGCGGATCGGTAAAGCTCCCCCCCCCCCTTTTTCCTTTTTGAGTTCTATCTTTTACTGGGGGAGGGGGGAACAAATGTTTGACTCGGGGACCGTTGAAAACTTGTGAAAAATATTTTCAAACGGCTGTGGGGGTTTTCCTCCACTTTTTTTCCAAAATAATAATAATAATGAAGGAATAAATAAATGTACAAATAAAACTTTACTTGATTTTGAGGAATTATTACGAAATAATTTAAATGTTAAGTGAATAATTATCGTAACAAGTTTACATTAGTAATAAACACTGCTGAAAAATCCTAGAAAACTATTAAATTAATCTCAAAACTCACGTAAAAGATGTCGCATAGGATATTATTATCATTACTAGAAAATCGCTCGTCAAGGTATAACAGGTGAAAATTGCATTTACATTTGAACGAAGCCATTGCCTATTTGGTGATATTTTGTTAGTTGAAATTTTAAACCTAACTCCAGTGGATGAACCATAAACTCCAGTAGATGGC
Source organism: Uloborus diversus (assembly GCF_026930045.1). Taxonomy (NCBI): domain Eukaryota; kingdom Metazoa; phylum Arthropoda; class Arachnida; order Araneae; family Uloboridae; genus Uloborus; species Uloborus diversus. Next base: position 22,085,725 of record NC_072735.1, read on the forward strand.
GTTTATTTTTGACCACTTTTTTGCTTCTACAATCTCTTAAAAAGACAGTCTTACCAGTAAAACAGTTAAGGTACCGGATCCAGTTCAGCCTTGTCAAAATAAAACATTTCCCCTGCATGTGAAACATTACCAAAAAATTTTTTCAATTTACCATGCCATTGCGCGAGTTTCATTGTTGGTGACGTCAGGAGCGTTACTCGATCAGTGAATTTGCTATTATATATAATGAGGATTATAATGCTTTCTTTCTTTCTTTTCTTTATCCTTTTTTTTAAAAGAAAGGAACATTTTTTAGCATGGGCAAACAAAAACCTCTGAGGATCGTTCAAATTTTTCTGCAGGCCGATGCCAGTTTGCCGGATCCGGTTGAAAATCGCTGCTGTAGAGCAACGGTAACGTATTCGTTATCAAATTAGAAAGGTTTCTGACTCGAGCCTTAACGTTTACTGTGAGATCAAATTAGAAAGGTTTCTGACTCGAGCCTTAACGTTTACTATGAGAAACATCCCATTAAATCATGTAATATTAACAAAAAGTCGTTTGCAGGTCTTTCTAACTGGCGTAAAAAATATAGTTCTTTAATTTCATAATGACTTCTCTCTTACTCAGGATCTATACCCTATCTTCCATGGTTTTAGCGGAGGAGTTTTCGTGTGCTCACAATCAGAAAATTTTCGAACTCGAAGTCTAAGTTCAAGTTAATATTTTATGTTGTTCACGAGAGGGGAGTGGGGCGCTCTCTTGAAATAGATTTGCAATTGTCGCTTGAAAAATTCAGTTTTAAACAATCTTTTGTAATGTTTGTAGGGGGATAATATATTTATCTTTTTTGAAATATGTTTCAAAATATTTATTTTCCCATGGAGAGTAAAAACGCCACCCCCTTCCTAAAATAGAGAGGGATCATTTGGGATTAGATAAGCTTAATGCTTAAATGAGATCCAGGCACTTGGACCTCGATTTTCATCTGATGCAGTGGTGCACACAAGTCCAGGGAGTCCGGACCCCTCCCATGGCCCTTGAGTTTTTTTGATTGACTATAATCCGATGTATGTAGTACGTAAAATAATTCCAAGGAAAGGTAACAATAATTTCAGACTTAATAAATGAAAAAAAAATTAATTTGAATTTTGACATCTTGAATTCAAATTATGTTTTTCGCAATCACGAGTGTGTGTATTTAGGCGTGTGTGTTTGTGTGTCAGGGTATGTGTGTTTGTGTGTAGGGGTTATGTGTGTGTAGGCATGTGTGTTTGCGTCTGTGTGCAGGCATAAGTGTGTGGGTAGTTGTGTGTATGAATGTGTGTGTGTGGGGGGTATGTGTATGTGTGTGTAGGCATATGTGTTTGTGTCTGTGTGCAGGCATGAATGTGTGGGTAGTTGTGTGTATGTGTGTGTATGGTTTTGTGTGTGTATGTGTGGGTGTCTGTATGTATGCGTGTGTATGTGTGTGTAGGTGTATGTGTGTGTAGGTGTATGTGTGCGTGTGTGTGTGTAGTTGTGTATGTATGCGCGTGTGTGTAGGATATGGATGCAACCTGGAGACGGCTTTCGCTATAGGAGCAGCATCGTGAGGAGCCGGTTGACGGTGATGGTGCGGAGGGTGGCGGTGGGAAAAATCAAAAGACGCCAAAAGCAGTCAAATGAGAACAATAAGCAATCGTGATTGCTCAAAAATTCCCTCTTTCATCCCCTACAAAATTGAACTGTATGTGAACATAAATTGTTCTAGAATGATGATTTTGCTTCGCAGTTTATATTTTTAACTATGAGAAAAGTAAATACATTCTTCTGCTTTCTGGTATTTTAATAACGTATTTGTTATTCATAAAATAATTTTATTAAGTAATGATAGGTAATTAAATTACGCAATAATTTTTTTTAATGCTTTTTGTTCCCGACAATCGATAAAACGAAAAGAAAATGTTTGGATGCGTGTTGAAGTATGATATGAGGATGGGTGAACCTTCGATCTTGGACCCCCCCCCCCCCTTGAGAAATTCCTGTGTGTGCCACTGCCTTTGAGGGTCCATGTGGACCTTAAGGAACCTCTGGTTTAAATACTCTTGCTTTGCTGAATTCAAGCGATTTCACTATCACATCCACCATCATACCTTAATATTATGAATTAAATGTCAAAAAAAAAAAAAAAAAAAAAAAAAATCAAGACAAACTTGATTTTATTCCATAATATTTTTCATGCTTATCGAAGCAGGCTAGCGACTGTAAATAAAAACGCTGTTAGCATTATATTTTTAGTTTTGTAAATAGATTAAAATGAGATTTATCTTCTTGTATGACTTGGTGCTTCTGCAATGATGAAGTTAAGTTGCTTCGTTGTTTTCATTTTTGAAATATGCGAAAGGCAGCTTTGAACTCTCGTGCTTTCTGATAGTTTAATTAAACATTTGTTCCAAGCAATTTAATTTATTAGTTTATGCTAATTATATATTCAATAAATTATTTTTTACTGTGTTTTGTTCCCAACCACCGATACATTAAAAATAATGTATTTGAGAGCGTATTGGTGTACAAGACTCCCCCCCCCCCACCTTTCCCTTGAAAAAGTCTTGTATGCGCCAATGTGACCTACAGTATTTGTATGAGGTGTGTAAATTTTTGTCTCGCTTTAATAATAAATATTTATTTCGGAAAGCCTACTCTACTTTGTGTACATATATTTTTGTCCCGGGTCCGAAAAGTCCTGACGAATAGACTCCTAATCTCCTATGAGCAGCATGGAGCTAAATTCGGTTATGATCAAACGAACAAGTTATCTGTGATCAAATTTATCTTAAAATCATAACAATTCGAAGTTAAATATTGAATGATTATTAAACAAATTTAAAATGCACAAATTACCAAAAGAAAACTGCTGATACATGTTTCGGAGTTGCACGGAACCCCTTCGTCAATGCAACAGAAGTTCTTACCTCTTTGCCGTTGAAGAAAGGTTTCTTTGTAACCCCAAACATGTGTCTGCATTTTTTTTTTTTTTTGAGCAATCACGAATTGCTTATTGTTATCATTTGACCATTGACCATTGAATTACGTTCGCGTCTTTTGATTTTCGTCCCCGGGACCTCTGCGAGCTCCACCATCTCCAGGTGCTGCTCCTCTGGTCCTAGGCCTTCACCAGGTACAATGTCCACCGGAATCCGCTCCTCCTGGGCAGTTTCGTCCTTGTCCTACACACAAGCAAGCCTACACACATACACACACAGGGGCAGTAGCGAAACTAGAGGTTGGCAGGAGTGGCTCTCGCCAGGGGCGCAGCAGTCAGGGGGGCAGCGTTTCGACTGATTAAAAAAAGTTTTTTTTGTTTTTTTAAGAGTTTTTTTTTTTTTTTTTGATTATATATAATTTGAAAAATGCTTTAAAAATTAAAAAAAAAAAAAACTCGCAAGAAAAGAGCTAAAGGCGGTATACATATATGTATACACATACATAGCATCTACTGAGAAGAAACACTGGGCATCATTAAAAACAATTCTAAAAAATAAAATAAGAAAAAAAATTACAGTGCTGTCTCCTAGTTATCGAATCAGTTAATCAAAATGTTCCAAAAAAAATTTTTTTTGGAGGTCACAATGATTTTTGGTGACTTCCCATGTGAGCGACCCTGTGGAGGGAGCGCAATTTCTTTAGTTCGCCAGGGGCGCTAGACCCCATAGTTACGCACTGCTCAGGGTCATTCACAAAAATTTCTGTGCCAGTCACAAATGACTTTTACTCCCCCCCCCCTCCATATTGTTTACTCCTACGTCCATGCCTACATTTCACCCTCATTTTAAAAATCTCGAGCCCTCTTCAAACTCGGGCCCGGTTCAATCCTGGTATCCTTCTCCTCCAACCCCCTCTGCACGCCCCTGCTCCTACAACACACACTCATGATTGCGAAAGGCATTACTTAATTCAAAGAGTAAAAATTTTTAATTTTTTCTTTCTTTTTTATGGTTGCAAATTTGTGTTTTTTAACAAAAGTACGTATTTATTTAATTTAAATTGAAATACTGCTTTAAAATTCGAAAGTATGTAGTAAAAATCTGGACACCGTATTTTTACAACTTAATGTTATTTTCCTTGTCCCCCCCCCCCGCGTCAACAACCAAATATCTTCCCGTTGAGTTTTTTTTTTTTTTTTCTCATAGCGAAACAATATTTTTACGTAGTTCGAAAAGTCAAACTGAAATAGTTTCTAAATTCAAAAAATATATCGTAAAAGTATTATCGTAACAACTTTCTATGTGTTTTTTCTGGTGCAAGAATTCACACACAACTGACTTCGATATTGCACCAACTGGACTCTAATTCGCGAAATCCATAATGCAGCACGTATATGCCCCCTTCAGAGAGAAACCACAATCTCGCGTGTGGCGCTGCAATCGGTTCTTCGCTTCGAAGCGAAATTTGCGTGGCTTCTTTGAGTCGCACTTTACTGCGCGGGACAACGGAGGTCGGTGCGCGTAGTTCTTTTTTTCCTCCTCACGGTGGTGCGTGCTTGGAAAAACAGCCTGGGATCGTGAAGCAAAAAATAAACAAACGGAGGAAAGTTTGCTGTTGTCCAGTGTCGCTGTGCCCTCTGGAGTTGTGCTCTTTTATTCTTCTACGAAATTCAGAAAAAGTTTTTCCTGTTGTAAAACACCTCTTTGCATCAACCCCGAAACAAGTTTTTTTTATGGTGAAATTTTCGTCTGTGAAAAATTTGTAAATCCTTCATGTTTACTGTCTTGAAAGAGGATTTCAGTCATCCATCGATTCCCGACAGTCTTTCAAAAAGTTTTCAACTTTCAGGAAATCATTTCTGACCGCCGCGCTGTTTGGTGATTGTTAAATTCCTCTTGTGCATTGTGCAATAAATCTACCCAGGAAAGGAAATTCCTTGCAAAGGTGGTGCCTGAAATTTCGACTCCCGTTGGTGCATACCAAGACCAAGCAACGTGATCTGCCCATAAGTTCGCAGTGAGGCATTTGCAATTTTGCTAGCTACCACAGATTGGTACGCCGAGTGGTACATCCCACCCTTTGCGTGCCCGCTTCAGAACCCCTGCGAGTACTTATTATTTCTTGTGTTTTGGATGGCCCACATTGATCGTGCTTTATGAAGAGTGAGCCATACCCTTTAGAACATTCCCTGGCTATGCAGTACGAAGACGGAATGCCGCACTACGGCGGGATGGACGGTCCGACGTCGCTGTATGACCCGCACGGGCACAGGGCCATGCAGCCCCTAAGCCATGCCCCGCACATGAACCATACCCCATCTATGCACCAGTACCACAGCAACCATGTGTCAGGAGTCATGGGCAACCACATCATGGGCTCCGTGCCCGATGTGCACAAGAGAGATAAGGATGCCATCTATGGGTAAGTTCGAACCATCTCTGTAGATAATCCGTTTTTGTGATTACATTAAGAAAATTTAAAAATAATGTGTAATAAAGTTACTGAAAGTTAGAGGTACTTAGTTGAAAGAATAGACATTTCTAGTTGGTTAAAAACTAAAATTGCCCATGTGCTACAAGTTATTTAACCAGGCTTAATTTGCATAGGAATTCACAAAAGCTCCTGTACTTTTCAATTGTATGCAAACTGTTAACATTTGAGGTGAAGTTCAGACTTTTTAGGCATAAAAAAAATTGTGGGACTATAGGGCTTCTGCATTTATTTTGGTAAAAATTAAGCCTGGTATTCAACAGCAACAAGTAGTTTCAGTGGTGAAGTCCCATCTTTTAAGAAGTTACAAAAACTAAGTTTATTAAACTGTTGAAAGTTAGAGGTACTCTAGCAAAAAGTAGAAATTACAAGTTGACTGAAAAATAAAAGTGCCCATGTATTACAATTTATGTACAGCAAGTAATTCCCACCTATTTGTTTTAAACTCCAGGGACCCCCAACATTTTAAATTATTGTCTTTTTGATTTCAAAAACTTTACTTATTTTCTGACAGCGCACCTCCAACCCTTTTCCCAGGGGTGCCCACTTAAGGGAAAGGGCGCACCCCCTCAATATCGCGGAGACCCCCCTCCCAAAAAAAGCAAAAGCCCCCCAATAAGAAAATACCCCTCAAAACAACCGCTCCCCTAAAAATTTCAATGATGCAGTCTGCGTCATGACCCCCCTCCACCCCCCCCCCAGGAGGGCACTTTTTCAGTACTACACAGCTGTACTAACATTTCTATTGCAGCTTATTTAGTAACTGAAATAATATCTAAAGTTTCAGTTCAATGAATGAATTATTGAATGTGTTTTATTTGATACAAGTCAGCAACAAAATGACAAAAGCACTTATTTTCTAAATTTTTTTGGATTTTTGAAATGAAAACCCGTGATTGATATAAAATACTAAAGATTAAAAGCTTTACATTTTGCCATGCTACACCCACAGAAATAAGTCATCCAGATGTTTCGTACAGCGTATCACTTTTATTAAGAGAAACCCAAAAACGTATCGGAAACAACTTTTTTGCAAGTACATTGGCTTCCAACTAAGTTTTATTCACAAAAAATATGCTCAGAATAAGTAAATCACTTACTCAAAACTTTATAAGTGAGAGTGAAATTTTAGATAATCTGGATAAGCACGCTACATTTTCGGCTCCTCAACGGAGAATCTGCCGACGTACAGCGGGCATTTAAACGGAAGAAGTAGCTTTGCGTCAAAACGCTCGAGAATAAAACATTATCTCTTTTTTTTTATTATTTTTTTTACAAATTCTAAATTTTATTTAAATTTAGATTAAATGTGACTTTTCTTTCATGCTGATGCTTCTCGCTATTTATTGACGTAATGTACTTATACGATTCAAGATATTCTTTACATATCAATCGAAAAGTATTTTTTGCTTAATAAGCGGTTGTTTCGTAGCGTTGAAATTCGCCAAAGATTTGTATTTTCTGTTTCAAAATAAGTCATAAGTACCATTTTGTGCTAGTAGAATTGATAAAAGTAAAAATCTCATTCAAAATATACCAAAACTCTTGGAAATACCACAATCGTAAATACACTCTGTGAAAGCAAATAAATTCTATTATTGTTTTTTTCCTTTCTTTTTTTCCATTTATCTCAAAATCAAAGCAATGTGTTAATTTCTTCAAGTTTATTTCCCAAAAGACGAAACTTTGTCTAAAATTTGGCAGTTGATGAGCTCGTTTAGTGTGTTAGGAAAGTTTTTTGAAAAGCCAGTTTAAGATCGGAAAGTCTTTAAAAAAAGCTTAAATTTAAATTTATTTCGAAACTTTTCATGTCCGGAAAATTAATAAGGTTAAAAACCTTAAAGAGATTACTTTTTAACTTTACACTTCTCTTTTTATTCGAAAAACGGGTAGAGCTAATTTTATCAATGTGAGGAAAAGTTCTTAAACTATAGTATAGGTAGGTTTCTGGACTCCGCTGTTTAGAAAGAATGAGAAAAATTTTAGGAATCTGACACCATAGGATTTTTATTAATAACTGCTTCATTCTCCTGTTTTTCCTAAATTGTTACTTTTCATTAAAAGTTTTTGTTTTCAATTTAAAAATTATTTATGGTTTTTTATTCAGCAAAAAAAAAAAAAAAAACTTCTGATTACATACAACTATCACTACTTTAAATAAACATCCACGTTTACTAATGGATTTCGTTTTTAACAATGCCTACTGCCTAGGTGAAAGATTGATGCTTTTTCTTGTTGTTGATTTGTAGTAGTAGTTTTTAAAGTCCAAAAGAGTAAACAAACAAACAAAAAATCATTTTATTTTTATTTATTGGCTTAGGTATACGTTATCACAAAAATGCATTAAACAGTTTTTAAAATACGCATATGAAACACGAATACATATAATACACAAAAAATGTTTCCTTCAAACGTTGGTTAAAATATCATTTCTAATCAACACCCAAATTTAACATTTCCTTATTTCTAATGTTTAATATTTTATTTTAAGTACTTGATTCTCTTAAACACGAAACACAATTCGCTAGAACTGTCGTGCTTCAAAATAACAAAATTGTAATTAAAGAACTTTTTCTGAAAGATTAGTTTATTCATTGATCTATTTATTTAGGAATAACAGTCAAACAACAAAAGCATGATTTTTGCATGTAAATAAAACATTGTTAAAGATGCGTCTCCAGAAACTTTATCATTAAAAGTTTAATTTCTTTGAAATACATTTGTTTCATAATGCTGTTTGTTCAACTAACAACTCAAAGTGAAAGTGATTGTCAACCGGTTGAGCTGAAGAATATGTAATTGATAGGTCGTGTAAATGTTCAAACAATGTATAGATGCGTACTTATGCTTGTAAAACAAAAATGCTGCAAATAGTTGGTAGAATAGTTTTTTCATTCGAAAAATCAACCGTAAAACCCGGTTTGTATGTAAATAATACATGCATTGATCAAGGGCGCCCATATAGGGGGGCAAGGGGGGCTCGAGCCCCCCCCCCTTGCCCCCTGCTGAAAATAGAACTTTCTTGCTTTTAGTACTTTTTCTTTGCAAAAATGTAAAAACATTTCTTCTCCAGCCATTAATGAATAAGTTATTAAAAATGTCAAATTTTAATGACTCTAATCTGTCCTGAAATTCGCTTTCATGAGAAAAATATCCTGCTAAACCATGGTTAAAGTATCTGAGCTCCCCCTTACAATTTTGCATATGGGCGCCCATGTCATTGATTAAACATTTGTGTATATAAAAATCCTAGTGGTTCTATGTTGCTTTATAGGAATTAGAAATCACCGTAAGCGGAGTTTTTTTTCAAACTTTGAAGTAAAATTGAGTTTCTAAAATAATATATTTTTTGAACTCTTCTCCCCCCCCCCCCAAGTTGAAATGTGAAAGCAGTTAGCTGTGAAACATGTGCCAAAAGTCACAAAAAGTCAAAATACAATGCAGTAATTATACGAGTAGTAATGGTTTTTGTTGCGATAAAGTTAGAATAGATCACTGCAGTAGCCAGAATATTGGAAGTAAGGGGTTTATGAAAGTCCTTTAAATTTTAAACTAAGGATTCTGAAAAGGGGGGAGAGCTAACCCTCTCGCTATGTCCCTGGGGTCGATTAATTAATCTGTTTATTTGGTTCTTTAAGCGTCATTTTTACGTTATTTGTAAATCTGAAATACAAGTTTAGAATTTTGGGAAAAATATTTAAGCATCTAGAAGAGCAAACTGCGTGTAGAAGCTTCAAAAAAGATAATAAAAACATTCTGCCTCTTAAATAGCACGTTTTTATAGTAAATATGTTTGTAGTTCTAAACTAAAGAGATTAGTTGTGGTCCCATATTAATTTCACAAAACCAAGAAAATTTCTATTCAGAACTGTTTTATAGCTCGGCAAATTATATTTTAAGAAGAAAATACAAAAAAATTATTAGTTATACCGCATTTATGAATAAAAATGTCCCTGATTATGTAAATTTCTCACGTTTGTTTTACTTTTACCTATCCTTTATTTATTTTTTTTTAAGCTGCTTCGTTATTTAACTTTTAAAGAAAAGGAGTGGTGAAACTTTGGTGCTGTACTAGAACGCCTCAAGTTTTTTCTGTTCAATCGCTAGCAAATTTCTTTCCTCAAAACTTATTTATAGCTTGAAATTTTAATGTATTTTGAATAATTTCTAAAACCAATCATTTGTAATAATCACAGTAATTAGGCGAAATTAAAATAATATTTTTTTTTGCAATGAATAGGCAATAGAAAGTTTTTCATTCACTTCTTCCAAATCTATTGCTTTTATTAAAGACATTATAACTCCGTGTATTTACATTTAGAGTTGTTCGAAGAGGCCATAAAATTAAGAGTTAGTACCACGAATTACCTCAGCTTGCATTCCCTAACTGTAGGTCACCTGTCGAGATTGATTACGTTGTAATACCCTTATAAATAATCGGTTTAGTTTTTATAGTTGGACGATTAACTAGAATCAAACTTCTAAATTTATTCTTTGAAAGAAAAATAGCATAAAATCGAGCAAATATTTTTTAAATGAATTATTATTTTTCAGTTGAAGAAAACTTCGGATTGCATATTGAATGAACCCAATTCAAAAAGAATTGTAGTAAAATCTTATTACAATGAATACCAATACAACGAAATATCCGTTTCAATAAAATAAGTATTCAGTCTCTTTTTTAATTTTATTTTTAATAGTATAAATTCTGAATTCTGGTTGGAAGTACAAATTCTTTACAGCGAAATGTCCGTTGCATTTAACAATATTTGCGGCCCATTGAAGTTCATTGTAACGGGATTTGACTGTATTATCTTTTAAGTTATGTAATTAAATATTTGGCGATAATTGCTATTTTTTAAATAAAAGTTACCTTAACCACAAAAACCGCTTTCAGCAAGAAATATGCCCTGTTTATTGGTGTAGAAACGTTAACATGTTCCAAGGGCGCCGATATAGGGGGGCAAGGGGGGGGGGGCTCGACCCCCCCCTTTGAAATTAGAACTTCCTTGCTTTTGGTACATTTTCTTTGAAAAAATGTAAAAACATTTATTCTCCAGCCATTAATGAATAAATTATTAAAAATGAAATATTTTAATGACTCTAATCTGCCCTGAAATCGGTTTCCATGGAGAAAATACCCTCCTCACCCATGGGGAAAATATCTGAGCCCCCCCCCCCCCCCCTTACAATTTTGCATATGGGCGCCCTTGACATGTTCATAAGTTATATGAAACAAAATCATAACAAATTCCTTTTTTACGATATCTATCAAGAAAAATTTTATCGTTTCGGAACACCTGATCGAAAAAAATACATTTGTTTCTTGCTGTTTTAAATTATTTTTTTCCTTTCAGAAAAGTATCCCAATAATTATAACACACATGCAAAATTTTTTTTGAATAAAATACAAAAGTTATGATATGATGATGATATAATTGAAATATAAAGCAGTTTTTGTTGTTATCGTCATATGCTTTAGAATTTTAAATCTAGTATCGATAAAATAACTCTTTTAAAATAAATAATCTATTGTTTATATGATGCTTAAATATTATTAGTATTTTAAAATTATGAGACATTATACATTATATTACATTCAAAACAAATAAAACGACTTTTCATATAAGAAGTATTAATTAAAACGATTAAAAAGTAATATCTTTAAAATATATATCTATATTGAATCGCTAGCAAAATATTCAGTTCGTACATATGTGAAAAATAACACTTCTGCAGGGAAGAAAAAATGGGGGAGGGGGGGAGGGGCTACGAGAAGCATTTTCTTAGACTCATGCTTCTCGTAGCCCCAAATTTTTTTTAATGCTGTCGAAGTTACTATGCACCTGTAATAATTGAGTTAGTACTAAAAATCTGTGTAAAACATGTATAAGTTGCATTACTTCAACTATTGCCATTATGTAATTGCAGCTAACTTTGTGTTTAACTCAAAACGTTTTAGATTTAGATTTAAAACTTATAATTATAATAAAATGTAACATACTTAAAAACTACTTTAATTATCTACTTTAAACAAATAAATACACTTTAAGCATACAATTCATATTTTATACACTTCAAGCAACGAAATAAAGGAATTTTATAGAGCATAAATGCATCGATACATAAAATCAAACGATATTCGAAACGTATGATACATACTCTACGCTATTATATTCCGACTTTAATTATATTCGTTTTGGTGTAAACTAAATGTGAAAAAATTGCGTCAAGCCTTAAGTGTTATAACAAAGCGTGTTAAAATTATACCTATGCTACAAAAATGATTTGAACCTAGATTTAATTAAACTGCTGATCTAATATGCATGTCCTAAAAGCGTAATTGTTTTAAGTAAGATAATCTTCCTTATACAAACTATGGAGTGCAATTGCGCGATATATGTTGTTCAGGTTTGCCAATAAAACACGCAAAAATAGGGAGCGGGGGGACCTGGAGTGAATTTATCCATGCCGTATTTACGTTTTAGCGAGTGATTTAGTTTTCAAAAAACACCTCGAGCAGACTTTTACGTTTTAACTTGTTTAAGTTTACAAGGAAACTCTTCTACAACATTATGTCATTGTAAAGATTTGCGATTGATTAATGGACGGCTTTCATTACGTTATAAGAAAAGAAAAATACAGTTCGCGCGTTGAAAAAAAGAAAGGAAGAACTGTGTGCCAACATATGTATTAAAGCTCATTTTTAAAACCATTTGGGAAGAAATTCTACAAAATGTACAATAAAAAAACAACCCCCCCCCCATGATGCACAATAAAATTTATTTATCAGCAACTCTACAGTTTACAAGATTAAATCTCAACCTAAAGTCTGTATGTTATCAAAATAATAACTTTTAAGTCAGGATTTTGTTAGCTGTTCAGTAAATTTTAGTCAGGGATCTGTAATTTAAATAATAAACCCTAAGTCCTAAAACTACGAAGAATTTAGTAGAAACTATCGATTCCTGAATCTAAATCTCTTAATACTCTCCTGGGAAAAAATAATCTTAACTATTCTATTCAGTCATTATATATAATAGAAAAACGAGTTAAGTGTCAGTCGACGGAAGGAGTATTTAAAATTATTAAATTTAAAATTTTTCTCGGGATGAGGGAGAGATTCATATTTTTGATTTTGGGGGAGTGTTCCTATATTTAAAAGCAAAAAATAACTCAATGCTCAAATTAGCTTAAATACCAAATTAATTGTATTCAGAGCATTAGAGCTGAAAATATTCATGATGGGACCATTATTATTTTTAACGTTCTAGTTCACTGCTCAAAAAGCTGTAAAAATTAGCATCGGCATGTTTTAAAGAGAAAGATTCCGTATTATTTGTTATAATACTTAAGTTTTAATTTATTCATTCCAAAATAGCGAGGTTTTATTTAAAAAAATTAGAATTTTATACATTCGGCATTGAATATACCGCCCCCAAAACGTGTTTCAAAGTAAAGCAAAGAAATTGCTTTTAACCATTTTAGCTAGTGAGATTATTTATTTTTATTAATTTATTTAGTTTTATCTTTATTTTATTTATCTATTTACATATTTGTCATGTAAGCAGTGGGTGGGGTAACCTCAACATTAACATTTTTTGTGCACTCCTCAAAATTTAGCAAATTAAAGAAGGAAAATTTCCTGTTACTTTTGCGTTATTTATTTATCTGTGACTGAAACAGTTCCGTATGTGTACTTACCAAATCATATATGTAAATAACTGTACAACTTTTGTATGCAGATATAGGGATCTTGCAGGTACTATTGTAAAATTAATTACAAAAATTACAATTACATAATATAGAAAGAAATAATTGATTTAAGTATACATAACAGTGACGACAAAAAATAGTCCTAAAAGTAAAGATTTTAATTGATTCCCCCCCCCCCCCCCCACTTTTAAATGAGGTGAGGTTACACCGCATACCGCTAAGTAATCGACTACATTCAAAGTTTTAACTTTGTTATACTCAATCACTTGCTAATTGGTTAGAAAAAAGTTAGGTGGACCCTATAATCTTGTAAACTGTTAATATAATAATTATTTATAATAAAAATTTTCTGTGGTGTATGACACCCCACTTCTCCGTCACGGGTTAAAAACAAAATTTGCGCTGTTCTTGAGAATTATTACGTAATTCGACCTTGAATATTGTGGTCATCTTTCTTGAATATTTTGAATCTTTAACTTGGATCGCATTTCAACCGTCTCTTAAGAAAACAAATCAATTTCGTTCACAGCATTGCAAAATTTATTGATTACATATCCTTCCATGTACGGCTTTTGTTCGAATTGTGCAACAAAGCAGTTCCGTCGGAATTCATAAAACGAGTTTCTGGGATTGAATCTTCCCTAAAAGTGTGTCCTTGTGACATTTTCATTCTAATCGCGAACGCCTTGTTGGAATTCAAATGCCCGTGACCAAAGTGATTAGGTTGGAGCTGCAAATAGATAATTGTCTGCCAATAGCTTTGTCCATTTCAACCCACGCTAGTGCTACCAGAGAAAAGTTGCTCTGCATGTTGCAAAGATGTTTAACTGTTAGGAATTTGTAGATAGGTTTATTGATACAAGATCCATGTATTATTGATTTATTTTTCACTCTTGTAACTTTTTTAAAAGGAATCTCGCAGTGCAAAACGAGCCTAGCATTGGATATCCAACAATTACTAGGGGGCAGAGTCACTGCAAGAGGGCAAAGGGGGACACCCTCCTAGGGGGTGACAACCGAAATGGGTTTAAGAGTTTATGAAAAACTTAAGTACTTCAATTCTGAAAAAAATCCCCAAATATATCTTAATATATATATATTGTTTCTGTTAACTTTCTGTGAAAAGAGTGCACAATATCTCATGGGGGGGGGGGATTTGGCCGTTATGTATGCGTCTAGGGTAAAATTAATGTAAAATGTGATTTATGGCCTTTTATGTAATTAAAAAAAATAATGTTTTCTTTCGCTTCAATATTCTTTCTTCAATTCAAATTCTTTCGCTAATTAGAATGAACTACCTGTATTTTTTAATTTCACAAATTAACTTTTTGGCTCCTAATTTAACACACTGGCAGGCGTTTACTATTATAATAAGTAGGAGAAGGGACTGCACTACGGGGATCATAATACCCGTAAAAAACATTAATTTTAGTGTTTGAAAAACTCATTTTCAATTCAATGTTCCTATTTTGTTTTGGCACAGCATTTGTGCCACCATGTTGTCCACAGCATTTGGAATCATTTATTGCAGTGGCATCGTTAAAGGGGGGGAAGCTGTCCGCCTCCCGTGTAATCCGTCTGGGGGGTGACATCAAAGTGAAATTGCAAGTTTTTAAAAAATATAAAGCTAACATCCATTTTTTAGACTACAAATTTGAAATTTTTCCTGGCCACCCCTCCCATCTCTCCATCCCACATCATGGAGTGAATACCGTACGCAGGATTAGGTTCAATATTGTTTCAACTTAGATGTAGTAGTGACTTTTTCTAATCCCAAAAAGCTGAACCCCATTATCTTTCTTTGTGTTTTAGATACGTTTGAAATAATTAAGGGATCATCAATTTCATACACACTCAACCCCCTTCTTTTTTGATCTCTCGACGGCCTGCACATATGCGTCTAAAGCGCTCATATTTTTTATTTGTCTTTTGCACATTAGCTCACCTAAAATTTCGTTATAACACAAATATTGTTGTTTATAAAAATTGCATGAATTTCATGTTTGTATAGATTTTTTTTTTTTTTTTTTTTGCATGTAAGGGGGAGGGGTGACAAAACAAATTATCGCCCCAGGTGTCACCCATGCTAGGTACAACACTGTTCATAGTTTTATAATGATATCGAATGATATACAATACGTTTCATAACAATAGAAATATATCCCCCCCCATACACACACAAACACTAAATGACACAGATTTTTTTTTCCTTTTTCAGCAAAACAAAAAGAAGTAACAAAGCTCTTTTTTTTTTTGCCCCAGAAGAGTATGAATCATGAAATTTTGTCTCGCATATATTTTTTCTAACCTATCACTTTGTTACGAAAAACGTTTAAATTCGCATTCCGTTTCGTAACTGCCGATCGAGTAAAACATATAGTATAATTTGATCCAATTCCAAATTTTATGGTAATAAAATACCATATTAGATTCTAAAATGAGTAAGTATTGTTTATTATTTCTATCATACGAACAAAAATAATAAAAAGTCGTCTGCTATTGTATTTAAAAATTCAAAATCAGTCTTTGGTTTAACTTCATTTTATTTTACTTTTAGTATCGAAAATTAATGATTACTTTGCTTTATTAATACGTTAAGTTTCGCTAATCTCTATCCCAAAAACTAATTAGAATAATACTTAATTCATTCTGTGCTTAATTAATCCACTTTGTAAACGGTAACTGAGCTGATGTTGAATGAATTAAGCAACGTTTTCAGTCTTATTTCAAAAATTCGATTTTTTTTTAACCTGATTTTAATGCATTTTATTTGACGACAAATATTTCGGCTTACAAACTTTTATCGATACACTTATTTTAACCCTTCAAGTTGACGTAAATGCATATTTTAAAAATTATTTTTGTATTCCAGATTTACATTTTCACCACTTCAAAAGGTTGACTCTTCTAAAATACATTTTAGTTATTTATTTATTTACTTATGTATTTGTTGTATTTGTTATTTATGTCAAGTTCAGTGAAAGATTGACTCGTTAAGTTTACGTAAATGCATTTTATTTAATTATTTATGCATTCAGAATTTATGTCATAATCACTATGTTAAAATCTAAATATTTGTTTTTATATACATTTCAACAAATCATCGGTTCAAAACATTTTGTTTGCGAAATTTTAAACTTTTTTTTTTTCAAAAATATCTCAACTCCCGTCATCTATCTTCTTGCTTACACACTTCAGTAGATATTTTGCATTTTGTTCAAACCTATGATCGTGAAATTGTTTGAAACACACACCCTAACTGAAAAACTTTCTGAGAAATAAATAAACCACGACGTAGCAAACAAAAAAGAACTCAAAATATTTTTTTATGTCTATTTTATCTCGTCAAGATGAAATAAAAACTTATCAATAACTAATTGTGTGTTCCCAATCGATGTTAAAATCATGTTTTTATAATAATTTCAACAAACCATCGCTACTCGAAAATACATTTTGTTTGCAAAACCTTTTTCGTCTCAAAAATATCAAAACTCCATCTATCTTCTGGCTTACACACTTCAGTAGATATTGCATTTTATTCGAACCTACAAACGCATGATCGTGAAATTGCTTGAAACACACACCCCAACTTTAAAACTTTCTGAGAAATAAACCCCGACGCAGAAAATAAAAAACAACTCCCCTCCCCGCCAAACCCCCTTATATTGCACTTTCATTCTCCTCAGCACCAATATATAATCGAAAAGTACCCCCCTCTTCCCACATGGTAGCCTTAAATCCCGGGGACTCGGGGATTTAGTTCGTAAGGGGGGGCTCAGGGGCGAAGTTTGTGCCTCGCCGGGCGGAGGTTTTACCGCGGCGACATGACCGAACAGCCGCGGCAAAGGTATCGGCGAGGCTGCCGTGACGGGAATCAGTTGACTCCCAAATCGGGGCGACGGAAATATAACGGGCGCTGCTATTTTTAACGTGGGATTGGGCCTAATCTTTCAGTTTTCTAGCTTTCTTATGCTTTACTCTTATTTCGTTTATGAGCAGTTTATACGGAAAAAGTGTGTTCCTTTGGTTTTTCTTTTCCATCATATACTTCAGAAACTGACGAAAATTGAAAAGTGCCTAAAATGTAGAAGTTGATTCCCTTTTCTTTATATATATATATATATATATATATATATATATATATATATATATATATATATATATTTGTGTGTGTGTGTGTGTGTATTATTTGTGTGTGTGTAATCTTGAGCATGTAGGATGGGTTTGTGTGTGCTGTGTGTGCAGAGATATTCATAACGGCCCTAAAAATGTATTTTCGCACTTTTTATTTTAACTCAAAATGTAGCATTGTGGAAACGGGGAGGGAGGGGCAGTTGGAACTTTGAAATTACTACATTTGGATGCTTATTTGTTCATTATTTTTTTTAATTCAAAAATAAAAGTATTCTAAAGGTTAAAAATCAGAATTCATTACACGCATATCTTCTTTCTCTGTTATCTGCCATTTTATCCATAGAACGTTATTTTTTTTTTTTTTTTTTTATGTAACCATTCACTATATTGGTCTTTACTGTTTTTGTATAAATTTTTCTTTCAAAATAAATTTAATTCATCTAAAAATGTCGAATAGTATCCCCCCCCCCTAGAAAAAAAACACCTAGCTATATCTGTGTGTGTGTTATGTATAATATACTTAACTACCACTCTATGATGCTCACAACTATCATACAATGGGGTCGTTTCAAAAATTTTAAAAGTATTTTTTTCTGAAAGAGTATGCTTCAAAACATAGTATCTGTCCATTTTTTAAATAATTTATTTAAGTTTAATATTTAAAAAAAATTACTTAAATCGGTGCGCTTTCATTGTTTACACTTCTGTCGTGTGACATCACAAATGATGAAAGGCCATTCAATGTTGCCATTCACAGAACAAGATACTTAATTCGCATCTTTGCTCACGTGCATTGGCAACGATATGGTTGATAGCAAGCGTAGAGTGCAGGGTTGGCCGGATTGGACCCAATTGGGTTGGACCCAATGGGTTTTTTTGAAAAAACCCATTTAAAAAAACCCATTATTTAGCCTACTTTTGGGTTTTTTATAAATTTTTTGAGAAGTTTTTTAAAAAAGTAATTAACTTAAATACTTTTACAATTTAAACTTCTATTTTATTTGTTCTTCACCACAGACAATGGACATAAAAAATGAATTTTGAACTTTAATAGTATTTCTTAACTCTTAACGGCATTAAAAATACTTCAAAGATTTAAAAAATATATATTTAACTTTTATCTTTAACTGGTCAATAAATAACTCAAATTATCTTGACTAAGTCCTGTCACGTCTGGTTTTCTCAATATTTGTAGATTGTACAGAGGAAACTACTCTAGCTAAAAGGTTTTCATGTGAATTATTTTCTGCAACCCGACACGTCTCGAATTTCGAATTAACAAGTTACATTTTTTTAAGAAATTAACAGGATTTACAAATGGTCAGACAGAAAACAGAATAGGATGTACAGTATTTTCATTATCTTACAAAAAAGTTTAATATTTCTTAATCTGTACACAGAAATAGAAAAACAGGCAACATAAAATTCAAAGAAATGTCTTGATTAAGCTGGAATTCAGTAAATAGGGATTTAAACTACTTGAGGTTCTACAGTAGTTTTGCATAAAAAAATGAAATACAATAAAGTAAAATGCAAAAAAAATAGTAGTAATTAAAAACGAACAATAGATTTTATCACTCAAGAAGTAATTTTGCCTTAACTGTTGGTAATCATGGAAACTAAAAAATCTGAAACTTCACCATTCTTGGGTTTCGTCGTCTTTCATACTCTTCTTCAGAAAACGCTGAATTTTAACTAGTTTTCCAGCTTTTTTTACCCCAAGACAATTCTTGTGCATTGTTCATATACTTACGCTACAATATGCTACAAGTAACCCAAAAAAACCCAGCTTTAGTTGGGTTTTTTTGGGTTTTATTTAAAAAAACCCAAAAAACCCTGGGTCCATGGGCTTTTTAAAAAAAACCCGGGTTTTTGCCAACCCTGGTAGAGTGCAGTTTTAATTCGCTGCTTGATTATCATAACGTGGAAACGTTGTAGAAAGATGCGCCAAATTGCATCATTTGTGACGTCATAAAGACCACGCCTTGTTTGAAAAAATCGGACATTTTAAAAAATAATTAAAAAAAAACTGTTGAAAAAATGAAAGTATTTTCTGGGTCCGTGTATTTTTTTTTTTTTTTGCTCATTTTATCCATTTCAATAACTATAAGTAGTACTTTTGACTGAAGGAAGCCACCCCATTGTAGTATATGTATGAAATACTTAACTACTAAACTGACACATTGATACTCATGGTTATTATACAACTGTTATTAAGAGCCATAACTTCAAATTCCAAACCCTTAATTCTGCATTAACACTGAAAAGTGTTTCTATATTTTTACGTTTGTATTTTAATTGCTGTGTGTTTCTTGTGCTTTGGATCTGCTAACTGGTGAGCTGGGTGTTTCAGTGACTTTCATGTGTATATTTTGGGTATGTGTTAGTAGGGATGAATTGACACATTTTGGGCTGAATGTTAAAAGTAGAAAACTGCAATTCAGGTTTTCTCATGCTGCTTCGAGAAAGACTTAGCAAATTAATGTCTTTTCACGGTGTTTGGAGAAAGTGGTGACTTGATTTAGGTGGTTACCATTTCCAAATTTTTAATTATTCAGGAGTATTTATGTCTTCTTTCGAGGAAAAGCTTCAACGAAAGTGTAACATCCTATTGTTTATTAACTTACAGCTACGTAGCTGTATTTCTCAGCTGACTATCAAAATTTGAACGAATGCTCGCGGAATAAAAATGACAGAAACTTTGCAGCAGGCCTGTCAATTCGAACATTTCCGGGGGGAGGGGGGGGGGTAATCAAAGCAAATTTTATCGGAAAACAACACAAACCACTCATACCTGTGCGTAAAAACATTAATTTTTCAAAGCCAGGGTGGCAATTAACCCCCTCCTGACCTCGCAAAATGATGGACTTCCTTTGAAGCTTTAACTAATAAACACTAATAACTGTTGCCCTCGAAAACTCATTTCAAAAACGGCTCTTCAAATTAATTAAATGAAAGAGCACATATCTAAGATTAGAAAGAACAGATGGTTTGGGAAAAACAAATGTTAATTGGACAAATTTAACATTGTAACTTTAAGTAGAATACTCTGCTGTACCTTTATATAGCAAAATAAAAAAAAAAAAAACTGCTAATGAAGTTATATCAGACAAACGTTATATAAAGCAAATATTAAACAGGTAAATTTAATTTTGTCAATTTAGAAAATGAAATTAGAAAATAACAAATATTTATTAAACAGATTTAACGTTGTAACAAATAGAAGTAATATTCCTCTTTATCTTTATTCATTAAAAGAAAAAAAAAAGGTAAACCAATATTAATGAGATTAAATGAGACTAAAGAACACGATG
The DNA here is from genome assembly GCF_026930045.1 of Uloborus diversus. NCBI lineage: Eukaryota > Metazoa > Arthropoda > Arachnida > Araneae > Uloboridae > Uloborus > Uloborus diversus. The sequence goes on from NC_072735.1 coordinate 22,106,325, forward strand.
TGCATAAGCAAATACTTATCGGGTAAAAATTAATTTTGGCGATTAAGAAAGTGATATTAGGTCTTAACAAGTACTAATTAGGGTAACGCAAAAATCTTTCTTTAAGCATGCTACTGTTCAATGGAAAGCACTAATCTAAGATCAGAAACAACAAATGACTTGGAAAAAAGACATTAATTGGACAGACATAACAATGTAACTTTAAGCAGAAGTAATAATTAGCTGTATCTTCATACAGCAAAAATAATAATAATAATAATACATAATAATGATAAATGAATAAAATTCATAATAATGATAAATAAATAATATATTGATAATAATGATAAATAAGTAATATATTAATAATAATAATAAAATGTAAACAACTACTAACGTGATTAAATCAGACAAGCGAAAAGAATCCGTTAAAGCAAATATTAATCAAGTAAATTTAACTTTGTTAATTAAGTAAGGGAAATTTGATTATAACAAGTTTTATTAGAACATTTTCATCTGTCACAAAGTCACCCCACCATTCTTTGAAATTCTAGTTATATCTATATTACGTTAAGATAAAATAGCATATTTAAAATATTTAAGTGTTAAAAGATTTTAAACATGGCTATTAATATAATTCCCTGTAGAAACGTCAGCAAGTAACTTGAATGTTGTACACCACTAAGTTTGCAGGTTTTCTCTTCAGAAAAAAAATGCATTGTTTTGACTAAAACACATATCAACAGCGTCACCAGTTTAGTGTGGGAGAGTTGGTTCATAGACGATCTTTAGGGGGGGGGGGGATAAATAGAGGAAAGTGGAGCAAAGTGAAATATCGAGACTATAAGTGAAATGGTGAAATATTTACTCTGTTCTTGACGCCGCATATCAGGTATTATTTTAACTGTATAGTAGTACACTTAGTCTATTCCAGTTAAGAAAAAAATATTTCTGAATATTAAAACGTATGATAATACAAGCAATTTTCAAAAATTGATACTCATATATTTTGTTGGAAGTCAAAAATTATTTTGTTATTATAAAATGATCAAGTTCTTGTGATTAACATTTTAATATTAGTTTAAACCGATTAATATTCGGTGCAGTATTTATTTCTCTTTTTTATTTTAAATGCTTCGTACAATTAGTTAAGTGCATGCGGAGCAAAGGGAAATAGCTCATTTTGTTTACCTTATTTTTTAAATCAGTTACGTATTCAGTTATTAGTTAATCCATTTACGTTACTTCAGTTAACAATTCACTTATTTATTCATTCACTTATTTTCTTATCAATTCTCTTATTTATTCATTCATTCACTTATTTTCTTATCAATTTACTTATTCATTCATTCACTTATTTTCTTATTTATTTAATATTACATTCACTCATTTATTTTTTTTTTCACATATTAATTGATTGATTTGTTTACTGTTTCATTATCTGTTCAATTCTTCATTCATTCTTTTACTTACTCATTCATTCGACCAAACCTATCTTTAATAGAGAAAAAGAAAATATATCATTAGAAATATGTTGAATTTATCCCATTGCCCCATAGAAAAATTGAAATTTCCTCTTTTTTCTTCTTTTTTTTTTTTTTTTTTTGATGGTATGCATGTACTGCCAAAATAAAAAATAATTTTTCAATGCAAGATTTATCATAAAATACATTGTTCTTTTTAAAAATATTGTAATTTTTAAAACAAATTTCCAATTTGTTTATTTGGAAAATGTTATCTTAGCTATTTCACTTTGACCCACATTCCCCTAAGGGACGGGGGGTGTTCTAGACAATGAGGATCGAGACCACGGTTTCTGGGGATTGACTCAAAATCTCTCTCTCTTTGGTTACGTTCCAACACAACAGAAAAATTATAATCTGAGACTGGCAATTCTACTTGGTAAACAAGACAGAAACAGAAGTTTTTTTTTTTTTTTTTTCAGCAATCGACGACGCTAATCAAAAATAAAAAAATAGTCTGCAAGATAAACCGACGTTACATTAATCGTCAAATCTAAATCGGCCCGAGAAATGCTTTAAAAAAATACTAATGTAAGTACAATGTACCTAATATGGTGCAATTAGTGGAAAGTTTAGGGGGTTTTTTCTTTTAAAATTTCAGCTTTTTTTCTCCCTAAGAAATAGTTTGCTGATATCTCAAGAATTTGCGATGCACGTCGCAGCGTCGCGCTATTTCTGTTACAGGGACCAAGACTACATCTAGCAACCAATCTTTCCATTTGTAGCCCAGTGTAGAGCTGAGACGGGCCCGACAGCCCGAGCCCGGGCCCGAAGCGGGCTCGGGCTCAAGAACAGGTATTCAATCGCCGATCTCCATACAAAATCAAAGCAAATAAACATTTTCCTACTGTGAGAAAATGGAAGGAACATTTAAATCAGTTCAATCAATGTCAAATTTACTCCCCCCCCCTAATCCCCAAAAAAATGAAATAAATAAATTAACGCTTATTTATAGTGTTTATCTTTGCGATTACTATTGCAATATGTCATACACTAATGATTTGAAGTGGAGCATTTTAAGAAAATTTAGAAACTTCTGTTAATGAAGAACATTTGACGTAACATTTTTCATTAACAGTGAGATCATGTCAGACTGTAGAAGGCTCAGTTTTTGATAAAAGAATTTTGATGCAAGAAAATTTCCTTCGGGCTCGGGTGGGCTCGGATTTTGGTCCGAGACAATATCACTCGTGCTCGGACGGGCTCGGTTACAAATTTTCGGGCTCGGGCGGACCCGGGCTCTCAAAAATAAGCCCGAACTCATCTCTAGCCCAGTGCAGTTCAACTGTGGGTGGTAACTCCCACTGATAGCGCTAATACACTATCAGACCTCGGATAGCCCTCATGATATAATCATGATATTTTTATATCCTTATTATATATTATCATTTGACATAACTGATATTCTACAGTACCAGTTCTCATCATTTTTAACCTCTCATCGTTATTCAAACAAAAAATCAATAGTTAAAACATATCGCCTACTTCCTTATCGCTTCACCTACGCATATCCGAAATATTTTAGCTTACAGCTAAGTTGCAATTATCAGTAAAAAGAGATAAGGTTTTGTGGAGTTATTTATTTCATCTTGTGAGACTGAAAATCTTTCGCTTGAAAGATCAAAATGTTTCTTTGTTTCATTCAAGCAGGTGCAAAGATATTGAAAGTTTTGTTGTTTTTAACTTTCAGTTTTCATTAAGGGACTTTAATGTTATTGTTGTCAAAAGGAAGGTTTATAAACGTTATTTATTTTTCAAAATTGAAGTATTTGTGCTGACGCACAGTGGAGTATTTGACTGAAAATCCTGGCCAAAACTAGTTTGAAATTTTCACCCTTCTGAAGACGACATCCTTGTGTGCGTTTGTGCGCTGTATGGCGAAGCTATCCCACTTATAGACATGAACCTTGGTATACAAGTTGTCTGAAATGTCTAATGTTACAATTTGAATTTCGATTTTTAAAATTTGAATTAGAAAATGAAATATTTAATATTTTATCCACGGTCTAGACTTTTGCATGTTTACGACCGTAAAAACGATCCTAGTAAACGTAAAAAAAAACCCAATGCATCACTAGATAGGAAAAATAATTTTCTTCAAGATTATGGTTTGTTTGAAGTTCTAATGTAATTAACCGAATTTCTAAGAATTTACAAAGGAAGGTCACTTTTTCGACTTTTTTCAATTATTCAATCCATGTAAACTAAAATTCTTGCATCCAATATTCTAATAATGTTATGGCTCTGAAACTTTTCAAGGAAATAATATAAACACCTTACCTTCATTTACAGCGAAAACGGTGAAGTTATGTTCTTTCACTGATTTATAATGAATTTTTTTTCAATGAGTTGAAATAAAAATTTTCAATAATTTTCACTCGATCCGAAATGAATGCCACGGTTGGCTCTTTGCCAATAATGCTTAGACAAGTTGAAAGTAAACATGTTCGATGTGAATTGCTGTTTTCCTTTGAAGATATGTAATTAAGTGCACTGTTCGAGGGGGGAAAAGAGCAAAAAGTGGTTAAAAAAAATCCTAGTATTCTGTACAAAACACTAATTTGAAACCAAAAAAATAATCAATATTAATCTTTTCGTTTGGTTTCAATTATTAAAACCATGAGTTAATCATGCACAAAAAGAATTAAAGACAAGGGTTTCGGGGTTACAAGGAACCTTTTTTCTATTGAAAAAAAAAAAATAAATAAATAAATGAACTAGGATATTATAACTGTAAAAACACTATTCAAAAGCTCTTTGTTTTTGAATTGTATATATTGTACTCGTACCTTGGGTCGATCCTTAGTTTTAAATCGTGTGATGTGTCCCGCTAAAAATTGTACGAACAAATTTGGAACTAAAATTTTATATAACTTTAATTTCACAATGAGTAGGTAAAATGTCTTAAATATGGATAGCTCGCTAGCGTAGGAACGTTAGGAGACAATTACAATTGTACCCTAACGCTAGCAAGTGTGTATGGGGGGTATTTCCCCCCTTTTGCTACGTATAAGGGGGAAAGACCCCCTCCCCCGGCACATTATTTGCAGCAATGATCTGAAAAAATATAAATATTTATTTATTTTATCTAAAATCTATCTGAATTTTAAGAAAGAGCAAATTTTCTTAGCGAGATCACAAAATAATTTAATTTATTAACTTATTAACGTACATGAGAAAATTAACATATCTGAACGCAAACACATGTTTTAGGGGTGCAGTGAATCTCTTTAACGATGCATAAAGGTAAGCGTTTTCGAAATTAATTGGATGATTCTCATTCCATAACTTACATCTTTACACATTGATGAAGCGGTTTCTCATAACCATGAAACTCGTGTCTGAAATTTTATTGTTGTTTGTGCGCTCAAATATGTCGATCTTTTCATTCAGTAGTACTTATGATAACTTTTTTGCAAATTTATTAAATCTTTGTAGGTAAATTCAGTTTAAAATCATGATTTGTCACAAAAAGATCGGATTATGCACTTTTTTTTTAAAAAAAATCATTAAAAAAAAGGGCAGTTGTAGGCGGAAGATTTTTTTGCTGAAATTAGCACTAGAGACTTTGCCAAATACGATGCAACTTTCAAAACAGCCCGACCAAGCCCGACACCCATTTAAAAAGCTTTCTCTAGTTATAAATTAAGGCGAAAAGCCTTTAAAAATCTCACGTACCAAGTTTTCTTCATTTTTTTCACTAAAAGAAAATAAAAATATTTACTTTGATTTATAATTAGCATTAAGCCCTGACATTTCTTTATACCGTAAAATTGGTTTGGTTCAATTCCATTCATTTAGAAAGCCACAAAAAAATCTACATTGAAACGTAATAATTAAGCTGAAACGTAACAAAAAAGCGAAAATTCTTATAGAAATCTCATCTTTCACTGAGGCTATGAGCAATTGTATGTGACTCAAGTTTCCAAAACAGGTACCGATCGATGCACCAGTTAGTCAACTATCATGGAATAAATTTTCATAAAAATCGGGTAAATTTTGGACTTTTGGTCAGGATTTTCAGTCAAATACTCCACTGTGTGACGTATTGTTACAATGGGATAGCTTTTTATTAAAATAATTTAATCTGATTTTTAAATACTTTGAGAGCATTGGACCCACTCACTGAATATTTAAAAAGATACAGCTGTAAAATTTGAAATTTATCATTTTTAGCATCAATCGGAAGAATGAATTTTTTATACGTACAAATGAATTAATTAGCTTGGACCTTTCAAGTTTTATAGAACTCGAGTTATTACTTTTTTGCATAACATTTTAAATAAAAGTGAGAAAAAAAAACGAGTGAATACAATGACGAGTAAATAAGGAAAAAAAGGGGGGGAGGCATGAATCAGTGAATAAATGAATGAATTAATGAGTATAGGAATATAAAGGAAATAATTAAATGAATAAATACATAAGTGACTTAATAAACGAGTAGAATTAAACGAACACCTTGCCCGATTCTCTTTGCCCCCCGAAAACTTGACAACGTTTATTAAACATTGAAAATCAAGGCATGCCCAATCTTTACTAATAATAAAGCTGAAAGTCTCTCTGCCTGGATGTCCGGAGGATGTTTGGATCTCTGTGACGCGCATAGCGCCTAGACCGTTCGGCCGATTTTCATGAAATTCGGCACAAAGTTAGTTTGTAGCATGGGAGTGTGCACCTCGAAGCGATTTTTCAAAAGTTCGATGTGGTTCTTTTTCTATTCCAATTTTAAGAACAAAACTATCGTAAGATGGACGAGTAAATTACGAAATTATCATAACGTGGAACCATAACATGGGCACAAGCCAATTGGCGAGATACGAAATTATCATAACGTGGAACCGTAACATGGGTACAAGCCAATTGGCGAGAAAATTCAATATACATTATTTGTAAATATACAGGCGAACCAAAAGACCTTTTAATTTTTCTATTACGGAAAAAGCAATGCGAGTACCACTAGTATTAACTAAAATAAGTGTAGCACCGAGCATCAGTGGGTCTCAATTAACATTTGAAATATTTAAAACAAAACTTTATTATTTTCTGATAACAAAACTATTTTTGATAAAGTAAGAAATATTATAATATGAGTATCAAATTTTGAAAATGACTTGTATAATTATGCCTTGATCGTTAGAGCAATGTATTTTTGATTGAAGTCAACTATGTTTTTGAATATAGTTAATATATTGCGAGATAGCGCAGCTAATTGTAGAAATATTTTACATTTCACTTTGCCTCTCTATTTCACTTTACCCTCTCATTCTTCTCTTATTCATTAAACAGCTTGAAATAACAAAATTGATATCATTAATTTATTACGCTTTCTGCAATGCATGTGAATTTGTTATTTTTATTAAATCACTAGCCGCCTGCGGCGACCAGCTGGTTCGCCTTCTTACGCCATTCGCCTTTCTGTGCAAGCATCCACCTACGGCGGCTATTTGGCTAACTTGTCATTTACCTTTTTACTTCAAGTTTGACGCCTTCGGCGGCTGTTTAAATAAGTTTGGCAGCAGTATTAACAATTCATCTCTATCTTTTTTTGTGCCATTCACATTTTTACGCCAAGATTGCCGCCTTCGGCGGCTATCTACCTTTACGATCTATCTCTAAATTTTCTTATCCATCTGTATTTATTTTAACCTCCCCTCCCATCTATACATATAATAAAATAAGATGTTTGTGTGTGTGTGTGTGTGTGGCGCGCTTCCCGGGAAAACGGTAAGGCCTAGAAAGATGAAATTTGGTATACATATACAGTTTCTACCGTAGATGTGCACCTCGGGCTTCGATTTTTGATATTTTAAGTAGAAAAAAAGTTATTTAATGTTTCATGTGTTTTTTTTGCATATTTTAGTACTTTTTACCTCACAGACACCGAACCAACCGCACCACACAAATATCTTTTGTACTATAGTGTTGGAAATTTAATTTCCAATAAGATGAAAGAAAAATTTTTGAAGATAGAGCATTTTTTGTATTTTTTACGAATTTTTGAAAAAACCTTTAATTTGCAGTTTTTTCCGGGTTTTATTTTTTTCTAATATCATCCTGCGAGAAGTATCAAAGCCTCATTTCTAAAATTTAAGTTGGTAATAGTAGAAATATTTCACCCTCTTAAGAAGAAAAAATTTCTTTAAAATACGCAATAGTTTTTTTTTTTTTTTTCAATTTTTTTTTAAATGCTGAACACATCATGTCTTTCCACGCATCGGTCGAAAAAAGGTTCTTCATTCCTTTATGCCTCTGACGTCACTACTTGGATTTCGATTCGATATTTACGACGGAATCTTAATCGCAAACAATGTTAATCATTTTTTTTTTTTACTATATAGCTTACTTCTACATTTTATGACGTGATGACTACGGGTTTTTCCGGCAGCGCTTGCTTTTTTTCTTTCCTTTTTTTGTTTTATTTAGGGATTGCATTTATTTCTTTCTCCATCCCCCCCACTCCCAAGCTGGACGTGTTGCTGCATCTATAAAACGAAACATTTCATAGTTGTGCGCATTGAATTCAATAAAAACAGAGAGATTTTCTTTTCTTTGTCAAATGCTACTTTTTACACACTACGTGAAATTTTGGAGATAACTTTTTTTTTTTTGCTCAACTTAAATAAAAAAAAGCAGTTTTTTGACTGATCTTTAATTTTATTATGAAATGGGCGGGGGGGTTAAAATAAATAGAGATGGATAAGAAAATTTAGAGATAGATCGTAAAGGTAGATAGCCGCCGAAGGCGGCAATCTTGGCGTAAAAATGTGAATGGCACAAAAAAAGATAGAGATGAATTGTTAATACTGCTGCCAAATTTATTTAAACAGCCGCCGAAGGCGTCAAACTTGAAGTAAAAAGGTAAATGACAAGTTAGCCAAATAGCCGCCGTAGGTGGATGCTTGCACAGAAAGGCGAATGGCGTAAGAAGGCGAACCAGCTGGTCGCCGCAGGCGGCTAGTTTCATAATAAAATTAAAGATCAGTCAAAAAACTGCTTTTTTTTTTATTTAAGTTGAGCAAAAAAAAAAAAAGTTATCTCCAAAATTTCACGTAGTGTGTAAAAAGTAGCATTTGACAAAGAAAAGAAAATCTCTCTGTTTTTATTGAATTCAATGCGCACAACTATGAAATGTTTCGTTTTATAGATGCAGCAACCATCCCCCCCACTCCCAGCTTGGGAGTGGGGGGGATGGAGAAAGAAATAAATGCAATCCCTAAATAAAACAAAAAAAGGAAAGAAAAAAAGCAAGCGCTGCCGGAAAAACCCGTAGTCATCACGTCATAAAATGTAGAAGTAAGCTATATAGTAAAAAAAATAAAAAAATGATTAACATTGTTTGCGATTAAGATTCCGTCGTAAATATCGAATCGAAATCCAAGTAGTGACGTCAGAGGCATAAAGGAATGAAGAACCTTTTTTCGACCGATGCGTGGAAAGACATGATGTGTTCAGCATCTAAAAAAAAATTGTAAAAAAAAAACTATTGCGTATTTTAAAGAAATTTTTTCTTCTTAAGAGGGTGAAATATTTCTACTATTACCAACTTAAATTTTAGAAATGAGGCTTTGATACTTCTCGCAGGATGATATTAGAAAAAAATAAAACCCGGAAAAAACTGCAAATTAAAGGTTTTTTCAAAAATTCGTAAAAAATACAAAAAATGCTCTATCTTCAAAAATTTTTCTTTCATCTTATTGGAAATTAAATTTCCAACACTATAGTACAAAAGATATTTGTGTGGTGCGGTTGGTTCGGTGTCTGTGAGGTAAAAAGTACTAAAATATGCAAAAAAACACATGAAACATTAAATAACTTTTTTTCTACTTAAAATATCAAAAATCGAAGCCCGAGGTGCACATCTACGGCAGAAACTGTATATGTATATCAAATTTCATCTTTCTAGGCCTTACCGTTTTCCCGGGAAGCGCGCCACACACACACACACACAAACATCTTATTTTATTACATGTATAGAAGATTTGTCAATAATTGTAGCAGAATTACTATTTCCCGCTCACTAGTTATTCATTTATCTATGTTACAGCATGTGTAATAAACTGGTGATTATATAAAATCACCGATGATTATTCATAAACACCAATGACTAGACAAATTGATGATTTTATGAGTTATTTATTAAGTTTACCGGTTTATTTATAAAATCCCCGACTCATGGTGGGGAATGTAATAAATTTCGATTGTTTGTTTGGTAACGAAGCCTTAATTCTAAAAAATAAATATATTTTTAAATGAAAAAAATATTGTTAGAAGAATGATTTTTATTTAAACTTAGAATGTTTATATGTTTCAAATTAAATAAAAGTGGCACTTTTGTATTTTACTTTCACTTAATATAAATGATCAGACGGCTTGCTTAAATGTTTAAGTTGTATAAAATCTGTCGTAAAAGGTATTTAAAAATACAAAATGGTCAGAACTGCTAAATATAAATAACTCGCGGTACCCGCACGGCTTTGCCCGTAGTGGAAAATTAAAAGGTCATTTGGTTCGCATGTATATTTACAAATAATGGATGATGAATTTCTCGCCAATATGCTATGTTAATCTGCTTGTCCATGTTATGGTAATTCGTTCGTCAATGTAATAATAATTCGTTCGGTAAAATGGGCTTACAATTGGAATAGAAAAGGAACAAAATCGAATTTTCGAAAAATCGCTTCATGGTGCTCACCCCTATGTTGCGAACAAATTTTGTGCCTAATTTCATGTGCGTAACAGACACCCAGATATCCAGACACATAGACTTTCAGCTTTATTATTAGTAATGAAGACAAACTTGATCTTCAGAGTAAATATTTCAGATCCAAATGATGCTCAAGCTGTTTTTTTTCCTTAAATTATTATTTGAAACTTCTACGATCTTCCATTACTTTAATAATACCCACATTACCAATCCGTCTACAGTTAGGTCCTCATACTCTTTTACTCTTCTACCATTAGCTTAAATTCTTCTTTTCCAAAGCAAATACTTTTCAAAGTACTTTCCTGTTTTGAATTAATGATTTATATATTAGACTAATAAAAAGATGTCCACATCCTAAAAGCACAGGAATCACGCTTGCCTGTCAATGAATAATTCAACGGGCATTCTGTTTACCGTGTACGCGTAATTTCGCTCAATTGGAGGGACATTCCTGGATGTGCTCTCATGTTTTCTTTTCACTTCATCAGGCATCCCCTGTTCCCTCTGCTGGCTCTCATCTTTGAAAAATGTGAACTGGCCACGTGTACACCCAGGGAGCCCGGAATCGCTGGGGGTGATGTTTGCTCATCAGAATCCTTCAACGAAGACATTAATGTCTTCGCCAAACAAGTAAGCCCAGCCAATTGTTGATATCATTGTTGATTTTTTATTTTTCTATATCTGCAATTTTCATTATGCACTAATTATTCAGTTGTTAATTCTTGTATGCACAGTCCATTTGTACAAATGACATTTTTACTTTATTCTCGGAAATTTCAACTTTGGTATTTAATTGTGATATATTTGAATGTACGGATGTATGGAACCATTGCGATCACAATGTGAAGCATCTTCTGGAAAGTTTCCTTGCATTTAGTAATGCATCATCGATGAAAAAATGCAATATTGTAATATTAAAAATCAACACATCGATGGTATCGATATATTAATCCAAAAACATCGATGATCAAAATTAAGACATTGATTGCATACGATACATCGACCCAAAAACATCGATCTTTTGCAAAATCGATGTTCGATAGTTCAGAACATCGATCTTTGCAAAATCGATGTTCGATGGTTCAGAACATCGATCTTTAAAAAATCGATGTTCTGAGACATCAAAGTATTTTATGTATCCTGCATAATAAACTTAAAAAAAAAGCTTTAATACTAGGACTAAATTCACAGTAATCAATTTATTAAAGTCAAAGATTTTTGAACTGTCAAAAAATCGATGCAAATTAATGGCGTAATTTCACATCTTTTAAATTTCCACCTGAACAATATAAAACTGAAAGTAAGTTATTCAATAATTAATATGAATTAATCAGAGAACTTTGTAAAAGTTTTCTAAGTTGGTTGTAAACGAGTTGATGTGTGTATCACATGACTTCCTTTTACTCCAATTTAGTGTCATTTTCCCCATTACTGGCAATTTTAATGTTATTCAATAGTTTACTCTCTAAATATCACCAACAGTTGCCAATTGAAACCAGATTTAAAAAAAAAAAAAAAAAAAACGCGAAAAATTTGTCGCCAATTTGGCGACCAAAAAACTGTCGATATATCGCAAAGTGTCCGCTAAATTATAACACCACTTGATTTTACATCAAAATTAACTATGATTTCCCCCCAAAAAGGGGCAAAAGACCCCTTTAGAAACAATCGAATGCAACCAAAAGGGGAAGTGCACAACTAGACCCTACTAGAAGTCTACGTACTAAATTTCAACTTTCTAGGACATACCGTTCTTGAGTTATGCGACATACATACCCACGTACATACGTTCAGTATACAGACGTCACGAAAAAACTTGTTGCAATTAACTCGGGAATCGTAAAAATGGATATGTCGCGTGTCTATGCGTTCTTAGGCACTTATGCACGTGTGGTCGAGTAGAAAAAAAAAACTCAACATTCATTCGGGGGTGAGTAAAATGGAAATTAAGGTCCATTTTTGAATGAAATTTTTTTTGCGAATACAATACTTCCTTTTTTGTAAAAGGAAGTTAAAAGGATTGTTAATTTTTTTGCTATATAAGTTGACTTCTTCGGACATTAAACAATAGAAAACTCTTTATGATGTGATCGATCTTGCAATAACTAATTAATTTTATAGCTTTCATCATAAATGTAACATATTCACATTTTATTTGAATATATGTTATATTTGAATATATCACAAATTCAAGTTTGAAATAATCCTGAAATTGCCTAAGTTTGAAATTCCGGGAATAAATTGCAAATATATGCATCAAATATAAATGATAATCATGTATAATGTGTAAATATATAAATGTCTCATTTGTTCGAATGGATTGAGGATGCAATAGTTATAATGGTTACTTTGGCTCTAAGTTTAATTGATATTATTTCTATTTAATTTCGAACGAATATGTCCATGAAACGGTGTTTTAGAAAAGATCATATTCAATATTTTTAAAAAGGATAATACTAATAATCATAACAATAATAAACGCTTTTATATTAAGTAATTAATAAAAATTTAACGAACAAGTTTTTCTTTCTTAAAAGTAAAGTCTCTAAGTAAAAATAAAATCATTTTAAATTATTTTATAAAATTGATCATGCTTTAAATTGAATAATTGATTGATAATATATTTTTCATTTAAAGATGTCAGCTTCATGAATTGATGATTTAAAATAATTTTTATTTCTTAAGAAGAAAGAAACACTCATTCTAAAATATTTTCTAAAATAGGTACATATTTCCTTAAATTTTTCTCTTATTTAAAGATGTCAGCTCTAGGAACTATTTTTTGGATGACAGCTATAGAGCACTTTGCCTTATGTATATATTTTTGCGTTTTCAATTTATCAGTTAGCATAATTTAATTATTGTTGTAGTTACTGAAATTTATTAAAGCTCAGAAATTCCTGTCTGAAATCATTAAGTGTAGGTAACACTATATGTATCAGATACTTGCAAACAGAAGTAACGCTTCTCAAAAAGTTAAAATAATAATAATAATAATAAACTTAATTATTGATTTCGATTCTAAATATAATCACAAACTAATATCTTCCTTATCACAAAACTCACACAAAGTTAGCTTGCATACCTGGTTCGTGGAGACGTATAAAAAATATGATCAACAGTGATGACGCATCGAAATTTCATAATTTTGAAGAAAAATTTTCAAACTGTAAGTATGCACTATTTAGTTAAACGTTAGACAACAAAACCTAACCGGTAAACATCTCATCATAAATGTTTTGCTCATATTATAGTATTTGAGCCTAAATCAGTTAAAAGTAATGCCCAGATTTTTCTCGAATGCTGTTCTTTTTTTGCGTTGCGTCAAGATGCGTTACGTATCCGTATTTTGTTAAGAGTAGAAATCGGCTGAAAAACAACAGAACGTGTTTTTTCGCCTTTGTGGAAAACCTTTGCATGTCGTCTCTACCTAAAAAGAGGACGTGCTAGCTATTTATATACAAGCAGATGTTTCTACACACGTCCTCCGAAGTTGAAGTTGGGTAACTCATTTCTCCAGACGATGGTTTATTGACTTTTTATTAAGCTTAATGCTCAATAAAAGAGCAAATCCGTATTGACTTTGTGCGAAATATTGAGGTTTGTAATTGGATTTTGCTCATTGGCATTTTAGAAGCAATTTCAGAGTTGAAATCGTTTGAAACAGCTGTTAAAAGGACTACGTTCTTAGAGTGTGCTGAGATAGATATGTGTTCGTTTGAGGTATGTCAGTTCAGGCATGAAGAAAAATGAAAGGGAACCCTTGAAGTTCGAGCTCACTTTTTGAAAATAAAAACGAATGGAATTGATAAATGACTCGAAAGTTTGAGTGATTTTTTTTTTAATTAATCGTTGATATTACTCTTTTAGAACATTGTAAATTTTATTGATGGTTTCAGATGAACAAATGCCTTTCTTCTATGCAACAAAAACATTTCATTGTCAACAAAAAAAAAAAGAAAAAAAAAAGGAATAAATTACTTAATTTCAAATAAATGAATAAATAAAATGAATTTCTATTATGAATACATACTTTTTTAAGAATGATTTGAGTGTGCGTGTATATATAAATTTTTTCCTATTTTTGCGTCCTTTATACAAAGTTTTTGTTAATAATTTTAATAGAGAATAAATGACTTAATTTCATATAAATAAAGAAATAAATAATAGTTCATAATAGAAATTTAGTTTAAGAACTATGTGTGCGGGTAAGTCCTTTTTCCTATTTTTGCGTCCTTTTCATAAACTTTGCACTGATAAATTTAATTGGAAATAAATGACTTAATTTCAAATAAAGAAGTAAAATGAATTTCTATTAGTAAATGGACCTACTTAGAATTCTGTTAACAGAAATTGGTCCGTTTAGATGTAAGCAGTTAATTACTGTCAGTTTGTTAGCATGGAATGCCTTGGTTGTAGTTGTTGTCTAAACATGAAAAGACTCCCTTTTAACGACGAATGTTTATTTAGAAAGTGTAAACATCAAACGAATCGCCTATTTTATTTGAAATCAACAAATTATAGATATATTTCTAAGTAATGGGTGACAATGATGACCTATTTTGAATTATGTACATGTAGAGTTATTTTAATGCAAGAAAATAATAACTGTTAATTATTTCGTCTCGGTTATATGCCGGAGACGAAATAACGAGGGCTACGGAGTCCGGATGATTTTAGAGTATATTGGATTCGGAGTCGGGAGAGTCGAAGTCTTAAAAATTCTAGGAGTCGGAGTCGGTCATTTTCCCACAAAGTCAGCCACTCTTTGCGCCAGTGCTTGCGGAGTCGGAGTTGGACTCAGGCTGATTTTGAAGTAAAGGAATCGGAGTCAAAGGCTCTGAAATTGTCGGAGCTGGTTATTCTCACTCCGACTCCGCAATTCTGCGTATAACCATGCAATAATAACTTCCTTTAGACGCCCGATGTTTATTCCGAAATTTTAAACTTAGACAAATCGCTTATCAATACTAAATTAGGTTGTCTGTCTAAAAATAATCTAGGGATAGAATACCTACAGTGTTCTAAGCAAACCACCAAAAAAATTATAAATTTATGAACATGCAGTTGCTGGTTTCATAGAAATTTTGTAAGCGGAGAATGTTTGAAGGAAGAGCTTTGATGTCAATCCAAAGCGGAATGCTACCGATTTTTTCTCGAATAAGGCCCTAAGTAGTGTGAACGTAACTCATTGGGAAAATGGCACTATTGTTTGTAACGTTATAAGGCTAAAACGCTAAGAGTATAAGACTTAACATTAGTAAACAATGAATATCCATCGCCCATTTTTGTTCCTCAAAAAACAAATTAATGTCGCTAGGTTGTCTTGAGGCCCCTATATATACATGCCGACGCATCAGCTGTACTTTTTTGGATTGGAGCGCGTGTTTGAGTGGTTGTCCTTTCTGGCGAGTTATTGCGTTGGTGATTGTTCACTGTAAGCAATTATTAGCGCACGTGAATTATTTATAAAATAAAATATTATTTTCTGCAAATTTGGCGAAATCCGAAACTTTGCTGTATCAACCCAAGCAGTGCAACAATGAAAAATCCGATCCAAATTGGCTAAACTTAAGCTGATGCGTCGGCCTATCTATAAAGCAGTTCTAGTTTGTCTAGTTGTCTAAACATTTGACCCTAATATGCACCAAGTATAAACCTCGGTGTAAATTATATTTGATTAATCAATAACGCTTGGTATTTCGAGCTTTCTGCTTACATCAAGAGTGATATTTACGGGTGGGGCGCAGTTCTTGGTATGACTCAACTCATAATTATGTGCACCGCGTGCCTCAGTTGAGCTCTTCAGGATCAGCCTACATCGCGATATAGCTGCTTTCAGATTCATTCAAATAATCGACTCGCTAAAAATTGAATATTCAAGGCGCGAATCAGCGCGTATTTACATTCTGGGGGCAATAAAGTCTCAGCTATTCTTTGCGCGTTGGCCCATTAAGATCTTAATGAACGAGCTCTTGATGAAAACGAGCTACCCTTTTAGCGCTGTGAAATGGATACATTCCTTGTAACTTCACCTGCATAATGAGATGATTAAATGCAGAGGAGCTCTTAATTAATTTTTAACTCTTCTTGAGATGCTTTCTGAATGGTCAAGATGATTTTAAGTTTTAAAACCTCTCTTTTAAATTAGTCTTTACCCATCAGGCTTTGTGAAGTGCCGTGGAGATCATAAAATCTGCTTGTAGCAGGAATAGAATAATTTAGCAATAGGGGAGCAGAGTGTGTACTCAATATTTTTATGAGCTGAAGTATTTTAATTACTTTATCAATGATTTATATTCCTGTTATCAAAATGTTTCTGTTGATAAATAAAATATTTTTCAACTGTCGTTGAAAGGCATTTTGCCGCAAATTTAATCAAAATCTTTAAAAATATGTACCCTATGTCAACCACTGCTAGAACCTGTCATGGTCAGGGCCTGATTACCGCACAGGCCTACTAGGCCTGGGCCTGGGGTCCCCTCTTCCTAAGGGGCCACAAATTATTTAAAGAATTATGCATAGCATTAGAACTATACAAAAAATACACACATTTTTGAAATAATAGCCTTCAGGGGGCCTCCAAATTATTGTGGGCCTTGGGCCTCACTTTTAGTTAGTCGGTCCTTGGTCGTGGTGTCTTCCTCCCTCTTTTTTTGCCCTTCCATGTCAGCGGAGTCGGTAATTTTAGATAAGGCCGCCGAGAGCCCCTTGCCAGTCTGGTCGTCAGGTCCCTCTACCAAAAAACTTATAAAATTTACGCTGCAAAAAATCCGAACCGGGCCTCCCTCCGGGACCGGGCCTCTAGTTTCTGACTAGGTTGATATGGCCTCGTGTCGGCCCCGATTTTAGAAAATACTAACATGATGTTCTGTTGAATATTTTGAAAGTAGTTATTTGTTAATCAAACAGTAGTCTATATATTAATTTATTTTCTTCTATTTCAACCGTTGCATTCTCACAACTTTAGTTTTACTATTTAGAAAATATTTTTTAGAATGTCTAATTTCTAGCGGTAGGCAACTCTCTCTTTCATACAAACGCCGAAGACAAGTTTTAGAAATACGGTTACTAAAAATATGTTTACGGTTCTTTTTGGACCTCCTACGCATGCGTTACAGCGAAGGGAAAACCAGTTAGTAACAGTAAGTGGGGAAGAAATTGAATTTCTAATTTAATGTTGTATCGAGATCAACGAAAACATCTTCCATTCGTAAAAATTTTAATCTAAAACTTTTAAAAAGATGAAGGAAAATGAAATGTGCCTGTAGGCTTATACACTTATATATGTTACAGTTGTGGAAAATTATTTGATTTGGAATGGCAACGGCCATTCAACACTTCCTAGCATGAACTCGAATCAAGAGTTCAGTCGGGCCGTGGTAGCCTGATCGGTAGGGCATTGGACTCGGGGCCGGCGGGGCTCGGGTTCGATCCCCGCTGGTCGAAGACCCACCGTCGTCATTAAAGGGGACTGTGCGACTTTAAATATGCTCGTGGTCTCAATGTCCTCCAAGTGAAACGATACCTCTGGGGGTGCTAGTACCAGGTAGCTATTAGCTCTTGGACTAGTTCTAAATTCTCATTAACTGTTCGATCCGGTGATGGTGCTGCCATCTATCGGTATATAAAATAATGGAGGCAAGGCACTAGTATGCAGTCCTCGACATAAATACAGTTGTAGTCAGTGTGACTCTTGAATAGAAATAGAAAAAAGAGTTCAGTCGCCACTGAATCACCTTTCGATGAATGTTGAAATTCGATGCTTTTGATGTGACGAAAGTCACCCCTTTTGATGGGACTTATGTTCCCAATTTTCGATATAAATTATGTGCACTGTATATACGTTTCAACTAACAGTTCTTAATTAAAATGTTTTTTCTAACCTTCAATTCGTTTGTCGATTTTTGAATTTGATGTGGCAAGTGTTTTACCCACTGAATCATTTTACGGTATGGTGCATAGCGGCCGAAAAGTAACGCTTGCATTCAACTTTAGCTCGTTGCGTGTGACATTTGTTGGCTTAGAAGACTTTCATATGGATTAGCACCTAGTGCGAAGACAACAAAAGGTAAGAGAGACATTTTTATTTTCCAAAATGAATTTCGAAAAGCTCAAGAAAAACCGAACTGTTATTAGAACAGCAGTTACGGAAATAACGAATGCTTTTGAAGGTTTGATTAAAGTAGATCAAATAGATTTTGAGACCCTAGAAGAGCTATTGAATCAATTGCATATTAAAGCAGAACTTTTAAAGAAAATTGATGAAGATATCGAACCGTTGTTAGAATTAGAACAATACGAAAAAGAACTGATATCAGCATATGAATACGCTGAAAAAGTTTCGAACACAATATTTCGCGCTCAAAGAAAATTAAAGGAAATTAAATCCTCTAATAATAGCCAAGCGAACATAAGTTCGAACATGAGCGAGAAATTAATATACGAAACAAAACACGTGAAGCTTCCAAAATTGAACATTCAAAAGTTTTACGGTGATTGCACCCAATTTTATTCCTTTTACAACACTTTCAAAGTCTCGATTCATGAAAATGAAACGCTTTCAAAAACTGAGAAATTTAACTACCTAAAAAGTTATTTGGGTGGCCCTGCAGCTAATGCAATTGCGAGTTTTGAAATTTCAGATGAAAATTACGACTCTGCGCTTCAAATATTAAAAGAACGATTCGGACAAAAAGACGTCATAATTAACAGCCATATGAACAAATTGCTTAACTTATCTCCTGTTTACAAAATTACCGACATTCCAAAGCTAAAACGGATTCACAATGAAATAGAAGTTAACGTTCGGTGCCTTTCCGCTTTAGGATTGGAGTCAAGTTCCTATTCTGCAATGCTGTTAGCAGTAGTATTGAAAATAATCCCCCATGAATTGGCATTGGAATATAATCGACAAAATAAGAAAACTCTTGCGTTCCAGACATAAATCAATTCTTGAATTTCTTGCAAACAGAAATATTAACAAGAGAACGAACTTATTGGTGTAGGTCGAAGCCATTTGAATCAAACAGTAAGAATAAAAATTCAACTTTGTCTAATAGACAAGATAGCGCTTGCATTTCCACCAGCGGTTTTTTCGTTGCTGCGAAGAATGGAAATGAAGCTTTCGCTGATAAGAAAACGGATAATTGTTTATTTTATAAAAAAGAACACGATGTTCTCAACTGTCGCTTAAGTGTTGACAAAAAGAGAAACGTATTGAAGAATCAAGGTAGATGCTTTTTGTGCCTTGGATTAAGACACCGTTTGAAAGATTGTTTATCGGGAAGGAATTGTAAATACTGTTCCGGTAAACATAATGAAAATATTTGCTATAAATTTAACAATTTGGCTAACGATAAATCTAATAAAGAATCTCTTATGGGCGATGGGACGGAAAATGTAATTTCTGCTGTATCGCATATGGGAAATAAAAATAGGACTCTTTTGCAAACGAGTTACGTGTTAGCAAAAAATGAAAACTTAGATTTGAACTGCGGTACACGCGTTTTACTGGACTGTGGTTCGATGCGTAGCTTTACCACGCAAAACATAGCTAACAAATTAAAATGCAAAGTACTAAGGAAAGAAAAATTGTCAGTGTACACATTTGGAAGTAAAACCCCGATCGAAAAATACTACGATGTCATCAAACTTACGTTAATCAACAGAAACTCTCCCGACTTAAAAATAGAAATTGAAGTGTTGGTTACCGACGAAATATCAGGATCGAATATTCCCCCTCCCGAAGTTGAAGACTTTAAGGGTATGAAACAGTTGAAAAATTTGACACTCGCCGATTTTCCAGAAAGTAAAGAACCCATTACAATTTTAATTGGTGCTGATTATTATTATAACGTTGTAACGGGAAATATTAAGCATTTGAGCAAAACACTAGTTGCAGTTGAAACAATTTTCGGTTGGTGTTTACAAGGAAGAAAAAGTGAAAATAACTTTTCTTTAATGATGAATGTAGTCGTAGAAAATAGCGCGATTTCAGAACAAATTCAGAAATTTTGGGACTTAGAAACTTCAGGTCTTATTGATTCGAAGAAAGATGCTGACCCAACAGATAATGAAATTATGAGACAATTCGAGTCTCAGATAAAATATGAAAACAAAAGGTATACAGTGGGATTACCTTGGAAGTTAGAAAAGCGGGATTTAAAAGATAATAGGAAGATAGCTGAAGAGAGATTTTCTAGACTTAGAAAAAGATTTTATAGAAACCCCGAGTTGTATTTTGAATACAAAAAGGTGATAGATGACTATTTACGACAAAAAATTATTGAACCAGTTATCAACCCAGATGAGGAAAACGAAGTTAAATTTTACCTGCCCCACAGAGAAATAATTAGGAAAGATCGTGAGACGAGTAAATTGCGTATAGTTTTCGATGCCTCCTCTCATGATTCTAATTGTCTATCTTTAAATGACTGTCTTCATATAGGTCCAAATTTATATTCTGAAATATTTGATATTTTATTGAGATTTCGCTTTCACCCCATTGCTTATACAACGGACATGAAACAAGCATTTTTGCAAATTTCGCTCAAAGAAGAAGATCGAGATGTTACTCGTTTTTTCTTTACCGATGATCCCTCGGACGAATCTATTGCACCCCAGGTTTATAAAATTACTCGCGTCCTATTCGGCATCAGTAGCAGTCCGTTTTTATTGGCAGGAACTTTGAAATATCATCTGAAACAGTATACTGAAAAATATCCAGTGACTACAAAATTTTTAAATGATAATATTTATGTCGATGACATCATCGGTAGTCATGCATCTGTAGATGAAGCCTTATCTCATACATTAGAGTCCATAGCAATTTTCGAAGATGCTAGTTTGTCACTACACAAGTGGCGCACTAATTCGAAGACCCTACGCGAATTATGGAAAAAACATGGAGTGATTTCGAGTGATAATGCCGAATCCCTCAAAGAAGAAAATATGACTTACAAAGTCTTGGGTATAGCATGGGACAACTTAAAGGACATTCTTTATTTTGATGTTGGAGATCTAGTCAAATTTGTTTCTAGAGGAATTGACACTAAACGTTACGTGCTCCAGGTCTTAGGACGCATCTTCGATCCTATCGGAATTTTAGGTCCTTTTACAGTGAGAATTAAATGTTTGATGCAACAGATTTGGGCGTTACGTATTGATTGGGATGACAGATTACCCGAAGATCTAAGTTCGTTATGGAGAAGCTGGTGCGAAGAAGTTCCTCAACTGACGGAAATTTCAATCCCACGCCACTATTTTTCCGAAAACCTAAATATTGATATCAAGACTCTTGAACTTCATTTCTTTTGTGACGCAAGTATGAAAGCATTTGGAACTGTTGCCTACATGCGTGTTATATCTCGAAATGAAGACGTTCGAACGGCCTTTGTAGCTTCTAAAAATAGAGTTGCTCCGATAAAATCTCTTACATTGCCTCGGCTGGAGCTCATGGCTGCAGTACTGTCTGCAAAATTAAGTTTTAATATTTTGAAATCCTTGAAACGTGACATTCCGTGCTATTTCTGGTCTGACTCGAAGATAACAATTTTTTGGATAAAAGGAATTCCTGAAAAATTCAAACCTTTTGTCAAGAATCGGATTGAAGAAATTCACAGCACCTTCAGACTGGTTTTTTTTGCCCCGGAAAAGTCAACCCCTCAGATGCCTTGTCGAGGGGAGCAAAAGTTTCTAAACTGCTAGAAGATCCAACCTGGCTGACAGGACCGCAGTGGCTAAAGAATTCTCCAGAATACTGGCCGAAGTCAGAAAATGATGAAGCAATAAATACAGAAGAATTGGAATACAGAAAGAAATCGAAGGACATCTTTCAGTGTGAATGTCTTGTTGAAGAAAAGGAAAATCCAATCAACATTACTAAATTTAGTAATATGGAGAAGTTGGTGAGGATTACAGCTTGGGTGAAGAAGTCGATCATGAAATTTAGAAAGATTTCTAATATAGGAAATACATTGACCGCTGAAGAATTAATAGAAGCTGAGAATCATCTCATAAGATTAGAACAGAAGATCTTTTTTAAAGAAGATTACGAATCCTTGAAGAATGGAGATCCGATTCAAAAAGACTCTGATTTGTTTAACTTTTTGCCATTCATGGATGAAAATGAAATGATCAGACTAGGAGGAAGATTAGAATTTGCAGAATTATCTACTGAAGAAAAACATCCTATTATTCTTCCAAAACGGTCCTGGCTGACATTTTTAATCGCGAGAAGAGAACATGAGAAAGTGATGCACGGTGGAACAGCTTGTACTTTAGCGAGAATTCGGCAACGTTTCTGGATTCCAAAGGGACGGCAATTAGTCAAGAGTGTAATCAAAAAGTGTCTAATCTGCCAAAAATATCTTTCGAAGGCTGCTAATCAAATTACAGCTCCGTTGCCGCTTGACAGAAGTAACACCTCGCCTCCATTCTCAGTTTGCGGATTGGATTTTGCAGGTCCAATTTATGTGAAAATTTTTACAGAAGTTCGAAAATCTTATATAGTTTTGTTTGCATGTGCGATTACTAGATCAATTCACCTTGAACTCGTTAGCGATATGACTACAGATTCCTTCTTATTGGCACTTCGAAGATTTTTAGCTAGAAGAGGAAACTGTAAGGTAATATATTCGGATAACGCGAAAACCTTTAAAAGGGCGAAAAAAGAAATAGAAGATTTATCAAAAATTATTTCTGACAAATTACTTTCACAATTTCTAACTAAAGAAAGAATAGTTTAGAAAAATATAATTGAAAGGGCGGCTTGGTGGGGAGGTTTTTACGAGCGACTTGTGAAATCCGTAAAAGATTGCCTGCGGAAAATTGTAGGGAAAGCTTTATTAAATTTTGAAGAAATGTCTACATTGCTTACAGAAATAGAAACCGTCCTCAACTTGCGACCGCTAACTTACGTCTATAATGAAAATAGTGAACCTTTGCCTTTGACACCAATGCACTTCCTAAATTTTGGACGAGAACCTCAATATCCTATCAATTTCGTTGAAATAGTAGAAAATGAATCGAAAAGATCTTCACTTTTGAAACGGAAAAAATATCAATCTCTTCTTCTCCGGCAATTATGGATAAAATGGAAGCAGCAATATTTACTTGACCTCAGAACTGTTCACTCTTTGAATAATCCAAACAAACAACCGGCACTTAAAATAGGAGATGTAGTGCTCATCGAAGAAGATTCCAAAAACAAACTGCTTTGGAAACTCGGAAAAATTGAAAGAGCGTTTCTCGGACGAGATAATAACGTACGCTCATACGAAGTTAAAACTGCTTCTGGACTTTTGCGGAGAACGATACAACACTTGTATCCCTTGGAACTTTGAACTTTTGAAATTTGAACTCTATATTAATTTAAATTGAACATTTATTTATATTGATATTTTGCACTAACCTTTAAATTTGATACTTAATATTTAGCATAGTTCACTAACATTTTTAGAATTATATTTAATATTTGAAATTTGAAAATGTTTTGATTCATGCATATTTTTGATTTATTGATTTAATATTTTGTGTATTTGAAATTTTGAAATTACGATTTTGTAATTAATACATTATTTGAAATTGAGATATTGATGAACTCTTGAAAGAGTTCATGGTGGGGAGTGTGTGGAAAATTATTTGATTTGGAATGGCAACGGCCATTCAACGCTTCCTAGCATGAACTCGAATCAAGAGTTCAGTCGCCACTGAATCACCTTTCGATGAATGTTGAAATTCGATGCTTTTGATGTGACGAAAGTCACCCCTTTTGATGGGACTTATGTTCCCAATTTTCGATATAAATTATGTGCACTGTATATACGTTTCAACTAACAGTTCTTAATTAAAATGTTTTTTCTAACCTTCAATTCGTTTGTCGATTTTTGAATTTGATGTGGCAAGTGTTTTACCCACTGAATCATTTTACGATACAGTGAAAGTCTGATCATCTGGTAATGTTGCCATTAACCGGTAAATATCAAAATTCACACACCAAATACACAGGTGTAGAATCGAATATTTCTAGTGACTCATAAGTGAACGTTGACATTCTCCAACTTCAGTCTTTCACGGTAACACATACACAAACAAACAAAATTCCCATACATGATCGATAGGGTTGTTCGAAAAAAATCAAATTTTCTTTTACTTCGGAATCGCGTTACCTCTCAAAAATTGTAGTTTGATATCCTCAAAGGGGGGGGGGGGGATCTGAGTTGACATCTTCAGTTTGCGCAGCTTTCAGTTTGAAAAAAAAATGTTAATAATTGAATTTTTCAAAAATTAAAAAAATATTTTTTTAATTTTTATAGTGCAACAACCATAAATTATCAGTATATTACGTAGTTTGAACTTGTAAAAAAAGTTTTATAGCTTTTACATAAGATCTTTAGTTCGCGCATATGCCTTCAATTGGGTAAAATCGCGTAAAATTTAAAATTTACGTTATGCGCAACTAAAGAACGCATGTAAAAGCTAAAAATATTTTTTTAAGGATCAAACTACGTTATATACTGATAATTTATGGTTGTTGCACTATAAAAACTAGAAAGAAAAATTAAAAACTTAATTTTTAAAAAATTCCATTTTTAACATATTTTTTCAAATTTTCAGTCTTATGCGCAAACTGAAGATGTTAACTGTGATTTTTTTTTTTTTTTTTTTGTATTTTCCTCAATTGAGGATATCAAACTACAATTTTCAAGATGTAACGCGATTCCGAAATTTAAAAAAAAAAATCGATTGTTTCGAACTACCCTAATGTCCAACTGCCAACTCTCAACAGTCCGAAAGTAAATGAATAAATGTACATGCATGTATGTACAGAGTTTCTAAGAAGTTTGAAACTATGAATAATTTTGCTCTTCCACGGAACAAATTAACAGACGAGTGAATTTTGTAATGTAAATCGAGTTCGGCAATATAGACAAGAGAAAAGTAAACGGGTTAATGTCTTAGTTATTCCATCGAACAGAGAGAATAATATGAGTTTACAAATCAGGGCTTTGAAAGGAAACGAGCTGATGTGTTCATCACATGACTTCCTTTTACGCCAATTTAATGTCATTTTCTCATTATTGGCAGTTTTAATATGATTCAATAGTTTACTCTCTAAATAGCAACAACAATGGCCAAATTGAAACCAGATTTTTAAAAAAAAATTTTAAAAATCGCCAAATTTCTCGCCAAGTTGGCAACAAAACTTGGCGACCAAAAGACTGGCGATATATCGCCAAGTATCCGCCAAATTATAACACCACTTGAGTTTACATCGAAATTAACAATGATTCCCCCCCCCCCCAAATTGGCAAAAGACCCCTTTAGAAACACCCGAATGCAACCAAAAGGGGAGGTGCACATCTAGACCCACTAGGAGTCTACGTACCAAATTTCAACTTTCTAGGACTTGCCGTTCTTGAGTTATGCCACATACATACGCACATATATACACACGTACATACAGACGTCATGAGAAAATTCGTTGTAATTAACTCGGGAATCGTCATTATGGATATTTCGCATATCTATACGTTCTTGGGCACTTATCCACGTGTGATCGAGTGAGGAAAAAAAACTCAATATTCATTCGGGGTGAGTAAAATGGAAATTAAGGGCGATTTTTGAGTGAAAATTTTTTCGCGAATACAAACTTTTTTGTAAAAGGAAGTAAAAATGTTCTCTAATTCAATTATTGCCTTGTAAATCTCTTTAAAGAGATCAATTTTTCCAAAAAAAAAATATGTCTGCACCAAGAAATAAAAGTCGGACAAGAAACATTCTTCTGAATGTTTACCATCCCGCGTTTATGTGCTTTGCAAGTCGTTGTCCTCGAAAGCCACGTATTTGATCCCAACTGAATCGAGAACCGGCTGCATGAAGAGAAATAAAAAAAAAGAGCAGCAGAAACCTCGGCAATCTACAGGCTGGAAAACCTCCCTTCCATAAAGGGAAGCAGCCAGGAACAGGGGAAGCAATGTTTGGTCAAACAACAGTGCTTGACCGCTGTCCCCGGGGCCCATACTAGAGAGGTGCTGGAACCCCGGTAGTAAACAGCTTAATACCTACTCTTGGAGATTACTACCGGAATAGCAAAAGAAGGCGACTGGAGTAAATACAGGGAGCTATAAAAGAGGGAGGGCGCGAGATGAACTTTCATTTAAAGGAAAGAGAAGGCCTATTTAAAGGCCATATCTTCTTGCTTCGCTAAATGATGCTTTTGTGATGCCTATTAGGGCTCGCGTTACTCGAATGCTTACTTCTGGAGCATTGTCTTTAGACCGGTCTTGTTGTTACTACGAAACGGCACTTCTTTTTCGTTTTCAAAAATTTCGTTTCTGCTTTAACATTTATTTTAAATCTTGAACTTGGTGTTACTTTTTGTAAAAGAAATAAAAAATCTGATCACGAAAAACAGTGTCTAATGTTTATTTTTATTCTGGAATTGTGAAGCGTCTGAATACACTGTTATAACCAGAGGTTCCAGACGAGTGAATATATTCCCCCTAAGGTGAAAGCATGGTGACCAAGGGTGCCATACTGGCCAGGAAGTAAAGCAGAGGTGCGAAAGTAGCAGACAGTCGTAGGCAGGGGTGCCAAAACAGCAAGCAATCGCTAAATGACTTGCTGGCGCATGCTCTTCCGGCATACATTCACCATTCAACCACTTCAATATGGCGGACGAATGATAGATTGCACAACGCGTGGCTTCTACGTCTTTCACATTGAATGAAGTACACTATTGGATTAAATCTCAACTTTTGTAGGAAAATTCTTTAAAATAACAAGTAAGTACAGCTTTTGATCACTTTGTAGCTTTTAGGGCTTTCAAACATAGTTAAAAGTACGTTTAATGCTTTTCAGTTACCGTTAGTCCGTTACGATACCGTAGTACCGTTAGTTGTTTATTTTCAGGTTACCGTTACTGTCGTGAAAATTCCATCATTCACACAAAACGCTACTAATTGTATCTATCATTATTTTCTTGAGTATTCGATAAGCAACATTTAATCATCGAAATAGTAACCGCAATGATATTTTCAATAATCAACAAGTGAGAACCTAAATAAAAATGATTCTTGTACTTCGTGTAGCGAACGCAAAAAATAAAAAAGAAATCTCTCTCCGTCTATCTTTTTCTTTTGCTTTTTCGTTCAAGTGTTCGAATCATTTCCTGTTAGCAGTTATTCGATAGGGTTAGGAATTTCTTTAAATTTTTAACTGTCGAAAAATTTTATGCGCATTTTATTTTATTGTTATTATGATTGAAATTTTGAACGTTTGAGAAACGATTTTGTTTTTCCGTAACTTTAATATCCCAGAATATTTTTGGCTGTTCATGTAAATAATTCATAAGTACATCCACACTTTACTTTCGGTGCGGTAATTTCTCACAAATGATCATTAACTTAACTATGATTATTCAAATAATTACTCGTCTTTAACTTTAAATATATTTGTGACAACTCTTTGATACCAAATAAAGTCTGTAGATATTTATTGTTTTATTCATTTTTAATATTACTTTGTAAAAAAAAAAAAAAAACTTATCAGTACGCAGAATTTTTTCACAAGTTTTTTACCGCCCCGAGAGTTATTATAATTATTATTATTTATTTTATTTACTTTTAAGAAAAGGATAAAAATTTCACAGGTCCGCAATGTTTTTCATTTGTTTTTACCGACCCGTGGGTCAAAAGAGGTTGAGAAACACTGATGTAGAGAACGATCAGATGAATTAAAGCAACGAGCACTTCTTAACTATGTTGAAAACTCTGAAATATGGTCAAATGCTGTAATTACAAGTTTTAATCATTTCCAGTACTGAATTCATGCAATGTGAAAAGTGTGCAAAACGTAGACTATCATGAATCAAAACAAAACTATTAAAAAAAGAAAAATACACAACTGTATTCAAAAACACACACAATACGGGGGAGGGGGGGAGGATCTACAGTAAGGGTGCCATTTCTCTCTCCGAAGGTTCATTCCTTTCACCCCGGCTGCCTATTTTTTAAAAGGTGCCTGTTTTTCACCCTAGTTAGAGGTACAATTTCGGCTTCGTATTAGGTGCCGCTGGTGAACAAGCGTTTCACCCCTGAAAGGTGCCGAATGCAACCTGTAGTTTTAACAGTGTAGGGCAATCGTTTCCCAGCTAAACGCAGTTAAAAATTTCTTCCAAGTTAAAGAAATTGAAGTGTTGAAAAGCATAGTGTAGTTTTCGCATGAAAACTAATTTGATTAGCTAATACTTTTACGTGCTTAAAGACACACAAATGTGCCCTTATAATGTACAAGGAAGGAATGAGAGATTTAGCTACAATGACCAAATTCAGGTTCAACGCGATCCATCCATCCATCTACCATTTATATTGACCAAATGTAGGTTCAACGCGCTCCATCCATCTACATTGACCAAATACAGGTTCAACGCGATCCATCCATCTACATTGACCAAATGCAGGTTCAACGCGATCCATCCATCCAATCTATCTAGATTGCCTCTATAGATTTGCAGTTTACCTTCATAAACATAACTACTGAAGAGAGAGCGGTAGTGCAAATTGCATTCAGAGTGACTTTACTCATAAATATGATATTCTACTACATAGTATGATTTATATTTTCCAACATTCCCGTTTGTAACATTAAAATCAAGCTTTCTTGCGTCAGTCGTATTCGATCGGGCAAAAATTAGTTTGCATTCCCCAACTTCTTTGCCAGATATGGCTACTCTGGTTTGGTTTCTAAGGGATAGAATAATTCCTATTTGTTAGAAGCTCATAACTTTTCTATGGTGAAACATTAAAACTTTTTTTAAACAAATTTACTGAATATAATGCCATTTCATCTTAGTTGTTGTTATGTCATAGCAAAAGACTATGAACGTACGGGGTGCCATTGCCTCTAGAGGTTGGACTTAGTAGCATTTTTTTCCCTCTCACACTGTTTTTTTTTTCTAGTGTCATTTATTTAAAAATCGGCCAATTTAAACCAGGGGTATGATAAAAATAAGAAAACAGAGCATAGAAAGTTTTGTCTTTTAATGCTGAACAACTTAATTTAGTCTTTAAATGGAAAACAAAATCTTGTTTTGTCCCATAAAGAAGATGTCATATTTGTTTTTAACTGATTAGAATAAGAAAAAATCAGACTTTTTGAATTTACGTCAGTTTCTTAAAACACTTCACGATTTTATTATGACTCCCAAAAACTCCTGTGAAAAATTAAAGCAAAAAATTTAATGAAGAATATTTAACAGCTTTTTATTGAAATTGCATTTTGTACATAGCTTATCGGCAATTTTTCTGAAATAACAAACATTAGCAATAAAAATCAAACTCTATCAGTCACTTCTCTACGCGACTAAGTTGTTAACAACAAAGCTGAAAATTGAAACTAAGAAAAGGAAAGGAAATGAAACTTCAAACTCATTTCAGAGAAATTAATAACGTGCTTTGAATGAGAGCTAAAGAGAGACAAATACGAAATTACGTGCACCGTGTGTACAAGTTTACTGATAGTGAAAAGGTTATTTAAAAATGGCCACACCCTAATCCGAAAACACCGCATCGAGGCTCAAAAACAATGCTCGATATAACGAACTGGATTTCTCATCCATATAGGACAAATATTTTTTTATTTATGATGACAGCATTGGACGGGACGAATTTACTGCCACAGTATTCACTTATCTGTCCAACCGTTCCTTCCTTACACACAAGGATGGACGCCAAATTTATTGCCATATTCATGCTGTAGGGGGACAAAACGGGTGACTCTTTGGCGACCGACCGTTCCCTAGACTCGTAAATTTCAATTCTTTCTTATTATTACTATTATTGTGTTTTATTTTAATAAAAAAAATGAGAGACAAACTTAGCGAGGGATTGCGGCGTGAGGGTTTGCGTGTTGGTTCATTTTTGTCGTCTGGTGTGGCGTGCCTAAGTATGGGTATTCGTGACTCGGATGCATAACGCGGGAAGGAGGTTTCGATTAAACATGTGCAGAAATAGCAGACGATATTTCGA
The DNA here is from genome assembly GCF_026930045.1 of Uloborus diversus. Lineage (NCBI taxonomy): Eukaryota > Metazoa > Arthropoda > Arachnida > Araneae > Uloboridae > Uloborus > Uloborus diversus. The sequence continues at coordinate 22,136,564 of NC_072735.1, forward strand.
AGAACAGTGGAGGAACTGTTTGGAAGTGAGTTCAAGTGAAATTATTGAGAATAATTGTTCGAAGCAAGAAAAATCGAGAATTAATAAGCATTTTCAAAATTCAAAATATTGTGTGTATTTATTTATTGCAATAGTAATATTTTTTTTATTATCATTTTCTACTAAGCAGACAAACTCTGACAGAAAGAATACCACTTTATTGCTAAAAACATTACGAAAAGTAGATCTATGTGGAAAAAGTGTCAACAATAATAATCGATTTCTGTATTGAATCTAAAACAATGTTGCAATAAATCAGAGTTTTTACTTTCGATGAATTTGAATCCCAATCAAAAATTGAATTCAAAAAAAAAAAAAAAAAAATGTGCGTCACGGGACGCTCGGCAGAAGTGATAACTTTCATACGATTAAAATATTATCATTATTAAATCCTATGAAAGTAACAATTGGCTTATGGTAGCTATAATAAACGACGAAATTTTTGCATTTGTATGTTATCTAAAAATCTCGCAAAGACTGCATCAAGTACAGTTCCGTGACTTGTAGTGGCTTCTTCTGGCTTATTAATCATTTGTAATTGTAATTTGGATTGTAGAAACGATACTAAATTTTTATCTCAATCAGAAGCCAAACTAACATTAAAATCTCCGGTTAATTTTATTCTTTGATCACCGTTCAGACTACTTTTAAACATGTTTTGATGACGACGCAAAAACAATAGATTAAATGACGCGTCGTTTCTAAATATTTCGTTTATCAGAAAAAACACTCAATAAATAAAAAATAGTTAAAAATTCTGACTGCTGGTTGATTCGGCGATCATTCTCACCTGAGCAGCATTCCAGGAAAGTTGACAATTTTTGTGGACTCCTAGTGCTGCCAGTATTTTGTTTTGCAATGGAAACATGTACTAAAGGAGGTTAAGAAAAACCCAAAGCTACGAGTATATTTAACTCAAATTGTGAAATTTTTGCCGTACACCTCTATTATTCTAACTATCTAACTCAGTGGCACTTGCTACCCTTCAGAATCCTAAGCGAATCACATACGCTAGAAATAATATTTTCACAACAATTGAATTAGATAAAATGAGATGAATCCGAAAGTTTCCTTAATAAATTTTTTTTCAACAAATAAATTTATAAAGTTTTTTTTTTCACTAACTGTTCGCGAACTACATGCAAATTGTTCGCGGATCACTAGTTGTCAGGGGCGGATCCAGAAAGTTTTGTAAGGGAGGTCACGTTTTAATGGTCAGCGTTACATTTCCTACAAAAAATAGTAACAGTTAAGCAGGGGTGCCTCCCAAGCAACCCCCCCCCCCTCCAAATGAGATCGAAACCAAGTCAATCCTTTCCCCCTAAATTTTTCAATGCCGCAGCCTGCGTCATAGACTATATTTACCTCAAATTTTTATCAAACTCATATTTCTTTAGGTAGACAAGCCAGTCACCTTACCCTAAGCTCTGAATACATGAGAATACAGCAATTAAACAGTTGAAAAAAAGCTCAGACAACGCACACACGACATGTGGCTTAAGTTGAAGAGTGCTCTGAAAAAACTTTAAGCTCATTAGAAATTATTATTCTTTTGAAAATTAGCAAAAAATTAAAAATTGCAATGGCCCAGTAAACGAACCCAGTCAATCCTTCGAATTATGACGCGCTGAGAAGAAATACCGAACAGAACCAAGCAAAAAAAAAAGTTTACATTGATTCCAGGTACTGTTTTTTCGGATCTAAAAATTTAAAGTTTAATAATAATCATAATATAAATCTTGTCACAGGGGGTCAGCTGACCCTTTGACCCTCCCCTAAATCCGCCCTTGCTAGTGGTCCGAGGAAGGACCACAGGTTAAAAATCACTGATCCAACCCATCCATATGCATTTACATTCAAATTACGTGTAAACTGTCAATGGCACAATATTTGAAGGAATGCGATCGCTTTACGCGTTGAGTTGTTCTTACTGACGGTTAAAGAGCGTTTTTTTTCCCCCCAAAAATTTATCCAACAGATGTGTGAGATGTGATGCAGTAATAAGCTATTTCCCTATGCAATTAAGATAATAAGGAATAACAGCGGGTGTTGTAATAGACTGTACTTTGTTTATTCTGCATAACTATCATTGCTATCTTCATTGTATGAATAAATTCTGTATCTCTCTATATGTTTCTGTAATACATAAAACGAGTGTTTTCGTGCGTGTGCATGTGCTTAGCGGCATTGATTGTCCTGCAATTTATCACTCCCTCTTTTATCGGATCCCTTCACCTCAGGGACTGGCAAACACCTCGGTTAATTGATTTTGAGAAAATGAATGCTTTTTGAAACACAAAATCTCATTATATACCTCTGCAGTTAATGTGCCCTTTCCTTCATAAAAGACATCAGTGACACCTGTTCAGTCAAAAAACGAGCAATAACTGGCATGGATGGATATTACGAACGCTCATTAATTATTATACTCCCCTTTTCAACGCGTGATAACTGCTTCTTGAATCAATTTTATGTAGTTAGATAAAACACAGGGAAACAGTTCGATACTAGCTTCCTACGACTAGCTTCCTACGACTGACGTTTTTATCTTGCCTTTGGTGCAAAATAATGCTTCCTGCGAATATTAATGAATGTTTCATGGAAAAGAGCCACCTCACGCGACACGTTCGTTCTAATGATTCGAACAATCCGTTTTAGAACGCCCAGTAGCAATTCTATGGTTGAGATTTATGTAGATGAGTGAGATTAGGTAGCGCGATAACGTTGTCCTTTTTCATGCGAATGACGCATAATGGATATTATAACCTTAACACAGAACTCTATTAATAGATGTGACTGCTTAATTTTCGCGTATTTTCTCACTTTGAATGACCAGTTGATAGTGCGGTAATGATGTGGTGCAGAAAACAACGCTGGGAAATTAGAGCTTACTTAAACAAGCTTATTAAAAGTAATTCGAGCATTATACACTTAGGTCTTACTCCTAGGGTTTTTGTTAATGTTTGAGTTCATAATTGTAGTCGTGATACATTCAAAGTCTTTAACATAGCTCTAAATAATGCATATGCAGTCAGTTTTGTAGTCGCAGTTTTGAACTATTATTATCGAAACCATTAAGTTATCAATCAAGGTCTGGAAAGACATTGGTTTTATAAACAGTCAGTCATTCAGCAGGTATTTGCTTATTCGCTTTTTGATGTGCGTAAAAGAATCCTTCAAAAGTAATTTGCTTTTGCTGTAGTTTTGTGCTTCAATTTTTTGGTATTTCTGCGTTTCAATCAGAAGTAATTTGCTTTTGCTATAGTTTTTTGGTTCAATTTTTTTGGTATTTCTGCGTCCCAATTAAAAGTAATTTGCTTCTGCTGTAGTTTTTTTGGTTTGATTTTCTGGTAATTCAGCGTCCCAGTCGGCATGTGTCTTTGATTGATGAGGGTGGTCTACCATTATTAAATTGATCTGAATTTGAACAAACCACTAGTGACAAACCTATTCATAGAAACCATTTATCTGTTATATCAGTTGATTTAGTAATCTATTAACTTGGCTTTGTTTCAAGGCATTGGCAAAATCGGTTTCTTAGTCCCAATAACCGATACCACATATAGCTTGACCACGAAAAGAAAACGGAGGACGTTGAAGCAAAAGCATCATTTGTAATAAGTTGTTTGTTATTGTTTTGGATTATATAGGATTAGCGAGACCATGCCACTTACTAGTCGGTGATTTCTGGCAGATTCTACCTATTACAAATGATACAAATATTTCGCTTCAAGGTCATCCGCTTTCTTTTCGTGGTCAAGCTATACCATAAATTTAGTGCTTGTTGCTTTTTCTTTGGACAAACACGGCGAAGGAAATGAGAACCTTTTTCTTTGGCATCAATCTTTTTGAAGGTTTTGACGATTAAAAAAAAAAAAAAGAAAGAAAGAAAATGAAAAGAAAAAAAAATGCATATTTTCTCAGTAATAGAAATTTTTCCGAATATAGGTGTGGTGTTATTATTGAGATGTAATTTTTTTCCCTCACATTATATTGAGGAAAAAAAAACAAGTGAAAAATTTATAAAATAACGTTATGATAGTTAAGTTCGTTATATAACTTTGGAAAACTTCTCACATCGTGTAAATGTTGTATATATTGTCTTGATCTTACGAAAAGAAAACACCAGAGCGCAAATGCCACTGGTATAAAAGTTATACTTCATTACATTTGAACGAAACAGAACTGGCAATGGAACAACACAATTATCTCTCTGTTTTGTCAGTTTGAGGGTTTTGTCATGAATATTAGGAACTTTTGTCTAATAAGTCTCCGAAATTGACAGTTGTAAATTATTAGCAATAGGAATTCCAAGTGTTTCTTCTTCTTTTAAATAAATTGCCCCTAAAAAAGAAGCCCGCAAAACTTTGCATTTTCACCAAAGAAAAATATTAGTCTAAGCTCACTTCTTTAAATATTTGCTGCCACGGCGCATGTTAACAGCCGTTTTTGACACAACTTTCAGCTACTTGCCCTTCTACACGACTTCCATGAATAAGTACGACCTGATTTTCTTGCTGGAACCCCAGGACGTCTTAAATCCTGTTCTCTTGAATCTCATACATCATATGCGATTGAGATTCTTGTTTAAGCTCATCACGTTCCAGTCTTTTCTTTTTCAAACATGTCCGTTGCCGAAGCAAGACTTTCCATCTGAGAACGGCCGCGAGTTTTATCCGAAGAGATCAATGATGAGATTGACCTTCCCTTAATTAGTTTAGATGACAAAACTGCTGTATCTCATTTGTTTATCTTTTTACAAGCTTAGACAGTAGATAAAGATACTTTTAAGTAAGATATGGGATAGCAAATCTCGAGTTATTTTATAAATTAATATTTTTTTTAAATAAACCGTATTATGGATGATGCAATAAAAACATGCTTATAAATGAGGATAGTTTACGTTTGTACTGTTTTAAAGCTGTTTTATTTGTGATGAGGTTGAAAGCCGATACGGAAGAATGATGTCAAAAAAAGTTTAAAAATTGTACCTCTTGCTTTTGTAATCTTGCTTGAATCTGACACGAACTACAAGAAAATCGTTAAAAAGTGAGATAGTGTTTGAGTTTTGTGTTAACAGTTGATTAATTTTGGTAACTTATTTTTCTCATAGTTGGAAATAAAAAAATTTCACTTGTGTTTTACAGTCAACATCCGTTCTACGCTTAAGTTTATCATGCGTTTCTTTATTTATTATTATTTTAATTATTATCGTCTGCTTCATATTTCTCAGAAGGTCCTTGCAATTTGCAACTCCAGAGCTCGAATACGAAACCTTGCGGTGATTAACAATACTAAAGGAAAAGGTAAAACATTCCATTCCACGTGTTTTCTTTGAGGTAAATTACAGGCTTCAGACAGTATGTGGTGTAATGTAATTTCAGAAGAATAGAAAAGAAAGCTTCCCACAAACACGATGAAAAATTACTGTCATTCAATAAGCGTCAAAGCAAGTTATAAGTTACGGCATTTGTTTGTTTTACCTTTTTCATCCGCCATTAGACAGTGGTTGGAGCGCCCCCTGTAGTTTATTGGAGTTGCGAATATTTTTTGCATTCTTATGTTTTCAGTTTCGAAACATCGTAAGAACGTATTTTTTCTCTTGAATTACGTACATTTGAACAAATTTAGTTACGGATGATGCAATAAAAACATGCAAAACCGATTTCAAAACAAACATGACAAAAACAGTTTAAAAAATTACACCACTTGTTATAGTAATCTTGCATCAAACTGACATGAACTACAAGAAAATCGTTAAAATGTGAGATCTGTTTGAGTTTTGTGATAACAGTTGATTCATTTTGGTAATTTATTTTTCTTATAGTAGGAAATTAAAACTACTTACTTGTATTCAGTAAATTACCGCCCATTAACCAGGGCTAACGCAGAAATACAGCTGGCGGTGTATTTCACGTACTCACTTGTGTTTTACAGTCAACATGTAATTTTTGTGCATAGTTAACTGCCCGTTTTAGGCTTAAATTTATCATGGACTTTTTTATTTATTATTATTTTTATTTTTTATCATCTGCTTCATATTTCACTGACGATTCTTATAATATTTTTGGATATTTGTTTTTAGTTTCTAAACATATAAGAATATATTTTTTCTTAAATTACGTACTTTTGAACTAATTTATTTTTTTACTTTTCAAGTAAGCAATACTTATTATTAGTAAAACAAAGTTTTGGTGACAAACAATCTAGTAAAGTATAAATAAACTTAAACATTGTGCCCAAATCAAGAGTCGTATGAAACAAATATTTTGATATAAAATTCGGTGCTTTATCTTTCGGATAAATGTGCATCAGTTTGTGGTGATTGTTAGAAGATAGAAAATGAATAAATAGTGTGGCAGTGACTTTTTTAAAGGAATTCGGAACATAAAACTTTAAGAATACAAGAATTAATAACAAAGAAAGAAAAAAACTGCAAATTTTAGGTTCGAATTTTCTATGGTTTCATATTTGAGAGTAGTGACATTAACCAAAATAGTTATCGATGAAGCTCGATATTTGAAAATTATCGAAAAATGAATATGCCATTGAAAGTTTAATACCATTACTTTTGAACACTTTCATAGCATCACGTATCTAAAATAAAAGACAGAGATTTAAACAGTCTGCATTGAAAAAAGAAATAGAAAAAATAATTGTTGGTGAGTTTTTAATAATTCATTGTATGCTTCCTAATGAAAAATCTTTTATTTATGTATTTGAGCCAAAGTGATCATTCTAAAGGTGTATTGTATTTTAATGTTTGATGTTTTTTCCTTGTTGTGCTTAAAATGCTACTGTGTTTTTCTACTTTTAAAATGCATAAAGATTTATTGTAGCAGGTTAAAAACACGTTGAAATGTAATAATTTGCATTGGTCTAATGATAACTAATTATGCATTCCTGACAGAGTGCCCTTGTTATTAAGAAGGTTTCACGCAATAATACATAATGTGCTTGCTGTGTTTAACGTAAATGTTATAAGATTGAATTTGGTATAAATTTCATTATTTGACAGCATGAATAATAATTTTGTAAAAGAAGTTAAAATATTTATAGTTTGATTTCTGAATAATTCAAGATCTCTAAAAATAAGGATGTTAAGTATCAATGCTCAAGAACCTGCTAGTTACTGGGGCACAGCATTAGTATCAATATAATTTTACATTTTATATCTATTTAAAGTATTAAAATTAACTGTACTCAATGGAACTGCTTGCAGAAAGGCTTAATCAATGCATCTGCGAGTGTAAAAACTAATGTCTACGAATGTAAAAACTAAGAAAATGTTCTTTAGAGTACTAATGATATTTGAAATTTTTGCCAAGTGAGATTGTTATTTTTATCTATCTAATGAGTATTTTGGGAAAATATTTAAAGCCATAAAAATTATCTGACTCTTTCTTTTCACTTTTTCTTTGGTCTGAAGCATTTCATTGGTAATTTAAACAATACTTCTCATTTTTTTCTTTTTTGTGTCAGAAAATGAATATTACGGTTGCAAAATTAAGCTTAAAAACATGAAATGAATAAATTACTTAATAAGGAGAAAACCTACTGTGTAAAAATAAATAAAATTAATTTTATATTTTCTAACTTCTTTCCCTAAGTTATAAATGATATTTTAACTTTTTATTTATTATTTTTTTATTTTTCAATATTCCTTCAGAATGTGCATTAGTTATCTTTTATTTACTGTAAATAATCTAAGAAGCATTTTATACAATGCGCTTCAAGTGATAGCAAAAGTTATATATAAACAATGCACCCATAAGTATTTAGAACTGTATTGAAAAGATGATCTGTTTAAACCCTTTATAAATTCAATAAGATTGTATTGTCTAGCATTATTGTATGATCAGTGAAATGCTTTCAGAAAAATCTCTCGATTCGATTTCTTCGAGTTAACGTTTTCTTCTTTATTCTTCTCTGACGTGGTTCCCAAAGAATGTACAATTTCAGTTTGGTGTGACTTTTCTTAGCTGTGATCAAAAGGGATGAAAAAAAGTATTTACACTTTTTGTTTTCAACTGTTCAAAAGAAACTTCATGTTATGTATTTAAATTAACTGTGTGTGTTATTAGACGAATGACCAATTGCAAGTTTTTTTGCCACGCGATTACTCTATTACCATCAGCAATTCCATAATTTAATTTATCCCCTTACTTTATATTTTAAATTTTATTTCTCATTTAGTATCAATAATAATTCGATTAAAATACTGACTAGAATAATTCCAACTAGGGCCTTAAATTTTAGTAAACTCCCCCCCCCCCCCCCCCCCCCCCCCCCCCCTAGTTTTTCATCTAAAATTGTTTTTAAACATTGAATTGTTTCTCCTGTAGTTTATGAATTTAAAAAAAAAAAAAAACGAGATCCGCAAAATGTTATTTGAATTTGAGTCATATTAATCAAGAGATTAATCGGATATTAAGATATACCACGGAACGTTTTCACAGATTCATATCTAAAGAAAGCATTTATAAGTATCTTGCGTGATTTAAATGTATATATTTATTTATATTACTTTCAAACATTTTAATTACATACAAGAATAAACTGCTCCTTAGTGTCACTATTTACATGTATAATTCATTTGATAGTTGAAAATCAATTTTTTCTCCCGTTCTAATTAACATAGGAACTTTGAACAAATTTCATCGAATACAGAAAGAATCAGGGTTTTAAAATGGAATAAAAATGTCTAACACAAATGTGTGTTCTTGTACGGAAAATATACAAGAATTTTTCCAAAGTAGCGAATTTGTGGGGAAATTTAGCAAAGGTTAAAGATTAATTTAATTACTAATAGTTAATTAATCATTATGAAAAATCAATATTAAAACATGAATTTGGCATATCGAATTTCAAATGAATTTGAGTACAAGAAGTGGGTTAAATATTTATTACAAAATTTGCAACAAGCTTAACAGACGCGTAGAATGCGTTAATACTAGGCGGGACGAAAATATTTGTAAAATTAATAGTATTTCAAAATTAATAAATTAATTTAAAGCAAAAGCTTTTTGTAACACCAAATTAATAATCAATTATGTTACGGAGACAATAAAATTTATTTACCCTTCAGTGCGGCAATTATGTATTCTGGTAAATTTTACTTTATTTTACTTTCGGGCAAAAATTTTTATAGTTATGAGCCAGTGTGTACCTGAAAATCTTTTTAGATTCAGGACTCTATTCATCGTCAATCGAACTCAACTAATACTAAAATTTAGGTACTAACTGCAGCAAAGAAAAAAGTCACCCTGTCAGAAGAGGGCCCAAATTAATATACTTTTTAAATAGTTTTGCATCCTTGATTAGTGGTAAAAAATTAAGAAAAGTTAAAAATATTTTGATACGTTTATTACTGCAAGATTACTTTTCTTAATTGCTTGACTTAAAAAAGGGGAAAATTTGTTAGTCGTTATATAAAGGCTGTGTTGTTTTACTACTTTATAAGTACATTACCATAGATCTGCCCAGATATTTGCGTAACATTTTCATAATTTTAATTTTGTGGTTTTTCTTGATTGTCAAAATAATGTATGTGGTAGTAAAATTTCTGTCACGGGCATCAATACGTCCAAATCGAGCGCTACTAAATTCTATAAATACAAAAGTTTTCGCAAAAACAGCCCTTAAAACTCAGTCTGAAATGTTTTCTCACAGGAAAAAGTATATAGTAGGGCGCCGCTTAAATGTGATCACTTTGGGACAAATACAATTTGATAACAATAACCAACTGATACCAATCAAAGACTCAACTGAACGCAGTTTCAAATTATAAATTATTAAATTAACAGAATGGAAATATCTGAATTATAAAAAGTTGAAGCTAAATTATGCAATTTTTAATCACATAGTAATAGGTGAAGTAAAATATGACCGTTTTCCCCGACATTCGTAAACCAGTTTCAAAGCACATTCAGCTTTTCTATCTTTTCCAGCATGGTTTTGCTTGTTGTTTAAATTTTAATTTAACTTCGCTTTGTTTTCCATCTTGACACAATTCTTTAATAGTTTAAAAAGTAATGGCAACAATGGAGGTCCAACATCAATGCCATGTCCAGCGACTGAATTTTTTTAGGTGCAAAAGAAAGTTTTCTTAGGGGGAGTCTGTGGTTACTGGGGGGAGGGGGGCGAACTTTCTGTAGCTTCATTCCTAGAAAAATTTTGAACTGCTATTGAAAACCACAAAATGCTACACAGAATTGTTCTCGTCAGGGTTTGCCTATGTATTTCTGTTAATTGAGGAACAAAAATGGGGAAAAAATTGAAAGTTTATGAAAAAGTGATAACAATAAACGAAGACGCTGATTACAATATCCGACTTTTTTAACGTGTGTTAACATACCAGTGTTCCTGGACTTCGTGATTCTGATAACATTAAGCGAATGATAACATTAACCGTGATCACATTAAGCGGCGCCTACTGTAGAAAATATTATTCCCTAAAACTATTATTTCATGATATGAGTAATACGTTCGCAACTTCATTGTATGGCGCTGCACGCTTTTTAGCTAATTTTTCCGTGAATTCGCTACTATGGAAAATGTCTTGTGAATTATAAATTTTTATACTATTGGAAAGCCATAATTCTTTCTGTATGTTTCCACCCTTGCATGCATTAAATTTTCCCCATATAACCGGGAATCAGCAGGAGTAAACATTCGAAGTATGTTGGTGAATGTAAGTAATTGGGAACCACAATAAAATTTCTTCTGTCGCGAGTATTTTACTCTCTCTCCTCCCCTTTCAGATAATGGCTGAAAACCCTCAGTACTCATCAGACGACGAGTTAGATACTCTTGTAAGTATTCAACATCAAGTCTTGATCTTTTTCTCTGTGTTTCTTATGTCCGTTTTTTGTGTTGCTTTACAGATTAGGCAAGAAAAACCATATTACTCTCCCAACCCTGAATTAGACAGTCTTGTAAGTATGAATTTGTTTTGTGTTGTGGTTGTGGATGTGCAAGCCACTGTCTTTCCAGAAGTACAAATAAATATAACCTTTCTCTGACAGTTTAACTTCATTTTGTACAGCACGCTGTGACTGTGAAAATATTTGATATAAACACTTAGTGAGCTAGGATAGCAATTCAAAAGCTTTAACATTTTTCTCCTAAAATCATACTAATATTATCTCCCCCCCCCCCTTCACGTGTTCCCCCTAGAAACACTGTGCAAGCTTCATCATTACAGTAGAGAACTCTTAATTTTCCGAACTTCAACTATCCGAGTTGCTGGTTATCCGAATTGCTTTTAGAATTTCAGGGGGAAAATTCAAGACAGATTTTTGAAAAGATTTCTCTGCGAAGCTAATGTAGGGAACATTATTGGGATGGTGAGTCACCGCCTCATAGTGCAGTTATATCAGCATCCTTGTAAGAACGCTTAACATGTATAAGTGTTGAATTTTCATTTAATTAAGTAAAAGCAATTTTTCTTTTAAGCAGTGTTTTACGCTACTGTGGGTACAGTGATTAACTGAAAAAAAACTGCAGAATTTAAATCCGACTATCCGAATGGAGTTCGGTCCCAATTGACTCTGAAAGTTGAAGTTCCACTTTATTTAAAACTAATTCCAAAATTTAAAACTTCGCTTGGCAAAGGATATATTTTAAAATGCATTTTGGCAATCTGAAAATTGATGAAGGTGTTTTCACTTTTATATTATACATTCATTTTCTTTTCTTAATTTAGGTACTAGGTGTTTTTTCACAATAACGGAGCTTATTAATTTATTCAAAGATTTATAAAGACTGAACTTTTGATTTTCGAGTACCGATTAAATAATAAACGAAGGTGAACATTTTTCAAATATACAGATGGCATTTGTGTATTATGTCATATGTATGATAGTATGCATTTGACTATAATCAGTTTTTTTACTACTCATTTTTTGCATATTTTGTTTATAAGTTGGAGCAGAACAGGTCATATCAAATTTCATATGGAGAATATCACGCAGCTAATTTCAAATATTGGTTCGAAAATTGAAATAAAATGCAAATGTACCCCCAAAAATTAGAATAAATATTTTTTTAATACTAAAGCAGAGAGGAAAACTTTTTGGAGATAAATTTGTCTGAAAAAAGTAATGTGAAAGGGGAAAAAATAATTGGTCAAATTGTCACATTCTCATTGCGAAAAAATCATACTTAAATTGCTGCATGAAACAGCAGTGATGAAATTTGACATACTGAAATCTTGATTGATAAAATATTTTCAAAATTTCCTGAGAATTACGCTATTACATCAAAAGTTGGGCTAAAGACTGTTTCCTGTATTTTCCATTTTGCACGATGTTGAAACGGTCAAAACCTCTTAAACGTCTTTTAAATATTTCTGTACCACTCTGTTAAATTTTTCTACTTTTGTTTGCGCAAAAGGAAAGGGGGAAAAAACCATCAAGTTTCAACATGGACACTTAAAAATGTATGTACATATTTTTCTTTTTATTTTTTTTAATTTTAACTTGCTGTTCTGAATTGAATATGGCAACATATTGTAATCAGTTGCTGTACAATACATAATCTGCCACTCTCTTCTGTACGTCATTTTATGATGCAATACTTGATGCAACTTTCCAATTTTTCTCTAGTATTAGTACTGATGCAATGATGTTTGTTCACCAAATATAGTTGAAGCTGCAAAATGAAGTTAAGTTGCCCCTACCTATAGTTATGCAATTTCTAATGTTTTTCGCAAAATACATTTTTTTTTTTGCTTCCTATTCACTTCTTTTTCTTTGTCTGTAATTTACTGAAATGTTGTATGAATACAGGAGGACTATATATTTTCAATTAACACTGTAAAATATGTTATTCCTGTAAACTGACCTTGAAAAGATTGACTGCTATAAAACATTAAAAAGTTGTTTTATTGTATTTCAAAATGCAATGAATGAAATGATTACAAAAATCTTAGAGTGTCTGGGAATAATTTTTAGTAACTCTAAATTAACCCAAAAATAGTAGTTAAAACAGTTTTTTACGAAGCTTTACGAAACAAAATGAGCAAAAGTATGCAAAGCACACAATCAACTTATTTATAAATTTAGTCCTTCTATGATAAAATACAGGTTGGCTCAAAAAGAATGGCACAGTTTTTATTAGAGGACGTCGTTATTTCGTTTCCTTGAAAAAAAAAATTATTGACAGGGTTTTCCTCTGTATCCTTCACATTTACGTTACGTATTACACGATTCTAGAGTGAGTGTATTGTAATTTAGTAAGAGAAAATTCCATGTCGATTAATATAAAAAAATAATCGGTGGTCAAAGTGACGCTTAAAAATGCTGTATACAATGTACTTTTGAAAGAAAAATATAAAGGTTTAAAGTCTTCATGCAATAATGAAAATTCTTTTTTCATGAGGCTCTTTTAAAATAAATTAAAAGCAATTACAGATTAAAAGAGCTGAATTGCGCGGTTATATCAAACCTAAACCGTTAAGGAAAGAAATTCCTTTTTACTGCAAACTAAAGTATGAAAGTGGAAGGAAATTGCTTCAAATAAATAAATAGAAACGAGTGTGGATTCAAAGAAACTTTTTAAGAAGAAAGCAATAGTAGTGGTGAATCTCTAAGAATACAGGAAAAAACGTTCTAGGAGTAATTAAGTGCCAAGCCCAAAATTAATAAAACAACAATACTAAAAAAAGGTTAATAGGGCCTTGTAACATACCACATGTTTCGTTTGTGGAACTTGTGCGTAATGTTTCGTGTGGGTACAAGTCCCGCCTTTCCTTTTAATTATCCAATTCCCTGAGCAGTTTTCCCGCGCCAAACATTAAGAATAAAGAAATATTCGAAACCGAGGAGCGGCTAACGAAATGTGCCGTAAAACGATGGGTATAGGCTTCTATTTGTTAATTAAACAAGCCCTCTGGGTTCTCGCGAGAAGTAAAAATAGATAATTGAAAGTATAATTTGCGCTTTCTGATGAGTTTTCATTTCCGAGGATATTGCTTTTAAGCATCACGGAAAGAGAAAGCAAGGAAACCGCTCAACTCTTCTCGATTCTCATGGCGGCGGCCTGCTCTTTTTTTTTTTAGAGGAAAAGTGCGATTATGGCCGGATAATGAGTGTGTGCAGTTGTAGTATATCTCAAGATCATTTACGAGGTGCTTATTATTTAAACTGCTTGTAATTCTGCATTCGTGCACCCAATGAGACGAGTTTGTTTTCAAGCTGGGCTGCTTGAAAAGTGTAATTACAAAACAAGCGTAAGTGGCATTCGGTTACAGGAATGGAAATTATATCACTTTATTCGACACAAATTACTGGCATTATTGCTTTATTCATATTTGCTTGGAACATTTCTGAATTTAATAGTTCTTTTTCGAAAGTATTTCCTTTGATTTACTAGATTACCTGTTCAAAAAAGTGACATGAATCAATCATGTAAAAAAAGGAGACTACTTTAACATTAAAATACTAATCACATTTTTAAAGAATCTAATGTGAATACTTTCATTACTTCCTGTAACGCATGTTAAATTGTGGATTTTTTTTTTTTTTTTTTAAACCTCTGATTTTTGCGAAACTCAAATCTATTGCTGTTGCAAAACTTCTTTAGCTGTGTACAATAAAGTTATAAAGAAAGTATGTATTGTTAGCTCTGCGTCACCAACACTCGCCAAGTGGCACGAGATATTTTATTTACGTGACTTTGTACTTTACAGTTGACTCCTACTTTTGAGAGAAAGGAAAAGCATCTTGATTCTTAAATTCAACTTGATACAAAAAAAGAAAAAAATTAAAAAGAAAGTAAATAAAACAAGAAAGGAATGAAGTAATAGCACCCTTTCATAGCCTATAAAAAATAATCAAAGTTGATTTAAGAGGCTGAGAAATTTACTCCTCAAATATGAGAGCGAATACAATAATTTTACTTCGTACGAGGAAATAATAAATCAATTTAAATTTCACTTCGTATTATGTATTTAAAACTAATAAAATATTAATGGTTAAATATATTCTAGTTTTAATTTAGAGTTTATGAATCCCATTTGTACACATTGAAAGAAATTACGAAGTTTTTAGTTATTAGCCAGTTTAGAAATTGTCACAGACAGTTTTCTTTTAATCTTTATCGCTAATCTAGTCACATGTTAAAAAGCTAGCAAAATGAAGTTTCTTTCTTGCGTTTGTTTTGATTTTCTTCACAGTAGCATTTCCTGCGCTTTATGCACACAAAATTACGATATTTATTTCTTTTTTTTAAATATTCTGGCTTTGTCATTCAATCAATTGCAAATCTTTGGAGTAGTTTGCGGCCTTGTTTTATTTTTCTGGATACTGTTTCGAGGTGTAGATTTTTCACTATGTGTTACCTGTCTTTAAAAATGATTTTAATGATACACAAATAAGAAGAATTTTGCTTTTCATTTCAGATGGTTCAAGCAATTCAAGTGTTAAGGTTTCATTTACTAGAACTAGAAAAGGTAAGGAACTTTTCTTCTTTTTCAAAAAAATATTTGGCTAACACTTTGAAAGCATGAATGCAGAAAATGAAACGCTTGAGCTTACACGGAAGCTTTGTTTTACTTTTTTTTTTTTTTTTTTTTGGTCAAGTCATTTTTTTTTAGTTTTTTTATTTTGTTATTTTATTATTACTTTTTAAATTTATTTATTTGTTTTCATTAATATTTTTTAAACCGTTAGTCTGACCTTTCCTTCACTGACATTCATAACTTGTTTCTATACTTATTTCTTGTTAAGACTTTTAAGTAATTGAATATTTTCTGCGATGGATACTGTTACTTTTTCAATCTCTTAATTTACTACTAAGAATGGATGTACTGAAGAAATATGGGCATACTTGAAATATTACAATACAACCTCTCAATAAGGGACGCTAAGGGGAGTGGACATTTTGTCCCTTAAATAGAAATATCCCTTCTTCGGAGGTACATGAAAATATGTATGTAGTTAATTTCATAATAAACGGAAGGTACTAAAGTTTAAATATTGAATATCTTTTGTATTTTTAATGAAAAATTAAAATTAATTAAAAAAAAAGTTTGATACTTTTACGTTACACTCTCATTATTCTGTGTGTGTGTTGGGGGGGGGGGCAGAAAATGTTCACCCCGTGCCACCATCTCTTACAATGGCCCTTCATATCGGGAGTGTTTTCACCAGCTAACCCCAACCACCAGAAAATCCTGGTTAATTGAGGCCAAACAGATGAACATTCTGACTTGGGAAAACTGACCCCCAACCCCTTATTCCAGGAGATAGTTATTGCTACTTTTCAAGGTAAATTATCAATTCTTGAAACAACAATCAATGCTTGTCAGAATAAAATGATCACATTTACGTCTTCAGGAAGAAGAAAAGAAATTAAGTTATTTAGTGATCGACAGTGATGCTGCGCAAGCGTAATAAAAATAATTGAGCAAGACTCTTTGGAAAGATAGAAATATAAGCACGCATAAAAGCAGGAAGTTAACTGCGTCAAAGTAGACAGGTCCGTGTTAGATTTTATTATTTCTTCTTTTTTTAATTTTTGACACTGATTGGAGACTAAAGGAATTTCTAGGATCTCATCGAGCCCATTGAATGCATGTTGGTAATCACGGCAAAGTTATGAAACGGATACTTTCTGGTGTTCTTGTAGTTGACCTTCTGAGGTGATCCCTTCACGATCATTGTCGCAGAAGGAATGTTTCGAAATTTTGAAAAAAATCCGTAAATTCACTTCTTCCCTCTCTTTCTATTGTACTCATTTTTACTTCTATCTTTTCAAAACAAAACGCAACCTTGAAAGGTAAAAATAATCCAAGATATTTTTTTAACTTTCTTACTTTCTTAAAAAGACAAAACAAAACATGGCTTTAATACTATGCGTTTTTTCTTTTTTCAAAACACACTGTCACGGATATAAATTCAAGGCAAAGACTTTTTTTTTTTGGTTATCTGCAAAACTCCTCTTTTGTGAAGAAACTGAAAAGTTCCCCAGATATGAAATATGACATAATCAAACAGATGTATTAATGTTAACTCAAGCGATTTTACATTATTTTGAAAAAAAAAAAAATGCTGTGAATAATTCTCCATATTTCTTCGGGGACTTAAACGAATGATCTTAACATTTAAATTGCACAAACTCTAAACTGACCACTACACTGACCTATGCCACTCATATTTTTTACTGTTTTCCTGAGATACGTAGTAAGACTACAATAATCGACTCTTATGACTTTCAAAACGTTTCACTAAATTAGCGCATTTTATTACATAAGTTTTGACTGTTGTTCTCCACTAATACAAAGCAATTTTTCTTCTATTTACTATTTATTTTCATTTACTGACGTACGGTATTTTATTACATAATTTTTGCCTGGTGTACTCCACTAATACAAAGCAATTTTTCTTTTATTTCATTTAACCATTTATTTTCATTTACTGACGTACGGTATTTTATTACATAGTTTTTGCCTGATGTGCACCACTAATACAAAGCAATTTTTCTCCATTAATACAAAGCAATGTTTCTTCGATTTTATTTTACTATTTATTTTTATTTACTGACGTACGGTATTTTATTGCATAAGTTTTGCCTGCTGTACTCCACTAATACAAAGCAATTTTTCTTCTATTTTATTTTACTTTATATTTCCATTTACTCACGTACGGATAAAAATATGATAGTGATACTTTTCGCATATTAGTAAAAGCGATTTAATATTTAGTAACTAAATTCATTGTTCAGTTCGATCGATTGTTTTTCATTAATGCCCACTCTTTCTCACCCACAAAAGAAAAGAAAAAAAATCGCGTTTATTGTTTACTGCTTGTTCACACGTAGCTACAGCAACCTGTAGAATCGATTAAAAGAATTGTTTGAGTTACAGGCGAACAACCATCGATATAATCGTCGAGAATGAACAACATTTTCTTTCAATGTTTGCTTGGGGAGTGCCTTAGCAATCAATTGGAAAACATCTTTTTCTCGCTGAGCGATTTGTTATAACACCAAAGATGTACTTTATTAGCTATTTTTGACTCCTTGTGTTTTCGCTTGAGTTTGCAACGTGTTCTTTAGGTTTTCTATTGGTTTCATTGGATTGTTCTTTTGCGCATGGACTTCAAAGCTAGGAAGGAATACTAATATTTCATACCATAGATTAAATACTTTGTGGAGTTTTTTTTTTTTGCTTTTTTCCTTATTTCCATAATATTAATAATAACGATTTTAGGTGCGGTTGAAGAGCATTATAGAACCAAATGAAATGAACTACACCAGTGGTGCCCAACCTTTTTCTGCCCAAGGGCCGCACCTCATATTAAAATCATTTTCGCGGGCTAGAACACACTATTTCGAAACATTTTATTCTTTTCTTAAAATATAGAACAGGAAAGAAAATTACAAACTTATGTTGTTATCATTGTTTGATGCTTATTTCATTAAATGCATATTTTTTAGAGACCAATTTCTGAATATTTGGCTCCAAATTTGTGACACTGTCCCTTCTCGTGCTTTTCGATTTGACACATTCAACAAAACTAGCCACACAGACCAGCTTCGCGGGTCGGATGTGGCCCGCGGGTAGTAGATTGGGCACCATTGAACTACACTGACTTGCAACCTTGGTTTGCGTCATGTTCCCTGACTTCTTCCTTGATAATGTCTTCTTACGTGTTTTTTAGCCCTCGAAAGTTTTTTCTTTTTTTTTTCCACATCAGTTGCGAATTTTGCGGAAACAATACATTTTAAAATAATCTAAAAATTCGGAAACTGCGACTGTAAAATGGATTTAAAACTTCTTTTTGTTTAATTTATTTATGCTTGGCTTTATCTCTGCACTCTTAACTTGTGAAGATGTCTGAAGGAGTGTACGAGTAACTCATTGACTCCTTAATTTCTAATGAAAATTGCCTTGTAACTAGACAAAATATTCATTTAATTTTTTTATGCCTTTCCTCGGAAATTTTCCCGCTTCTTTGTCCATCCTTAATAGTAAATAATGCCTAGTAGCTGAGTAGCAAAGGGGGTTTTGGAGGATTTACCCCCTATCCTCCTCCTAAATTCTCAATCTTTTGCCACATCACCCATTCTAGTCTGGTAATATGCATGTACAGTCGGTTATGACAGAAATGCTTCAGGAAAAAATTCTAACTAGTAATGAATGTTCTGGTGGCGCTATTGATAAGACGTTGATTTAATGATGTTCATCTTTTTCTTAAAATTTTAAACTCACTCCTGAAGTTCAATAGGATACCTGTCATCTTAGTCTGAAAATTAAAAATCACTCCTGAAGTTCAATAGGATATCTGTCATCTTAGTCCCAAAAATTTAAAAACTCCCCCCTAAAATTTAATAGAATACCTGTCATCTTAGTCTGAAAATTTTAAAACTCACTCCTCAAGTTCAATAGGATATCTGTCATCTTAGTCTGAAAATTTTAAAACTCACTCCTGAAATTCAATAGGATATCTGTCATCTTAGTCTGAAAATTTTAAAACTCACTCCTGAAATTCAATAGAATACCTGTCATCTTAGTCTGAAAATTAAAAATCACTCCTGAAGTTCAATAGGATATGTGTCACTGCAACTAAAAACATAACTGAAAACTCAATTACTGCTGAAACTAAAATAGTCCAACAAGGTACTTTACTGGGTAGAATTTCAAAGCTTTTCTCAATTTTGTATTGAATAAACACAGACTATACTTCACCAGGCATTCAAGAGTTAAACAGCTCTTGGAAAAGCAAGTTTTTAAGTAGACGAAAATGAGCAGAGGAAAAAGAAAAAAAGTCTGAAAATAAGTGGTACTTGATAGCAAACAAGGTTCGAGACCAGACGACCTATGACATGCATTCTGATTCATACCCATTCTCGCAAATGCCCCTTCCACCTCTCCAACCCATGATCTTCATCCCCATTCGTGTTTTATGCACCGCTACAGCTGTTTTGGGCTTTGAAGGAGGTTGCACCGCTGCCTCGACGTCTGATTGACAGCAGTGAAAATTAACATCCAGTTCTGGATTCACAAACCAGCAACCGTCACTTTGTAGGAGGGGGGGGGGACGCCAGCTTCTCAGTCTAATCCACGATTCGTCTGTCCGGGAAATAATAGTAATGGAAATGGCACTAAAAAGTATACCTATAGAAAAAAAATAGGGTTGGGCCTTCTGGATGAAGAACGAAAATCTGACAGGTACTCATTAGAAACGCAGTACATTCAGTGTCGTTATTATTGTTTTGGTTTTTTATTCCTTTCAGTCGATGTGAATACCACCGAGTTGAAATTCCGGAGGGGTGTGTCTACGAGTTAGCTTTTGCGTTTCAAATATTAAAAAGGTACCCTTGCTGTGTTTTTTCTTTTTTTATTCTGAGCATTTTTTAGTTCCATCGCTTGTAGCATTCATAGCAGCGATGGCAATAGTGTTTAATTTATTCTTTGTACCTTCGAAGGCTTTTAGCAGAGCAAGTTTTGTAAAATATACATTCTATCTTACGAGATAGGTAGGATCTCCTCCTTTTGAATGAGGTAAGGAATACTTGGAGAACCATTAATTAAAGAAAGAATATCTGGTTATTGTAATGTCATTTAAACTAAAAAAATTCATAATATGCACCATTTGGTTTGCCTTCGTTACCAAAGGTGATCTTTCTGTGTCAAAATGCTGTAAAGATGTCTGTATCCTATTTTTGACCTTATATGCAAATTTTTAAGCATATTAATCAGAAATTTAATCATGGAAACATTTTGTCAGAAAAGTTGAAACAATGTGACAGTGTTCCACCAGTTACTATTCGGGAACTGCCACACAGCATGTCAGAAGAAGAAAATATCGCATTACCCTGCGGACCCACGAAACAGTGTATAAAATTCATTGCCTCTTTTTTCCGAACATGTTTCAGAGCCTTTTTCTTACTCATTGTGCCCATCGTGAAAGCATTTGATTTATGGATTCTGTTTCTGCTTTGAATTAGGCGCTCTGTTTATGCAGCCATCGCGGTAGGAGTGAATGATTTTTCTTTTGTAATGCAAGTTTTTCTTCTCCGTTTTCCTTTTTTTTTTCTTTTCGAGGAGAAAAGATGTTTAGGTCCCGTTCGCATGCAAAACAGCCGCAACCACGCCTTTTCTGTCTGTTTCGTCTCGTCCTTGCTGCTCTCATATGCAAAATACATTTTTTTACACTCGGAAATTTCTTTTCTTATCTTTTAAATGTATTCCATGCGACTCCGCGTGTACGTGCTTTAAGGGTACCGTTTTTTTTTTTCGTTCACTTTCTTTCGTGAATAAGGTCTGATTTATTTTTGGCATTCTGCTTCCACAGATTTGCGTCTCGCTTGCTGTCTGTCTGTCCCGATGTAAATTTCTATGCATCGACATTCGCGTGTCTCAAGGGAAAAAGTTGAAACTGTCAAAGGTGGAAATCTCATTTCGTGAAAGTTTAAAACATACGTCTCTGTCGATAATACTTGTACGGCTTATATTTTAAATTAAACTTGAATTATAATTACGTATGATTTCATGAACGTAAATAAGACAACACAGAATTACAAAACAAATATGAGAAAATAAACGATTTCCAACAGTTAAAAACGAGCGCCCAAGTTTTCCAATCCATGGTGGTTGCTGATTTGGAGTTCAACCATCTATCCTTACCATAACTTAACTTAATTAATAACTTTCTTATTACCAAAAAGACTATTGACAATGAGATTTGTAGCAAAAACTTTCTCGAAAACGAATATTAAGTTTCAGATCTTTATGAAAAAATTTGTTCTTTTTATACAAAATTCAAACAATACAATAATTTTCAAAAGTTCTAAAAGTGAACTGCCATCTACGTAAAATGTTTATTAAAACGCATTTTAAACATATCTATTTCAAATTAATGACAATTATTGAATCTCCTATCCTGCCAAGTTAAAGAGCTTCGTAAACAAACATCCAATTACTATGAGTTTTCTAATAAGACTCGTCAGCACTAATGTGTTTAATTTTAGAGAGACTAAAAAATTTGACAAAGATTATTGGACTAACAAATTTTAGCTTTTAATGCTGTAATTTAAAGATTTTTTTTTTCAATGCTTTCTACCTATTTTCTATCAATTTCCTTCTTAACTGATTCTGATCAAAATTTTTCGGACCATTGTCCTCATTGTGGGTATTTTTAGGGAATATTGTCCTTATGCCAATGGGGATTTTCAATCATTATTCAGGAGTGCCCACCTAGGGGGGGGGGGGGTCATGGCACAGACTGTGCCATTAAAATTTTTAGGGGGTGTTTTGAGGGGTGTGTTTTTCTCATTTGAGGGGCTCTTGCTTTTGGGGGGGGGTCTCCGCGATATTGTGGAGGGTTGCGCCTTTGCCCTTAGGGGGTGGGCACCCCCACATTATTGTTCTTATTAAAATGTTTACAACAATTAGTGGCACTTAGGAACGTGAAGCTTCCCACCCCAATGTCCAAAGGATTCGTGTTTTCGTTTCAACTAGAAAACAAATCAGTTGATTTGAAATGCATGGTTGTAGTTCTGAACAATTTTAGTGAAGAATAAATTTAAACTAAAACTTTTAAGTCATTCATTTCTTTATTTTGTTTCAATGTTTTGATACTTATGCACAAAATGTATATTAGAAATTGGCAGCACTAATATCTAGAGAGGGCTCAACACCCCCACCCCCCTCTCCTTATTGGCACGTATGCTCGTCAACTCGTGTTGTAGAGTCAGAGTAAAAGTACGCAGTCAAGACCCATGTCAAAAGAGCGCCAACATCAAAGAGGAACATGAATTTATAAAAAAGGAGCTAAGTACAACGAAATTGGGGGAGAGAAGCTATAAACATTTTCTTGGATTATATAATGAATGTTTCGGAAAAGATGAAAATACTTTCAGTCAAGCGACACGAGGTGCTGAATTCGACTTTTTTAGCTTTATTTTTGACACTTAAAACAAGTAGCTGGAATCCACAGAACATTAGTGCCAAATACTTACCTGCAATATTCGATTCACACGAGCATTTACCCAACACATGTAGTCGTTGAACACCCTTTTCAAAACATTCTTTGCCTGACAGGGTTGCCTAAAATGAAAACTAAATAAAATCTGTAGAGATACGAACGTGAGCAGAATGAGTTTCACAAGTAAAATAAGAGTAATTTCATGGCAGTGTTTAGCCAAGCATTGCAGAAACATGCTCTCGGGTAAGTGGGGATAGCAGATTATAGTTATTGCTTTTGATTTGCTTTCTCTAATTTTGTGCGGCTTATGTTTTAAGTCTTGACCCTACTGACAATCTTTTGCTTTTTTTTTTTTTTTTCAGACAAAAGTTCGAATTGCACTTCGATTTTTTTTACGACTTTTGAAAATTTTCTCAGATAATACTGACGTTTCCTACATAATCATTTTTTTTTTTTTTTGCAAATTTTTGCATTGACGCTGTAGAGAGTCTAAAAAAAGTCTTACTCTTTATCTCATATATACCTACACTTGCCTGACGTCCCGGTTTGACCGAGACAGTCCCGGTTTTCAAGGAAAATCTCCGGTGTCCCGGCCGGTTTACTTCAGGTCCCGGAAAAAGATAAATTTGATTAGATGACCAAAAAATTCTAAAAAATATTAACTGTGAAGGATTATTTTGGATAATTACTTTGTCATTTGAAATATAGACTTATAAAATTAATATCGAATCAGCTTGTAAAGATTTTTACAACAACATTAAAACCAAAAAAGACTTTTCAAAAAAAAAAAATCCTAGCGAATGAAACATACATGTAAATATTGCTCAAGTTTTTATACCTCATTCAAAGTTACTAAAGTAACTAATAAATATTAACATGTAAAAAATAAAATGTTTAAATTTATCTCCTTGTGTCCCTGGTTTAGGCTCATAATTAGTATTTATTCATAGCATTGAGAATGAACTACCCTCTAAAATACGCTAAGAACCAGCCAGGGGTGTGTTCCCTTCCTTAAGGGGTGTTTGTGATCCGAAATTTCCAAATATTTTGGGCTGACACTGACAACACATTTTAAAGCTGAAAAAAATGTTTAAAAAAAAGAAAACTTTTAAAATGTTTCTTTTTAATAATTTCTGTATGCATGTTGCAAAATTTTTTACGGGGGGGGAGGGGAGGATATAGTTTCTCATAGTTTCTGAAAATTTTACACTGTCTTCAGAAAATTTTACATGAGTGCTTGAGTCCACTATCACTCCCTGGTTTCCTTTTGAATACTCGCCACGGGGGGGGGGGGGGGGGTATTCCGGTGTCCCGGTTGGCCATTTCAGAAATCTGGCAAGCCTATATATACCTCTTATCAGTGTATGTACAACTATTTTTTTTTCTTTTTGCCACCTAAAACCCCTTAATTACAGATGGAAAATGTTTTGTTAATTTCTTCACGAGTTTTAAACATTTTCTTGACGCATCGCAAAACACTAGAGAAATTTTGTAAAAAAACTGCTTCATAAAACAATGTCTATTCGTATAACAAAGAAAAAACAATTTCTTATTTTGTATTGCCAACGAATTATGAGTTTTAACAAACTTCGCTGCTCTAAAAGCAAGTTCAATCAATCTCCTCCTCCCGCCCCGCAACATTATTTGAAATTTCCTGCGTCTAAAGATTTGTCCAAGTTTTTCCGCAGAAAAATTTTTGAATTTTGGTTCATCAAATTCAATTGTCAACGGAGTTGTTGAATTTACTATGATTTAAGAAATGCCTCCCATAGCTCTTTCGAGCAAAATTTATTTCAGTCAAAACTGGCTTTTAGTTCAAATTCTCGTATAACTGCTAATGTTGCTTTTAATTCTTCTTGAACTTTTCAAAAAATGCCCTCAAAATAACCAAATCGAAACAACCTTTTGCGTACAATCGACGTCAAATGCTGTTCCCAAAATTTTTTTCCTAAGAAAATTACTAGTTCCTTCAAAATTTACATGAACTTTATACTTCACTATAGGATCTAGTTTGAAGTTTTTTTTTCCGAGGGCGGGGGGCACCGTTAAGAAAAAGGCTTTGAAAAAACTAAATAAAACTTTCTTTTTTTGTACGCATTCTAAATCAAGAGTTCCTTTCCGTATGTGTTTGTTCGAAGCAAATCCACTTTTCAGGCCTTAAACTTCTGCTAACGTAAAGTATTTTGGAATTGTTAAAAATTAAACGAAAATTTGTTGCAATCAAAATATGAAATATAGAACTGAGGTACGCAACGTACAGAACCTGTGTAATTTGCGGTTCTGGCAACATGAATGCTACTCATCTCTTCCGCTCAAAACTTGACCCAACTGATCAAAAACAAAATTTACTCGGAAAGCTTTATTGGGCTGCGCGATCAGTCATGGACTCCCTGAAATGACTTTTACTTTTTATTTCAGTTACAATTGTGAAATCCCCTAATTTAATTTTTTTTTCTTTTGTTATCTGTTCAATTGTTTTTTGTATTTTTTTTTTCTTGTTCATGGCTTTCTTTTAAATGGATTAATATCCTTCTGAATAAAGATATATGTAACAACATAAAACCTCTGAATTCTTCAAAATAAACTACACCTGTTATAAATAAGCTTATTTTTAACTAATGTTTACAAATATATTACATTATGTAGGAAACAATGGATTTCTTTTCCGTCGGTTAAAATGACCCCCGCCATATATCTAGGTATAAAAAGATTGCCGTAATTCTAGTGTTAAAAGGTTTGAATTGACTTCAAAGCTTTAATTCTTGGGCTCAAAATGAAACTTCCAACAATTAAATGAGCTAGCCATCATTAACATTCAGCTTTGTTCCATAGCAGAAATGTTTGCCTTTCCCAATTTGACGAATTCTCTTCCCGAAAACACTCACCGACCATTCTCCCCCCAAACAATTAAGAGGAACCTAAATATTTTCACAAGTGACTTGACCATCGTTATTGGACAAGCCAACCGTTCGATTAATTTAATTCAGTAAAATTTCCCGAATTCCTTTTTAGGATAATTGCCCGATTTTGTGCATTTATCCCGTAAGAGGGTCGTAGACCTTCGCGTTTACAAAAGGACAGAATAGAATTCCCTACTTGTCAAATAAGATCGACCGAGACGTTATTGCATTCCATCCGGCGCTGTCCTGTCACGAAGAAGCACTTGTAGTGACAAGCAGCCTCCACTGTCAGACAATAATTGCCAGCTGGCCTTCGCCCGATGACGTCATTTTTCATGGGGTCTTTGGAACTATCTCATTATGGTGTTGTCGCTTATGTCCGCAAAATGAATTTTGTGCGAAAAAAAAGTCAAGCTCTATTTTTTCATAATGGACAGTATTTTCCATCCTGTAATGAAAAGAAAGTGATTAAATTTTAACCTGCATGAAACAATAGGTAGTGATTAGTTTCGAAAGCGTTCCTATTACTGGAAGAAACAAGTTTAAATAGAGAGCGTTTAATAATTTTACTTAACTGTCTGTTCATTCCTGAAAATGAAAATTATTAAAATTTAATTCCTAAAACTCAAGAGTTATAAAGAATTTGGATCCCTGTTGACGTAAGAAAAATCCTTCGCTATTTTAGTTGGTGTGCCTTCGCTTTTGGTTGCATTCAGATGGTCTAAAAAGTTTTTTTACAGGACTGATTTCTGAATAGGGCAACTAGTCCGTAGCCTACGGCCCCCGCTCTTTAAGGGTCCCCAAATGGCTAAAATTGCTTTAACTAATGACTGAAACTAAGATTTGACTGTACGTTTTTTTTTTTTTTTTTTTTTGACAAATAGATGTTAATTTATATTAAAAATTCTGTTTGACTGCTTTAATACCACATAAGTATTTAAATAAAACAGAAACTTAAAAAAACACTTAGTTGAAGGTTAAAGTAATAAGTTTGCGTTTTCCCCCTCTTTTAGGTGCACGAACTGTGTGACAATTTCTGTCAGCGCTACATCAGCTGTCTGAAGGGTAAAATGCCCATCGACCTCGTCATTGACGAGAGAGACAGCAAACCCGGCGATCTCGGTGACAACAACAACAACAGCAGCAATGGTGGTGGTGGTGCCGGCGGCGGCAACAGCGGTGTTGGAGGTGGCAGAGGAAATCCTGACACCACAGGACACAGTTCTGACAACTCGTCCACACCTGACCAAGTAAGCACCAATTTTATGTTATTCTGCCATTTCTGTAAACAGAAGAAATTCTGTAATTAGTCGAGTCTAAACATGGTGTGCAATATTTGGGGAGGGGGGGGGGGGAGAGGTTTTAATATTTAGTCTTTGATGATAATAAAGATGTTGTATATAAGTAGAAATTCTAATATACAGAGGGTGTCCAAATTATTATACTCAAACACTCTTTTCTGTATTTTTATTGATTTTCATTGTTGTTACATGCTTTTATTATTTGAACACATTTTAAAGTTTATTTAAAATATGAATTAAACATATTAAAAGTAAAGTACCTTCCGATCGATACTATAAATAGGTTTAAAAAAAAATGATTATTTAATAGTGACTCCGCCTTTTGCTGCTATCACGGCTTGGATGCGGTGTGGCATGCTTTCAATGCATGATAAGGCCACTTGAATTGCCTAGCATTATATGAGGCAGTGAGAAGAAAAGGGATGCAAGTGGCAAAATTAAAAATTTGAAGATAACCAGTACAAATGGTAGGTGAACCTCTCCTCTGTCTTGGGACAAGAGATTGTACTAGCAGCCCTGGTAGGTGCTGCTGTACAGCATGATTTAGGAAAAAATTCCAATGAAAGCCTACCTAGGATCTGATCTTTAAACGCGTTTTACTCGAAAGTTAAAATAGTCCACTTGCATCCCATTGCTTCTCACTGCCTCCTGTATAAAATAGTTAAATTTTTCCACTTGTAGAAATAACAGAATTCTTATCCGCTAACAAAAACATCGTACCCAATTCCAACAATTTAATAGTTTTTTTTTTTTTTTTTTTTCAGAAACTAGTAAATCGTCAAAATTTTCCAAGTTCGAAAAAGTCTCGGAATTACATTATGCGTTTTTAATGGAGATTATAATGTTTTTTACTGAAAGGGTATTATTCATTATTACTTTTCTGTAAAATTTGTGATTTCTATCAAAATAATGTATTGTGTTGCTAAGAATTATTTTCCGGAAGTATGAAAATTTGACTGGTTTCTGAAACAAAAGATTCAATTACTCGAGTTTATTGTCAAAATATTTTTATAAGTACTGAGGAAAATGTTTGAACTAATACCATTGAAATAAAATTGAATGTACTGATTTTTACGTTCCTAGATCATAAAAAAAAAAGTCATCTTACTTTAAACAACTCTTGGAAGGGAAACGTTTTAGAGTATGACTTCTTGTTTTCAAATTTCAGAATATTTTATGAAGTTTTTTGCGCGCGCAGTTGATAGGAATCAGAAGTACAAAAGCATCAAGAACAATACCTGTTTATATTTCGTCGATTTTTTTTTTTTTTGGAATTATGTTGTAATTTGAATTTTGCATTAAGAAGAAAAAACAAGTGTGGTTAAAATCAACAATCAGGAAAAACACCTTAATTTTCTTTTCAGTTATGGATACATTAAATTCCATTGTTTGGTAATGTATTTGAATAAAAGGCCCAAAAAGTCCAATAAAGGATTTAAAAATGAATTCTGGTTGTTTTGATTTTACCCTGCATTTCATAAATATTGTCTATACATTTGCTTTTTTCATCTTTTTTTTAAAAATGTGTTTACCCATTCAGATTGTCCAATTGAATCATTGTTTAAAATTTACGGATAGTATTGCTGTATTTCTGGTAGTGGAAAAAAAAATTTTATTTTGATTTATTTCACTACTGAAATTCTATAAAACATGGTTATTTTCCACTTGAGTAGATGTTCTAGTGAAATTGTTTTGCAGAACATTAGGAAATTTTTTTTGCATGAAAATATAATTTCAAGCAATATTAGAGATATTTCATAAATTATTCTCAAAATTCATTAACTCTATCTAATGAGAACACTCTTTAAGATAAAAGTGTTTCATCTTTTAGATTCTTCTCCGCTTTTAAAACGCAACTTGAGCAGTGGAAAAAATTTAGAAGTGTAATTCAAGGGGGTAGGTGCCACGCCTTGACGAAATCATACCCTTCCCCGTACCGTCTAAATCTTATGAACTTTCCAATTAGATAAAGTATTCTTTCGTAGTGTATCAAAAGCTTGTAACATGAAACAATAAGTGCAAAACCAATAAAAAAGCAGAAAAACGGGGTGAATTTTTTAAGAAAATCCAGTAGTTCGCTATTAAAAAATAAGAAAAAACTTTCATTTTTTCTAATAAGAATTATTATTCTTTTTTTTTTTAGTTTGACAGAAAATAAGCCAATATTTAAAGCTGAATGCTATTTAAACAAGATTTCAAACTTCGTTGTCTCGCAATATCATTTAATAAATTCTTTTTACAAAACAACTAATTAAAAGCAAGGAAATAATTGCTAACAAAGTTTCATTTGAAGTTACTATCATAATATGTGCTATATGTTCGTAATCATTATAACAGAATTTTATCCCCCATAATCTTGCATGAGGTTTGAACTTATAATAGATTCTTGATGTCTAAAAATTATGCAAAGTTTCCAAAGATTATTCGAAAACTTGACCTGTAGATCAAATCATACTATTCATTCCTTGAACCGCGATCAAATATTTAAGGCTTTCTTGCTCGGTGTTACTTTACATCAGAAGCTCCCCGATGGGAGGACACTGTGACCTACAGAAAATTTCCTTCTTCGGCAAAATTATCATCATGCGGCGCAATTTGAGTTTCATTTGGCAAATTAAGAATTTTTGCCCTCCTAAAAGTGTAAATTCCGCTTGCCCCAGCATTACATACCTATTCACACAACTACATTATTAATTTGGCATTGGGGCGTTTTTTACCATCCCACACAAGTGGCACAATAGAAATTCCTCGGTCGTGCAAATAGACTAAAACACGATCTCCTTGAAACCAAATACCTTTGAAGATGAAATCCCGGTGCAAAGTCCGACCGTTGGCAAATCTCGGAATCAAAATCTTCACCTCTCTAATCGATGACAGTTTCTCAAATATTATTTTGCCAACTGATAAGCTCATTTCGAATGTAGGTGCTCCGATATCCAAGTGCCAAGCTGATAACAATGTATACAGATAAAACCTCTTTTTTGTTTGTCCACTTCAGCACTCTACTGCCATATTGTACTTAGCGGCCTGCTTTTGTCTTTCAAAGGTATGACTAAACTGAAAGCTCAGTTTATTTTCGGGGGAAGATCTACGTAGTGATTAATAACGCTTAAGCCCTGGGCTCTCTAGTGTCAAGCAATCAAAATTTAAATTATATTCCTATATGAGTTTTTCTTAACATTTCCATACTTCTAATGCTTTTTATGTTTATAAAGTACAATGGTTGTCATTTAACAAAATTTGAAAGATTAATTATTTTAAGTCTTATTTTTATGCTAATAACAATTAACTTTTACCCTTAATTCTGAAATTTCAAGTCTAAGAAGTAAATGATTAAAATTATGCCAGGGCATCAACCTTAGGCCTCAAAAAATTTAGATCCTCTTTGTTGAAGTTACACGAAGCATATAGATCAGCGATTCTCAACCGGTGGTCCCGCGGACCGGCATCGGCCCGCAGAAAATTTTGACCGATTCTCGAAGATTTTTTACTCGTTCTCATTAAAAAAAATTTCTTACTCGAAAAAAAAAGTAAACCAGTAAAGTTTTACTTATATATTTATTAATATATTTATTATTATTAATATCTTGTAAAAAAAGGGGGGGGGGCTTCCCAGCCGTTTGCAAAATTATTTCGCGAGCGTTTAACGGTCCTCGGCCAAAGTTTAAGTAAATACTTCTTATTTTCGTTTGAAAAAAAAAAAAAAAAAGGAAAAAGACAGAAAAAGAAAAAAAAATAGTTTCTCCAGTCAGAGATTTTTTTCTCCAAAAGCTCTAACCGGTCAGCGGGTTAAAAAAAAAGTTGAGAAACGCTGGTATATATAGATCATTATATTTCATTTCGGAAGTCGAAATAGGTGTACTCAAACAAATAAAACTCAAATATGCTGTTTAAACAATTAAGAGATAGCTCAATTTAATCTAAGAGGGCTTTGAAGTCGTGATCGTTTACAGTAGCCGATTCACATATTTGAGGGCCCGTCGCAATTCTCCTTTTGGGGCCCTTTTTTAACCTAAAATTTGTCATATATATACAAGTTCCCCCTTTCGGGTCAGGGGGGCTCGGATTTGCGACATTTCCTACATGCAAATCCGCTACTAATCATTTACATCACAAGATGGAAGGTTAGGTAATTACTGTTTAGCAAATTTCTTTCGAAGACGAACTGCATTTTGTGAGTGATTTGTTTCCTGCGAATTCTTCATTCTAATTTTGAAACAAATTTGAGAAAGAAAATGCAAAATAAGAAAAAAAAATCTTTTGTATTTAAGACACAACTTAGGAGACTCGGGAGGAATGCGACTGTACTGCCATTTATGTAGAAATAAAATGTGAAAAATTAATACTGGCTAATAAATTCTCAGCAGCCTCGTACGATTTTCGTCCAAAATGTTCACCAAAATTACACCAAATGCTGGGACCTACATGGGGTTACTTTCCACATTCTGTATTAATTCAGTAAATTAGTACGGGTTACTGCTTTAGGATATTTTTAGCTTTTATTTCCTGCGTAGAACAAACATTGCGTTATAAATGAGTCATTCCATTTCAAATCAGGCAGGCAGGTATGAAAAGTGTCATATGACCATCACCGATTTTTTTGAAAAAAATACAGTAGTTGCAACTAAGGGACATATGAAATATCCCAAAAGGATTTTGCAAGAAAATTTTTTTTTCTTCAGTTACAGCCTATTAAAATTCTGCACAAAATCCGCCATTTTGGAAAAAACCGGCAAAACACTCCATTTCAAATGGACATTATTTCAAAAGTATTTAACCTATTTGAATAATTCTTTTTTCTAAAAATAAATAAAGACCCATATATCCTATAGACATCGTTTTTGAAAGTTTAGTTAGGTTTTTTGGTAAAGAAAAAAAAGTCATTTTTGTCGCGAAAAAACTGCATTTTTACCGATTTTATGATTTTTTTTCTCCATGAAAAAAAGTTTTTTTTACGAAACGGAGATGGCAGTCTAAAGCCCTTATATGATAATTTCATAACGTATTTTATTATAATCCTTGGATGCATACAGCCTCGGAAATAAAATTTGAAATTTTGAAAATTTTCAAAAATTAGCGATTTTTGAAGTTATTTTACTCAAAAAACCCATTTTTTAAAAATCTAAAAATTGGCTCACTTGAACCCCATATAATGCTTAACAAGTGGGTAGACACCGCATCCCGTATTTTTTCCCATAAAATGTTTTATGATTTTTTGAAAGTGACCTTATCGCCCATGGCATGCATGTAAAATAAAAATGTCTAATAATTTCAGTAACTAAAATTCTGGTTATATTAATGCCTAATAACTACAATAAAGGTGCCCTTTATCAGGAACAACTAAAATCTTACTAACTTTTAATAATATATCAGTAACAAACCGCTGTTGATGACCTAGTCAATTCGTCTTTTTGTGTAGTCTTTAGATTTTAGATAGAAGAGCCTTTGGTGATTATATTAATGACTAATAGCTGCGATAATGATGTACTTTATCAGTAACAGTAAAAATCTATATATATATTTTTTTTTATATAAATATTACTTTATTTTGTCTCCAAAGCTGTGCATTCACCGTTACTTTCATATGCAGCAACGAATCATATTTTTCCTCTTTCAATTCTCTTTCTCTTCAACTCAATTACGCGACAGGGGAAACCATCAAAGGGAAGAACAATACAATACATTTAAAACGATTAATTTTAATTTCGTGCTTTGGTTTGACATTGGCGAATGTTGTCACATAATTTTTGGACCCTACCTAGTAATGATTACTTTTATACGTAAGAATATGTATACTAAATTCATACCGCAAAACTCACTTGTAGTTTAAGAATTTAAAAAGCCCACTGTTTTATGAGAGAAATAATTAATTGAACATGGTTGTAAGTTGAGGTAACCAAACAGATCTCACCAAAGGTAGCTATTATAGCCAGGGATCCAATTTCTAACAAAAGAAGGTCAGGATCCCTATAGTCTTCAGAACTTCTTTTAATGCTTAAGTGGCCTGAATTCGGTCAAAAATACAAAAATTTGAATAAAACAAATAAGGAAGTATGGGATCTCAGCTCCCATAACAATTAGGCGCTGATCAGCAGAAAAATATATTTATATAACGAAGTACAAAAAGACGAATTGACTGGGTCATCAGAAGCGGCTTGATACTGCTACATTATTAAAAGTCAGTAAAATTTTATTTGTTGCTGATAAAGTGCACCATTATTGTAGCTATTAGGCATTAATTTCATCCGATTTTCAGTGACTGAAATTATTCGAAATTTTTATTTTACATGGGCGATAAGGTCACTTTCAAAAAATCATAAAACATTTTATGGGAAAAAATACGGGATGCGGTGTCTACCCACTTGTTAAGCATTATATGGGGTTCAAATGAGCCAATTTTTAGATTTTTTAAAAATGGGTTTTTTGAGTAAAATCACTTCAAAAATCGCTAATTTTTGAAATTTTTTAAAATTTCAAATTTTATTTCCGAGGCTGTATGCATCCAAGGATTATAATAAAATATGTTATGAAACTATCATATAAGGTCTTTAGACTGCCATCTCCGTTTAGTAAAAAAAACTTTTTTCATGGAGAAAAAAAATCATAAAATCGGTAAAAATGCAGTTTTTTCGCGACAAAAATGATTTTTTTTTTCTTTATCAAAAAATCCAACTAAACTTTTAAAAACAATGTCTGGAGGATATATGGGTCCTTATTTATTTTTAGAAAAAAGAATTATTCAAATAGGTTAAATACTTTTGAAATAATGTCCATTTGAAATGGAGTGTTTTGCCGGTTTTTTCCAAAATGGCGGATTTTGTGCAGAATTTTAATAGGCTATAACTGAAGAAAAAAAATTTTTCTTGCAAAATCCTTTTGGGATATTTCATATGTCCCTTAGTTGTAACTACTGTAATTTTTTCAAAAAAATCGGTGATGGTCATGTGACAGACCCTGCCTGATCTGAAATGGAATGGCTCAAATTAAGATGACCTAAGAAAAGCGTTAATGGTAGCATTAACGCTTTTAACACAGCTATAATTCGTCGAACTTAAAAAACAAGAAGAAATGAAATGATTTTATTAACCTCGAACAACAAAATTTTAATTAAAACTTCATTCCGCCTCTCAGCGTCTCGAAAATGATGTTTTTCGCTTTTCATATCCCCCCCCCCACCCCATTTCGTTTTCAATGTCTTTGACCACCGTCGGAGAATTTTAGTCGATTAACTACGCGCATCGCTAACGCCGTACCATCTTTCTTCTCATTTTGTTGTTTTCAACATCCTGCGATTATTGCCCTTTTCAATTTTCTTTCTTTTTTTTTTTTTTCATTTTTCTCTCAGAACCGAAGATTGCGAACTCGTTTTTAATGTTTTTTTCATTTAATTACAAAATCTCACATACTGTACTCCGAAACCAGTAATCTTTCACAAATTATAAGCATCGTAACACAGGAAATGAAGTTTTACGCGTTTTCAATCAAGACTCTTATTTTTATCTTGCGTTTTGGAACTATGGAAATTCTTTATGTGGTAATGAAAAGAAACTCTTTTATTATTTTACTAGTAGTACCCGCACGACTTTGCCCGTAATAGAAAAATAAAGGACTTTTGGTTCACCTGTATTTTTACAAATAATGTATGGTGAATTTTCCCGCCAATTGGCTTGTGCCCATGTTACGGTTCCACGTTATGATAATTTCGTAATTTACTCGTCCATCTTATGATATTTTTCTTCTTAAAATTGGAATAGAAAAAGAACCAAATCGAATTTTCGAAAAATCGCTTCGAGGTGCACACCCCCATGCTACAAACTAATTCTGTGCCAAATTTCATGAAAATCGGTCGAACGGTCTGGGCGGTTCAAGTTGGCGACAAAACTTGGCGACCAAAAGAATGGCGATATATCGGCAAGTGTCCGCCAAATTGTGACACCACTTTAGTTTACATCGAAATTAACAATGATTTCCCCCCAAAAGGGGCAAAAGACCCCCTTAGAAACACCCGAATGCAACCAAAAGGGGAGGTGCACAACCCCACTAGGAGTCTACGTACCAAGTTTCAACTTTCTAGGACATACCGTTCTTGAGTTTCCGACATACATACGCACATACATACTTACATACAGACGTCACGAGAAAACTCGATGTAACTAACTCGGGAATCGTCAAAATGGATATTTCGCGTGTCTATACGTTCTTAGGCACTTATCCACGTGTGGTCAAGTCGAAAAAAAAAAAACTCAACATTCATTCGTGGGTGAGCAAAATGGAAATTAAGGTCGATTTTTGAGTGAAAATTTTTCCGCGAATACAATACTTCCTCTTTTGTAAAAGGAAGTAAATAATAATAATAATAATAATAAATAAAAAAAATCGCCGTTCCGAATAAGTGTATCAAATAACTGATATCCTTGATCAAAATAGTACCTTTGACTTGAAAAACTCATAGTTTCACGACGAAAAAATCATTACCAGAGCATTTATCGATTATTTTAGTAGCTAATGCGTAGTGTTCAATTCCTTCCGGAGCAGCTATGAAAAACAAACTCGAGTCTGCTTTCCAAACTCGTAATTAGCGAATCATATGAACAGCCTATCGCAACATAAAAACCCAAATTTGCCATCTTTCGCACGGAACTTCATTGAAGGGTACTTGGTAATCATCGGGACCGGATCCATGGGCCGATGCAGACCTCATTAGTTATGCAAGGAGGGGCATCTCATAAAATGAGTCATTTGAATCTATAAAACCTTAATCAATGGAAAAAGACAGCCTCATAAAACTTTCCCCCACTCCTCAAGGCTTTAAGCGTCGCGTTTTCAGCTTCTTTTTTTTTTTTTTGCTTTTTCCAACTTCGAATATTGCACGAGTTTCTTCAAAAGTGGTGAAGTTTTTTTTATTTAGGGTTCTGCATTTACTTATGGGTTTTCTTCTTCAAAAGTTTTGATGTTATAGCTAAGTTAAGTTCCTGAAAATACTTTTTGTTAAAAAAAATGCTTTTTTGTCTCTAAATTCATCGGCAATCACTAATGAATGGGATGGTAGTAAACGCAAGGTCTTGGTCCTTCAAGAAAGACTTGAAATTTTCCTGCTTGGCTAAATCGTATCTAGAGACCAAAGTTTCTTTCCCCCCTTTCCTTTTCTCTCTCTCCTTATTTTTTTTTTTATGAAACTACTGAATCAAATTTTAGCAAAACAGAGATCAACGGCAATGCATGATAAAGTAAAATAAAACGAAGTTGCAATAAAAACTACTCTCAGAACTACAATGAAATGAATCAACAAATTTAGAATAATCTAGCTGGATAAATTTTGTCAAATGTATGTAAGTTATGAATAAATATTTCCAAAGTAAATTTTGAAAAGAATGGAATGAAGAAAACACCCGACATGAAAAAAAAAAAATGACATGAAATTTTTTTTCCGAAGAAGACAACTTAGGAATTAGCATTTTCTTTTGTTTAGTAATAATTCTTTAGCTGTCAGAAAGCATGCGACTGCTTTCAAAAACGTTAGAACAAAAATGTTTGGGAAATGTGTTAGGGCTGGGGTTTCCCAACTTTTTTGATTTGCGGCACCCTTTACAGAATAAAAGTTTTCTTGCGGCACCCAAGCCTATCTCTGTTACATTATATATTAGTACCGTGAACACTTCGCGGAACCTTTCGCCTCTCCTTGCTGCACTCCAAGGTGCCGCACCCACTATGGAAACCATTGTGGTGGGGTATAAAATCTTCAAATAAGTTTTTTTGTGTAACAAACCATCAAATTGGTTTAAATTATGATTTACTCGTAGATAAACATTTTTTTCTTCTTTTTTTTCGTTTTAATTTTCTTAAAAAATAATAAAAAAAGTTGGTCTGAAAAAAGCTGGAACCTTTAAGATTCCTAAATGTTATTATACTACATCAAACATACATTGTTATTATTACATTTTATGTCTTTAGAGAATTCCTAGTATAATGACGTTTTTGTTAATGTAATGCTTAAATGTTAGTACTATTTAGTCAGCTTAAATATGAAATCCTTAACAATTTCTGTAAGCAAATAATTTTTTTACAGTGTTGAAAATTTGCTATGTTTCATGGCAAAAATAAAATCATTGGACTGCTAATAAAAAATATTTGATAAAATATAAATAAGAATCAGCAAATATTTAAGAAAAATACTTTACACTCAGTACTGTATTTGAAGGAAAACGCAATACCTTTTATATATATATATATATATATATATTCAAAAAAAATACAAATAAAAAATTAATGCAAATTTAATATAAATTGGCTTTAAACCACCATTTTAAAAATAAAAAGGTTGCTGCTTTGTGAATGAAAGCTGGAATATGTATCCTGAACTGGGCCTTTTTGATCTAACAAAACTTCGTCAACCATGACATCAACCCAGTAAAAAAGTTCATTCCAGCAAATATTTTCTTTGTACCACAGCACTGTGTACACTTACCTCAAACAAACTCAACCTAACTATTCCCGAAACTAAAAGCAAAGAGCAAAACAAAGTTTCTGAAGCCAAAATTTTAAAGAAAGTCATGCTTCAGTGAATTCTGAAAAAGGAAATTGTTTCTAATAACAATCTTCGTCAGCTACAGACAAACCAATTGCATGTTTTCACGCATTCACTTTGGAGAATGTTTTCTTCTGTTTGGGTTATCTATGGTAAAAATATTTTCAAGTTGTTGACTTTAAAAAATGTCGCTTCACTCCAAGGTGCCGCACCCACTATGGAAACCATTGTGGTGGGGTATAAAATCTTCAAATAAGTTTTTTTGTGTAACAAACCATCAAATTGGTTTAAATTATGATTTACTCGTAGATAAACATTTTTTTTCTTCTTTTTATTTTCGTTTTAATTTTCTTAAAAAATAATAAAAAAAGTTGGTCTGAAAAAAGCTGGAACCTTTAAGATTCCTAAATGTTATTATACTACATCAAACATACATTGTTATTATTACATTTTATGTCTTTAGAGAATTCCTAGTATAATGACGTTTTTGTTAATGTAATGCTTAAATGTTAGTACTATTTAGTCAGCTTAAATATGAAATCCTTAACAATTTCTGTAAGCAAATAATTTTTTTACAGTGTTGAAAATTTGCTATGTTTCATGGCAAAAATAAAATCATTGGACTGCTAATAAAAAATATTTGATAAAATATAAATAAGAATCAGCAAATATTTAAGAAAAATACTTTACACTCAGTACTGTATTTGAAGGAAAACGCAATACCTTATATATATATATATATATATATATATATATATATATATATATATATATATATATATATATATATATATATTCAAAAAAAATACAAATAAAAAATTAATGCAAATTTAATATAAATTGGCTTTAAACCACCATTTTAAAAATAAATAAGTTGCTGCTTTGTGAATGAAAGCTGGAATATGTATCCTGAACTGGGCCTTTTTGATCTAACAAAACTTCGTCAACCATGACATCAACCCAGTAAAAAAGTTCATTCCAGCAAATATTTTCTTTGTACCACAGCACTGTGTACACTTACCTCAAACAAACTCAACCTAACTATTCCCGAAACTAAAAGCAAAGAGCAAAACAAAGTTTCTGAAGCCAAAATTTTAAAGAAAGTCAGGCTTCAGTGAATTCTGAAAAAGGAAATTGTTTCTAATAACAATCTTCGTCAGCTACAGACAAACCAATTGCATGTTTTCACGCATTCACTTTGGAGAATGTTTTCTTCTGTTTGGGTTATCTATGGTAAAAATATTTTCAAGTTGTTGACTTTAAAAAATGTCGCTGCACTCCAAGGTGCCGCACCCACTATGGAAACCATTGTGGTGGGGTATAAAATCTTCAAATAAGTTTTTTTGTGTAACAAACCATCAAATTGGTTTAAATTATGATTTACTCGTAGATAAACATTTTTTTCTTCTTTTTTTTCGTTTTAATTTTCTTAAAAAATAATAAAAAAAGTTGGTCTGAAAAAAGCTGGAACCTTTAAGATTCCTAAATGTTATTATACTACATCAAACATACATTGTTATTATTACATTTTATGTCTTTAGAGAATTCCTAGTATAATGACGTTTTTGTTAATGTAATGCTTAAATGTTAGTACTATTTAGTCAGCTTAAATATGAAATCCTTAACAATTTCTGTAAGCAAATAATTTTTTTACAGTGTTGAAAATTTGCTATGTTTCATGGCAAAAATAAAATCATTGGACTGCTAATAAAAAATATTTGATAAAATATAAATAAGAATCAGCAAATATTTAAGAAAAATACTTTACACTCAGTACTGTATTTGAAGGAAAACGCAATACCTTTTATATATATATATATATATATATTCAAAAAAAATACAAATAAAAAATTAATGCAAATTTAATATAAATTGGCTTTAAACCACCATTTTAAAAATAAAAAGGTTGCTGCTTTGTGAATGAAAGCTGGAATATGTATCCTGAACTGGGCCTTTTTGATCTAACAAAACTTCGTCAACCATGACATCAACCCAGTAAAAAAGTTCATTCCAGCAAATATTTTCTTTGTACCACAGCACTGTGTACACTTACCTCAAACAAACTCAACCTAACTATTCCCGAAACTAAAAGCAAAGAGCAAAACAAAGTTTCTGAAGCCAAAATTTTAAAGAAAGTCATGCTTCAGTGAATTCTGAAAAAGGAAATTGTTTCTAATAACAATCTTCGTCAGCTACAGACAAACCAATTGCATGTTTTCACGCATTCACTTTGGAGAATGTTTTCTTCTGTTTGGGTTATCTATGGTAAAAATATTTTCAAGTTGTTGACTTTAAAAAATGTCGCTTCACTCCAAGGTGCCGCACCCACTATGGAAACCATTGTGGTGGGGTATAAAATCTTCAAATAAGTTTTTTTGTGTAACAAACCATCAAATTGGTTTAAATTATGATTTACTCGTAGATAAACATTTTTTTTCTTCTTTTTATTTTCGTTTTAATTTTCTTAAAAAATAATAAAAAAAGTTGGTCTGAAAAAAGCTGGAACCTTTAAGATTCCTAAATGTTATTATACTACATCAAACATACATTGTTATTATTACATTTTATGTCTTTAGAGAATTCCTAGTATAATGACGTTTTTGTTAATGTAATGCTTAAATGTTAGTACTATTTAGTCAGCTTAAATATGAAATCCTTAACAATTTCTGTAAGCAAATAATTTTTTTACAGTGTTGAAAATTTGCTATGTTTCATGGCAAAAATAAAATCATTGGACTGCTAATAAAAAATATTTGATAAAATATAAATAAGAATCAGCAAATATTTAAGAAAAATACTTTACACTCAGTACTGTATTTGAAGGAAAACGCAATACCTTATATATATATATATATATATATATATATATATATATATATATATATATATATATTCAAAAAAAATACAAATAAAAAATTAATGCAAATTTAATATAAATTGGCTTTAAACCACCATTTTAAAAATAAATAAGTTGCTGCTTTGTGAATGAAAGCTGGAATATGTATCCTGAACTGGGCCTTTTTGATCTAACAAAACTTCGTCAACCATGACATCAACCCAGTAAAAAAGTTCATTCCAGCAAATATTTTCTTTGTACCACAGCACTGCGTACACTTACCTCAAACAAACTCAACCTAACTATTCCCGAAACTAAAAGCAAAGAGCAAAACAAAGTTTCTGAAGCCAAAATTTTAAAGAAAGTCATGCTTCAGTGAATTCTGAAAAAGGAAATTGTTTCTAATAACAATCTTCGTCAGCTACAGACAAACCAATTGCATGTTTTCACGCATTCACTTTGGAGAATGTTTTCTTCTGTTTGGGTTATCTATGGTAAAAATATTTTCAAGTTGTTGACTTTAAAAAATGTCGTTTAATTTTGAATCAAGAAACAACACAAACCGATTTGGGTGCAACAACCGAGTGCACTTTCAACAATCGAATAGCAACAACCTAGGCGGTATTCATAAACACTTTTCGTTCCACCAGATTTTATTAGTATTCTGAATATACATTGGGACAAGGTCCTGGGATAATACTCCGTGAATAGCCCTATAGTTGAAAGCTATTAAAAACCGATTCCAGCTATTAAAACGTAATCCATCATGCTGCCAGTCTTCCGTATTTTGTGATGCTCTTCAAGATAATGAGGATGATAGGCTGAATTAAGCAGGATGTGTTGTTTGATTGGATGAAGATAGCACTGAACGTCCGAATGAGGATGGTAGGCACTTTACTTTCAAATACAAAATTAAGACGTACGTTATGAGTAAGGTGACCATTTATGTTTTTCCTCAAAACAGGTCACTTGACAATATTCGTTACATGCAAGTGTAATTTTTTAAGCCACTTATTTTTTTACTAGTGGTACTCGTACTGCTTTGCCCGTAATAGAAAAATTAAAAGATCTTTTGCTTCGCCTGTATATTTACAAATAATGTGTGGTGAATTTTCTCACCAATTGGCTTGTGCCCATGTTACGATTCCACGTTATGATAATTTCGTAATTTACTTGTCCGTTTTTTGATAATTTTGTTCTTAAAATTGGAATAGAAAAAGAACTACATCGAATTTTCGAAAAATCGCTTCGAGGTGCACACCACCATGCATGCTACAAACTAACTTTGTGCCAAATTTCATGAAAATCGGCCGAACGGTCTAGGCTCTATGCGCGTCACAGAGATCCTGACAGACAGAGATCCCGACAGAAAGACTTCTTTTACAATCAACATAGTTTTAAGAACGGTGATTGGCAACTGCTTTTTCGCTAGTAGAAGTTTTAAGTGTAAAAATGGTACAGAAAAGAAATTACTGTTACATACTAAAATCACTCTAATTGTTGTTCAACGCAGGGGCGAATACAGACTACCATTTTAGAGGGGGGAGGTCATGCTGAAGTATAATCCCCCCTCTCCCCCCCCCCCTCCCATGAACGAACTTACAGTTTTGGGCCAGAAATATATCTGAAACCGCTTCGGTGTTAGTAAAAAGCACCAATCAGCCAGGGATAAGGCACAAACGTCGCAAATTATCACAACCTATGAAAAGAAGTAATATTAAAAATAATAACTTTCAAAAATAATTAATGTATTGAGAGAGTACTGAAATCATTGACATTTCATTCGTAAAGTGTTTGATCACAATGGTGGACGGATACTATTGTCGACAGTGTAGGTGGGGTTATGACCCCCACTACCCTCCCATTGTATCCGCTACTGGTTCTATGTGCCCTTCTCCTAACATCTGAACGATATTCACACTTGTGCTCGAAAGTCTTGCACGCAGAGTCACAGAAGCAACTGCTGCAGTGATCCAATTTTTCTGTTCGTCAAGATCAGCAGGTTCTGGGAGTTCAAATAATGTATCCTTCACATATCTCAACAAAAAAATAACACATGATGTTATGTCTGGTGACTGATATAGCCCAATGATAAAGTGATAAATCCCCTCTCCCTTAATCGTCATATTGACTAATTAAATAATAAATACATGTCCGAATATGCTTACCCGCAGCGCAGGGGGGCCACGTCGTTAGAAGGCCCAACGGCCCAAGAAATTGAAAAAAAAAAAAGGAAAAAAAATAGATCACTAAGACTTATTAACGTTGCAAATACACTGCTGGCCTCTGGGGAGGGGCTATACAGATTTTGTTGCAGGGGGAGGCAAAATTTATAGGTCCGGGTCTGAATAAATAACAAGTGGGACACTTACGATGATAACCAGAGACACCTATCGGTACGCAATTGACTTTACTATTCGCTCTTTTGTCCAAGCCCCATCAGAGAGCTGTCGAATATTTTAAAATCGGTAGCCTTGTGAAACCCCACCATTCTTTTTCAGACTGCCCTGTGAAATACAAAGTTAGTATGCATAGAAAATGTTCTTATTTCTCTGGTGCTTTCCTAAATTATTTCGCTTTAAGCTGTTTTTCATCAATGGCTTAGAATGCTAAAAATGTAGTCTTGAGCAAAGAAAAGACCGAGGGGACATGATTCAGTTGTTTAAATTTATTAAAATGAAAGATGTTACGGGACTGAAGTTTAGCACTGAAAACAGGACAAGGGGTCATTGTTTTAAGCTATTTAAATCTCAGGCTTACATGGATGTTAGGAAAAATTATTATTTTAGCAGGGTAGTGGAACCTTGGAACAGCTTACCGGAAGAAGTGGTAATGAGCAAGGGAGTAGATAGTTTTAAGAGGGCCATTGATCTTCACTGGGGATTGTAAATTGAATAGGACCAGTCTAGCAGGGCACAGAGCCTGTTGCTAGTCGTCACTTTTGTATTTGTAATTAAGAAACGTTGCATCTATTGAATTCGCGATGTTTAGTGAACACAACGGTCTCACGAAATTTACATAAAATCAGTCTACAGCCCTAGTTGTTAAATATGAACTTCGATTCCTTCAGTAACATGCTATTTAAATGCGTGAAATTATCGCATGGACGCTGTGCAAGTTATTTGAATTCTGTTGAGTTGGGTTGCGTGCGGACTGGCATTATTGTCTTATTTGACTGATCGATGAGGCTTCCTGCAAATCGATGCTTAAGGGCGAATTGCCTCTTGTTTTAATTTTTAACTACAATGTTTTTATTCTAATGAA
This sequence comes from Uloborus diversus, assembly GCF_026930045.1. Lineage (NCBI taxonomy): Eukaryota > Metazoa > Arthropoda > Arachnida > Araneae > Uloboridae > Uloborus > Uloborus diversus. The sequence continues at coordinate 22,180,363 of NC_072735.1, forward strand.
TATATCTGAAAAAGAAATCATTGATTAAAGTATTAATGTTACTGTTTTGGAAAAACTACTTTATAGCACCTTAAACGTGCTGTGGATGATTAACGTGATGTAAAACTTTTGATGACATAGTTAGAAAGTTTATAGTGAACGTGCATAGTTTTATAGTGAAGGAAGACTAATTTTAGATTAACAAGGTTAACATATAATTTTCTTTTAAGTTCCAATTTTTGTAATTGAATTTCTTAATTGAGGTTACTTTTTGAATCAAGTTGTTCGTCATAGGAAACTTTGAAATTTGCCATATTTTTAGTTGTTTCGCTATTTATTCACATAAGTTTTTTTTTAATTTTTTTTAAATTTGATTTTATTTATTTATTTAATATTTGACACAAGGTTAAAAAATTTCTTTTTCTTCGTTCATCTTCGAACATATTTTTAAATAGCAGTTGCTATTTGAATCGGAAATCGGTTCATAAATATGAAATAATAAATGTCTGAAGAACAAGCAAAAAGGCATTCATCCCTGACTTTATAAATGCAGATTTACTTTTTTTTCAATGCGCATAGGGGAATATAGGAAAAGTGAAATAAAGGGGCAAAGCGAAAGGACAAAATATTGTACTCTGGTTGCACGCCATCTATCTAGCAATATTTTATTTATTTTGTTAAACATGTTGTTGATTCCAGTCAAAAAATAATCAGCTTTAAATGTGAAATGTAATAATAATACAAACCGTTTTCAAAATTTGATATTGTACGACTTTGGTTTATCATGTTTTTAAAATAAAATGAGAAACTTTATGTCATTTTCATTTCGGATACTAATTTAGACCTACTGATGTTCAAAGCAGTACTTGTTTATTGAATCTTCATCATATTTTTATTTTAATTGTGTAGCGCAATTTTGTAAGGATGTTCGAGGGTAAATGGTATAGTTTATTTTTTCATTCAATCGTTTATAAACTCATTTACAAAGTCATTGATTTATTTAATTATTAAACATTCATTCACTTATTTATTTAGCATTCACTAATTTATTTTATCTTTCATCAATTAATTTTTTATTTATTTATCATTTCATTTCTTGGTTCGTTTAGTCATGCATCACTCAGTTTTTTATTTTTTCAAAGAAAAATATCTTAATTAAAGAAACAAATATAAATTCTAACTATCACTTTGCCCATAATGTTTGGCAAAGTGAAAATTTTCCACTTTTATTTGGAAGTATAAATTTACTGCCACATTTTCCCCATTTTGCATCAATTATTCCTAAGCTTGATTCCTTGCTTATTATTCCTAAAGCTTGAGAAAAATTCTTAAAAATTTTTGATTTCTTTTTTAATGACGTAGTATCAGATATTTATATTCTTGATGTGTATTATTTGAGCAAAATATTGACTATATACTACAAAATCAAAATGTTCTGATGATGTTCCAAATTTGAAAACATCTAACATTTTTTGTTTTTGGTTAAAGAAATTGAGAGGCACACACATACAGAAAACATATTATCTATGGTCAATCTTTTTTTTTTTTATAACTCGTAACTGATCTCTTGAATTTTTCATTACGGCATTACATGCTCTTCAATTAGTTTTATAGTCCAAATATGTAGAAATGGGGTCGTTTCCAAAATTTTAAAAGTATTTTTTTCTGAAAGAGCATGCTTAAAAACATAGGATCTGACCATTCTTTAAATAATTTACTTAAGTTTAATATTTAAAAAAAATACTTAGATCATTGAGCTTTCATTGTTTACACTTCTGTCGTGTGACATCACAAATGATGAAATGCCATTCACAATTGCCATTCACAGAACAAAATATTTAATTCGCATCTTTACTCACGTGTATTGGCAACGATATGGTTGATAGCAAGCGTAGAGCGCAATTTTAATTCTCTGCTTGATTATCATAACGTGGAAACGTAGTAGAAAGATGCGCCAAATTGCATCATTTGCATACCTGCCAACTCTACTGGTTTTTCCGGGAGTTTCCTCAATTTTGATCATTTCTCTTGGTTATGTTCTAAATGTAAGGAACATTTGGTTGTACTAAGAAGGATAATAAAGAAATTCTTTATTTCCTAACTAAGAATGAAAAATCCGTCGTTAACCTCTACTGGATTTTTTAATGGTATACTGGATTTTTTTTCCAGTAGATGTTGGCATGTATGCATTTGTGACGTCATAAAAACCACGCCTTGTTTGAAAAATTGGACATTTTAAAAAATTAATTTAAAAAAAACTGTTCTGAAAATGAAAGTATTTTCTGGGTCCATGTAATTTTTTTTTTTTTTTTGCTCATTCTATCCATTTTAATGACTAAAAGTAGTACTTTTGACTGAAGCAAACCACCCCATTCTGAGAAGTATATTTATCTGTGTGTCTGAAATAGTTTCAGAATTCCAATGAATGATTCATTAAGAATATTTTGACGTTTTTCTGCTGTCAAAATTTCACTCATCCGTAATCATCAAAGAGCGTCATAATTTTCATACCTGGATGAATTAGCTGAGAAAAACACAAAGCGTGCAATATTACTTCGGTAGCTGAAAAGCATTGCAATCAGATTACGTTTGAAGAACCGACAGAGAAAAAAAAAGTTAGCCAAAAAAAAAAAGAAGCTGAGTTAGACATAGCGTGACCAACAATGTATGCTTATCGAATCTCTCGTGGATGGACTGAAATAAAGAAAGAAAAATAATGAAAATAAAACGCAAAAGTAGTAGAAGCAAAGTGTGAGAGTCGACGCTAATGAACTACTTAGCTGAACAAGCTCATATACAGGTATGTCCAGAAATTGACTTGGTTGCTGGGCGTAGCCGATTTAACTTCGTGGCCACAACATTGGAGAGCTCAGGGATTATTCTCTAATTAAAACATTTGTACTGCTTCGGACTTCAGAACGTGAATTTTTAGTTTTAAGATTTGTGGACGGATTTTTCCCCCCTTCTCTTTCGGGGGGGGGGAGATGGAAACTATGTAAAAAATTTCAGTTTGCTTCATGTAAAATGAATTGTGACTCAGAAATGTAAGCAGGAAAATTAAATTTTATGAAGTTTGTTGCTACACGGTTCTTTAAATGTGTTCTGGCAAACAACTATTGTTAACGACTGTCTAGTTAACTATTTTTAAAGCCAAACTATTGCTTTGATTGAAGTGGAAAATATGTTATGCCGTACTGTGAAGAATATCTTAACACATAATATTACAGATTATTTTTTTTAATATTTTTCCCCTCAATTCAATGAAAATAAAAAATGAAATTGATTAATTTCCTTCGCATCGGTTGTTTCAAAATTATCGCTTTACTTTCCCTCCGACATAACATTCTGGCTATGTACAACTCTTCTATTATACTGCTGTAAGCAGGTCATTAACAATGTCTAAAGAAAAGGAGTTTTGGAGATATTCGAAGAAATGCACCCACAAATATCCATAAAACACAGAAACTTAAAGATTAGGCCGCTGATGCAAAAATGCTTTTTTTTTTTTTTTCAGTGGCGGCAAAATTAGAAAATGTACAAAAGTAACCAAAATACACAATGAAATGTACAATAAACGTACAAAACGTACCAAAACACACAAATGTAAAAAAATATGCAAGTTAAACTGGAATAAAGTAGATTACAAAAACGCAAATAATAATAATAATAATAATAATAATAACCCGAAAAATTTGTATGTAATCTGTTTAGTGGACTGCCGTGGGCAAGTAATGGGCAGTAACTGTAAATTTGCATGCAAGATGCAAATTTGCACAATTGTTACAAGAATGCAACCTCTCCCCCCTCCCCTTTTTTTCGTCATCCATTGTACGTTACTTTTACTGTGCAAGCTTGCTTATTTGGTTTATACTGAAAAAAAGATCGGAAAAAAATTAACTTAAACATAATTAACCTTCCCTTCAAAGTAGATAACTTTTTTTTCAATAACTAAATTTTTTTACTTTTTTATCACTGCGTTCATTTGTACCATAGCTATTCGTTCTGGCACCTTCTATACCTCACATAACAGCAGCCTTTCCCACCGTCTGGGCCAAGAAGTCAAGCGATGAGAGAATTTTTCCTCCTCCTGGGATCAAACATTCCGAAGTAGCAAGGACATGGGAATGCGGGGAAAATAAATAAGTAAAACTACCATCTCCAGTTTCCCTGCTTCCTATCTCATCTGATATTTGCACAGCCCTAGTATCTTTGCTTGGAGGCCTTTCGCCTCTGATGACAGATTTAATGCCGAAAAATACAAACATGGCCGTCGTAAACTTTCTTCATGAAATAAATTCTTCTGTGGAGTGTTTGACTTTTTCATCGTATGCAAAGAATATGACTTTGTATTTTATAACTTTAAAAAGAAAAAAAAATTAAAAGTATAAATTTAGGTAATATATAAAGGTTATTAAATTAAAAGTGAAATGTAAAGATATGAATTTTTAAAAAATCTTTAATGAAATTTTCGCCTAAGAATGCTATTCTACAAGAAAACTTAATCTGTTCAATATTGTCATTGAATATCATGTGTGCTATGGTTAAAAATCGACTGCATTTCAAAACCAGATATGATGGCGAGCCTTAAACTTTCAAATAGAAATTTTTATACAATTGCTCAAAATTTGCATGCAATACGGTTCCAAAATTCATTACAAGCTAATCATTACAGCCGTACCAGGCCAATACCTGTATTAAAGCTGAAATAACAATGCTCATGCTGCGAACTCGACTAAAACCATATCCTTCTATGAAAAAGATATCCAAATATATTGAACTAAAAACAAAAGAACGTCATTCCGATTGAAGAAGTTGAGTTGTAGCAGAACAACCTCGCGAGCGATTTTTTAATGACAGGAAAATATTCGTGCTATTTATTGAATCTATTTGATAAACCACTTTTCATTTGAAATTGTAACTCAGAGCCAGAATAAGCTATAACAAACAGATTATTCATTTTATTATGTTATAAAACTATAGCAAATTGGGAGAAAATGTTGAAGTGTATTAATCCGCTTTAGAATCGAAAAGTTTACCCTAACTGCTCATGTCTCTTGAAATTTCTGAATTGTATTCCTTCGTAAATCAACGTTTATTTCATAACCTTGCCAGGGTCAGATGAGTGCAATACTGGTCATATCAATTTTTTAACGATTTTTTTTTTTTTTTTTTTTTGTTAGGTTTCTCTAAATGATCCTACTTGCAGGTTTTTGTAGAATGCAGCTTGATTATGAAGTGGAACTGTATTTGCAATTTCAAAACATTCCCACTTTCTTTGCTGCGACCTTCCAAAGTCAACACTTATTTCATAACCTTGCCAGTGCCAGAATAGTGCAGCACTGGTCTTTCCCTTTTTAAACTGACATGGCTCGAAGTTTCCCTAAATGACTGCATATAATATTTAAAAAGTTAATAACTAAACTGTTTTGTTTGAATGCTGCTTGATATTGAGGGGTACTGTTTTTGCAATTTCAAAACATTCCACTTTCTTTGCTGCAATACCTTCCAAAGTCAACACTTATTTCATAACCTTGCCATTCCAGGAGAGTGCAGCACTGCTTCTGCCATTTTTTTTTATTTTAACAGACACGGATCAAAGTTTTCCTAAATGACTGCATATAACCTTTAAAAAGTCAATAACTAAACCGTTTTGATAGAATGCAGTTTGATGAAGAAGTAGAACTGTACTAACCAATTTCAAAATTCAAAGCATTCCCACTTTCTTCGCTGCCATACCTTCCTTAATTAACACCTATTTCAAAATCTTGCCAGTGCCAGGAGAATGCAGTCAGAATTTTTCCTTACATTTTTTATTTATTGTTTTTCCGACATGGCTCAAAGTTTCCCTAAATGACTGCACATTAGTGTGGTTAAAAAATACATGTAAAAAAAAAGTTTCTCCTAGATACCAGGACACCCCTCAATACTTTTAGACTTGTGGATAGCAATATAGGGGACGAATTTTAGCTTCTTATTGCAAATGAAAGAGGGTGCTCAACCCCTTCCCCCAAACTTCATCAGTATGGGGAGGGAGGTTAAAAAAATACATTGAACTGAAAAAACAACACTACATATTATAATACACACGAGTAATATGCATATACATTGCAATAAAATAATTATTTACAAAAAACAACTGGGGAAATTAAATGTTTCTAAATTTGTGACATTTTTTATGCTACGGCTAATGTTAAATTGAGGGGTCATTGAGCACCGTCTTAAAATTTGAGGAAGAAGCTAAAACTTTTACAGCATAATACAGGGTGGCGACAGATCAGGGAAATCAGGGAGATCAGGGAAAAGTCAGGGAAATTTATTAATCAGGGAAAAATCGGGGATTTATCAGGGAATTTTGAAAAAATAACAAAAAATCAGGGAAAATTAATTTTATGAAGGAAAAAAATTTTTTTTTTGCTTTACAAAATTAAGTACTCTAATTCCCTACGCATTTTCCGCCAATTATCTGTTTAAAAAAAAGGAAAATTAATGAGGTGCGATTATACACTGCCGCATTTTTCTGCATCTTTTTTCCTCAACGTCAAAATATTGAATCTTACTTATTAACCAAAGTATGAACTTCCTAAGATTGCTTCTGTGTCTGTTAGGTTGTTTATTTTACCTAGCTTGAAATTTCCTTTTATGCTTTCTATGCTCGTAAAATAAACAACCATACAGGCAAAGAGGAAGCCTTCATTAATGCTTTAGCTCCTTTGCCTTTATTCCATTGTCTCGAAGTAATTAGCGTACTGTAATTACGATTTCAAGAAGAAATCTTTGGTTTTTGAATTAATACTATAAAAGTTTAAAAGTTATACTATTTGTTGTCACCACAGGTTATAAAGGTTTTCTTTGCTTCTGACTTAAGTGGTTCTTTAATTTTATAACCAAATTGTATTCTTCTTTATGTATTTTGAAATTAACTAATCGCTTTTTTTTTCTTGCATTTCAAAGTTGTTTGTTACAAAAGCAATCTAAGATTTTTTTTTTTTCGTTACATACTGAATTCATTTGAAATAGAGTTAACTTGTGTACTTAAGTAAATATCTTTATTTTTTTATTGGTAAAATGCTGTATTCATTCATTAAAACCTATGTTCTTGATTAGAGAAAAGCTCCCTATGAATGGATGTCAAATGGTTTCATCTGTTTGCATAAATATGTCAATTAGTTATAGAAGAATAACTACATTACTTCTATTCTTTCACTATTACTTATTATTTTGCAACAATTATTATACTGTTTGAAAATTTAGTTCAAAATAATTTCAATTACTTTTTAGTTCCATCATAAATACACATGTGTTTTTAAGAGTAATTTTAATAGTTTCTTAAAATTCTTATGCTATGTGATTTCTGGAAGTAGTTTTTTTTTTTTTTAATTTTCCATAAATCTTTCCATGTAGAAAAATTTAATATACTGTTTTTTACGCCCCCCTTTCAAAAAAAGTTGACTTGATATGTTTTTTTTATAACCATTTTATTAAAAAAGTAGCATTTTTTAAAATGTATCTTTAGTTCAACAACTTTACACAACTTAAAACGTTTAAAATACTGCATTTTATACAAACATACAATGGATTTCAAACAGAGCAAAGAAAGGAAACCATTATCATTGGTAACGTAAATCAGGGAAATTTGGTGAACTTAATCAGGGAAAAGTCAGGGAACTTTTTTTCACAGTTCCTGTCGCCACCCTGTAATACTATTAGTAAGTTTAAAAAAAGGAGGGGGGGGGGTCCTGAACTCTAGCTGAAAATTTTTTTTAACCACCCTACTGTACATTATATTTAAAAAGTTAAAAACTGAACTGTTTTGACAGAATGCAGCTTGATGATGAGGAGGAACTGTATTTGCAATTTTACAAAACATTCCCTCTCTCTTCCCCGCATTACCTTCCAAAGTCAACGCAGTATCGACTGAAACTGAGTAATTCACCCCGTTTGCTGAAAATGTAGTGTCTAAATGGACGGTTCAAACTTCAGGAAGAAAATATTCCAAAATGAGATACGGTAGCTGCCGTATCTTGCCAACGGAAGGACAGAGTTCAGTGGCATAATCCCGAAGCAGTGTCATAAAGAAGCGAATCGCTCAAGCTCTCTTATCTGCTTTTCGCACTCTCCCACATCAAATATTGGAGGAAGATACCGGACGAGGGAGGAACAATTTATCTATTCTCAAGTTGCAGTATATTCCACTGACAATTACAGTTTTCGAAAAATATTTGTGTGCTAACTGCAGTTTGTCAATCTCTTTGTGGTAAACTGTAGGATAGCTGTCGTTCATTAATGATTCATATACGAGGAGGTTTTCAATGGTTCAACGTAAAAACAAATGTCTCAAATGCCAACTGTATACAGAAACAACAGGCCATAGGACTTGATATTAGATTATGAAACGTTTCAAAATATCAGTTAAGTTTATTTTAAATGAGTTTTAATTTATTTTAGCATTAAAAAGATACTTGGATAGCAACATAACCTATATTTGAAATTGAATGATTAAAAGATGAAATTAAATGATTGTTGAGGTAGTGTTGTGGTGAGGTCCCCCCCCCCCCTCCCTTTTTGTAGTTTCATTTCACTTTTGCATTTATCTAACCTTCCTAAAATTCCGTCTCGGTGGAATGTCTACTGCAAAATGTAGCTAGCCAAAAGAAAAAGAAAAAAAAACGACATGAGATAGTGGATAATCAGACCGAAATATCCAGACAGGTACCTTTAACTAACAAAGCAAAAAAATAAAAGTATGAATAATGCATTGACTCTAATGAGGTATGATATTCGCTTTGATCTCATTTACTATTTATTTTCAAACATGGCCTTAGTTAAACCTCTTGAGCACTGCAACAAGATTCCCTTACGAACCACACATTGTCCTTCAGTCGTCTCTGGCAACTTCCTAAAGAGACTCGTTACGGGCGCCACCGAACGGACTCATAAATAATGGATGTTTGACCAAAAGTGGTCCGGAGGAATCTCCGAAGCCATCGACAACTCATCTGGGATCATTTCCATTCCCTGCTCTCTATCTCTTTCATGAGCTACAGTCCTGTCAAAGCCTCCGGCCTTGTCGCTGATCCTCTTTTCACTCGTGTCGGAAAGATACCCGAGCTCTTTGTCAGACTTGAGCCACTTTCTGCTTTCGATCTGCTATTCGGAGATCGGTTTCTGCAAAAGACTCGGAAGTTCTCGCTCTTTTCATAAGCGTAATAATAATCGCGACTGTGCGGGAGTTTTGGAGGGATGTTTCTTAAGTCCGGCACGACGAAGCAAATGGAGGGAAATGTCTTCGCAAGATGAAAAGGAGAGGAATGGTGAGATTCCTGAAAGTAAGAAATAAATCATACGGAAGTGGGACAGCATGGGAAATAGTTATCACAAGTTGGAATGAGAGAAAAAATGTGGTTTTTCGAATTTTAAGGGGAATTAAAACGTTCTGCCGCTTTTTTCAAACTCAAAGTTTTTGTTTTCATTCAATGATGGGATTACCCTCATTATCAGCATCTTTTTGACATCTTAAGAGAAAAGTTTTTAACTCAGATCGATAAAAATTAGTTGGTTTCGGATCAAAATATATGGAGACAGCATTTTTAATATTAACCAAGCTTTTTGTCCCATGGCGATCAGACTAAAGGGAAATCCAATGATGCAATGTCGGGTGAGTATATTCAGGCCATTGACAACAGAAAACGTATGATTGTAGAACATGATTATGCAAGCTGTTCAAAACGAAACCTGGAAAAAATTAATGAAATACGGTGAGTTGCTTCACCTAAAGTCCTAAATCGTAGCTTAACTAGTGACATGTCCACCATCTTGGGGTTAAAAGTTGCTTTTTCTCCCATATCGCTAAAATGAAGTAAAGTGTTCTGCTTCTTGATTGTGGATTAACATGGAGTTAATAAGAAATCACAATTAAAAAGTAAAACACACTGCTTCACCATATCAGACATAGGAAGAAAGCATCGATTTGCCCCGAGATGGCGGACGTGTCCCTACTTATTCTACAATCCAGGGCTCTAGCTTCATCCACCATACTTTCTGCACTTACTCGACATCTGACATCCTTTATTCCGATCGCTCTGAGACAATAAACTTAAAAAATTGACTGATATTTAAAATGCCACCTTGAAACACTTTGGCTCTATCCAGCTGATTTTAGTCGAACTGGAATTGAAAATTTGCATATTAGATGGTAAATGCAGGGTCACCGAGAGCCCAGGTGGACGCCTTGTCAATTTGGTCGCCGGACAACCCTCAATTGCATAGCCGGACCCCTAGCTTCCGACTACGCTGACATGGCCTCTCGTTGGCCCTGGGTAAATGTAGTTAAGAACAAGAGTATTTACATCATTGATTTAAAATGCCAATAACGTAAAAATTTGTTTGAAAAAACGACATTACTCCCCGCTCCCCCCTCTCCAAATATATATTGACAATCTATTTTTCATCATTTTGTTATGAGGCTACATATTTTTCGGTATATTTCTCCACATTTTCCAAGCAAAATTTCCATCAAATATTAAGAGCCAAAGCCAAACAGGGATTAACTCTCTTCCAGAGCTGCATCAAGTATGGTTTATCTAGACAAGTAATCTGAAACCTTCGTAAAAGAGCCAAAATGATAAATTCGTTAAAAGAACGGGAAAAGTGAACTTTTTTATTTATCAGGAGAGGGGATCTAGAAAAGCTTTTCGCTGGAGGCAAAACTGCGGCCCAAGTGTACTGCAAATAAGGGCGTTTAACAAGCTCCATTAGATCTTCACAGCTGTTCGTACCAAAATAGTATAACCATGGCTTCCTCGAGCTCCCTAGAGACGCCCAAAAATTGCTCTTTCCTTTCGTGTCGTCTTTCTCTTTTTGTTGCCCCTTTTCAGCCCTTATTAGAGTTCTAATTGGGGGGAAGTTGCTCCGTACTTAATGAGGATACCCTAACTTTAGATCTGCGGTTTGACAGGATGGGCTCTCCTCTGCTAGATATTCTAGAGGCGAAATTTTAGCCGCATCTAACTACTTTGTATTTACAATTTATATAACGTGAAAATGTGCAAAATAATAGAAATTGTTTTATACGAAGTCTAAGGGCAACGACAGAGCTATGTCTTTGAAAAAATAAATAAATAAATTACATGTATATACGTGTGCGTGTAAGAAAATGTTTTTTTTTTCTTATTGATTCTGTAATTGAAATTATACAGTCGAACCCGCTTAATGGAATAGCCATTTTTCCACGAAAAAATATTTTAATAAGCGGGATATTCCATTAACCGTAATCAAAATAACACATTGCATTGGTTTGGTACATTAAAAATGTATTTTATTAAGCGGGATATTCTTTTAACCGATATTCTAAAAAGCGGGCTCGACTGTATTAGAATTGACTGAAATGTGTGAATTAAGTCAAACGCTCCCTGCCTACTGTGCAAAGTAAATGAGTAAGAGATGCTAAAAATCTACCTCTTGAAATGCAGCAGCAATTTTTTGAAATCCTATCCGAAAATAACTTAGAAAGTGATCAGAATTGTTTTACCGAGCTAATAAATTGCTATTTGACACTTCATCTTGCAAATGCAAAGATATTAACGACTACATTTGTCCGAAAAAAAAAAAAAACATGAGAGAAGGAGAGAAATTGCAGCCTCAAGAAGAAAGTAAGGAGTTTTAGTATCATTACTTCACCGCATCTCTTCTATTGGATACGGACAGTGAGGATGAATTCACGGGACCTTTACAAGCTTCAAACTATCAATTATATCGATAAATTTACTACTATAAGCAATACAGTGGACTTTAATTTGCTTTTACGGACATGTGATAGACACGAAGTATCCGACAGGGCTGGGGTAGCTATCGCTTCATCAATACTTTACCCCACCACTTCAGAAATTATTGAGAAAAACATTATTCGTCGTAAACGCAAAATAGCACGAAAATCTGCCCTGGCAAGAGCCAAAGCCTAGTAAAATGTGTCATGTTCTAAGGCTAACTTGTGCTAATTGAATTCTACGTTTGTGTGTCTCCTTCTGAAAATTTAACAATTCTTGCAATATAAGTCGTCAGCGTTTATGCTATAATCTCGTTTGCGGTCAAAAGTTACCCTTTATGTGCAGATTGGCTCGGCAATTGTTCAAAATCACTGCAACTAGATATTTATCCACTGCCACTGACTTGAAGTGCAAAAAAAAAAAAAAAAAAAAAAAAAAAAAAACCCGCAATCCAAAGAAACGGTGTTTTCGTGTGTCCTAAATATTAATTTATTACAATGCTGACAGACTTGGAACAACACATCCGCGAATTGGCAGCCTGTTGTATTTTAGAAGCTCGTGTTCAGCAAAATGGGCTCCCAAAAGACAAATTTTTCAAACTCTTATTGTTAAGTTTGATGCAGAATTCTACATTGATCTCAATGAGTGGAAAAATGTGTCTGATCCACCAATACTGAAATCAGTCTCTGAAGAAGATATTCAACTGTTTGTTTCAGGCAAAAAAGAACTATTTACTATGCCTGCCATGCGATACACACAGGCTTATTGAAAGGCAGGGGTGCCCACCAGGGAGGTTCATGGCGGAAACTGCGGCATTAAAATTTTTAAAAGGGTTGATTTTACATATTTTTGACCTTTTTTCGGGGAGGAGGAACTCTCGCTTTGGGGGTACTCCCCAGCATGGAGGGGGTGCCATCACCCTATGGCGATGGGCACCCCTGTGGAAGGGCAGCTAAAATTGACCTAAGTTTCAACTACATTGTGCAAAAAGAGAAGCTTTAATAAAGAACCAACCGGAGTCCTGGGAACTTATGCCAAATAGTAAGGACTTTCAAGGTATTTTAAGATGAATATTTTTAATTTTGAAAATTAATGGTTATCATAAACGTTTTTGTAAGTAAATGATTAATACTTGGACAACCTTAAGTTGTTATATATATTTGTATCTCTTTTTCAGTATCTCTTTTCAGTAATCTCTTTTTCAGTTTTATTTTATTTATTTATTTTTTTTTAATGAAAATAGACTTTTCTTTCCTTAAATACGAGTTTTCAAACTCAAACTGGAGGCAAAAAAATGAACGCCTAATTGAATGAAGCTTTATATATAACCTTAAAACATCATTTGGCACCTTTTTCTTGCACAGCCCGATGGAAATGAGAAACTTTTTTTTTTACCATAGGACGATGACCCACCCTAATGCTGACATGCGTCCATCTAATGAAAAGTGTATTCAGAGTTTTAAAATTGCAATATTGCAATTATGTCTGCAAGTTTTTTGAATCGTCAGGCAACATTTTCCGAAAAAGAACATTTTTTGGTAGGTCGTAATGACCTGCCATCGAGGCGTCCCTGCATAAGTATTCGACATTTAGTCACGAAAAATGAAACTGAAATGCAAAATTCTCAAACTCAGCAGTCTTGTGTGCAATTTCAGTTCGACCCCTTTGTGACCAGATGAAATCCAGCCTCATGGATGTGGGAAGGAAAAGAAAAGTTCCGCGCGCGGAAAGTCAATTCTAATCTAATGGTTTGGAAGAGCAAATGCCTAATGCGATTTCGCGACCCACCTTTTTTGTGCTATCTTCATCTTATTTCCCCAATACGGCCACGTTCCTTTAGTAACGTGGTTGTGATTTTGAAATAAACAGAATCGGAAAAGAGGGATTGCGAAATTAGCTTTGTCTGTTTGGGCAACAACTGTCAGGCGTGGTAATTAACGGCAGACTGTGGTCCTTGATTAAATAAACTAATAAAAAGAATAAATTTAAAATGTAACTTTCTTGCATTTTATAGAAAAATTCATAATATTAAATAAGCGAGAGTACACTTTGTCATTTAGTCACTTGACTCCAGGACTAACGAAAAGCCTGGTCAGCTGAGTCAGAAACTGGAGTCCTGGCTTGATGTGCAAGTTAGATTAATTTTATGAAGGGAGGGGAATCGATGACTAAACTGTAGAGGCCCACCTTGGCTATCGTTGGCCCTGCTTGATTTGTCATAGTATTATTAGTTTCAATCACTGCCTCAGTCGAAAATTCTAGGATTACCCCCACCCCCTTCTAATCATAAAATTCCTTCCATGTGAATAAAATACCGTATTCTGGTAGGAAATATGCATTAAAACGAAATGTTTTAGGGTCGTCTCCCAAACCACCCTGTATTGTTTAGTTATTGTTTTTGAACCATTTTAAAAGTCCTGATAGAACAGGAAATTAATGTTGCAATGTAAAGAACAACGGATTGAGGGTGCTTAGCATATTGCTTGATAAAAATTGCATGCAAAAAAAAATCATTGCTGATGAAACACAAAGAGTAATTTTACGAAAGTTTAATTTTTTTATACCAACCAGTAAAAGGACTTTGTAAAAAAATGCAAACTTTCTGCCGACGACTAAAATTTTAAATAATGTTCTAATAGTTCATCAAAATGCCTGCAAGTATCGTGTACTTTCCAGTTGATTTTTGTTACAACTTAATCAATTTTGTTTGAGTTACCCCTTCCATCGTAAATTTAAGAAAAACGTCTATTTTAGAAAAGTTCGCAAGCTTGAACTGTCTGGCGCTGTACACGCAGAAAAAAAAAATGCAGAGGCCATTTTGAAAGTATCACGAGTTGTTTTTTGTATGAGTTTGAAATCAAGCCCGTCAGAGGGGGGGGGGGGACAAAGGGTGTGCATACAATGTAAATTTTATCAGTGAACGACAAAGTAAACTCCCATCTACATTCAAAACATTGTTTTTAAATTTCAGGGGGGGGGGAGCAATTGACCCCCTAAATGACGAGCTTGTTTAAATGATAAAACAAGTTTTAAAAAATCCAATTATTTTCATATTATAGGATTAACAACATATTAGAGTTCAAAACAGGTGTTTAACAGTTGCTGCCCTTCTCATCTTGGAAACCGACATTTTATCTTCAGTTTACGATCGTGGACGAATTCACTCGCCCCAAACGACATCCTGTGACGTAACGCGGCTTGCGTGAGTTCGTCGGAGAAAGGGGGAAAATGGCCATTTACCCGTTCCATTCGCAGTGTTTTATTTTTTATCGCTTTTCGCTCGCCGAGTGCCAAATAAGTTGTTCACTTTACAAATGACTGAATTTTATTTTCCTAGTCTTAATAATAAACACAGGAAACGTGCAACTACTATGGTTATTATTTTCCTCGGATGGAGTAATATTGTTTATGCGCATCGATGATCATCGCAATTGATTAGAATCATCGGTATCGTGCGCTTCACCTTTCGCGCCATTTATTATATCCATCAAAATATTTTTTACTTTCTCTTCAGTTGGATGCGACAGTTGTGATGGCTCCTCATACATAAGAGGTTTCTTTGTAATGTGTGAGCGTATTAATTTAATGGTTGTTTATTTATTTGTCTTCCTTATTGTTTCGTATTCAGCAACAACTCAATTGTGAGCGTCTATTGGTTGTTGCAAACTAAATTGTAATGATCTTGTCTAACACATGAAGTTTTTTTGTTTTCATTTATTTATTTTTTATTTAATTTTATTTATTTATATATTTATTTATTTATTGATATGGCATGAATGATTTTGCCATACTCTGCTTTGCTTCATGAAATGGAAAATTTAGGTGTCATACAGGGGTGCCCCGAACTTAAATTTTAGGGAAGGCGGAAATTCTTAATTTGTCAAATGGACCTCCAAATTTTGCCGAATGATGAAAATTTTTGCCGAATAGGACTCCAAATTTCGCCAAGTGATGACAATTTTTGCCGATTAGGACTCCAACTTTCCCTGAGTGATGACAATTTTTGCCGAATAGAACTCCAAATTTCGCCGAATGATGACAATTTTTGCCTTATAGGACTCCAAATTTCGCCGAATGATGACAATTTTTGCCGAATATGACTCCAAATTTTGCCGAGTAATGACAATTTTTGCCGAATAGGAATCCAAACTTCGCCGAATGATAATTTTGCGTAATAGAACTCCAAATTTTGCCGAATGATGATCATTTTTGCCTAACCGTCAGACAAAATCGCCGAATAAGGACATTTTTGGAAGGTCACAGTGAACTCCCATGACCTCCCATCGGGGTGCCACTAAGGTCATTCGTATTAAGAAGAATTTCGCCCATCCATTAGTGCATTCTTCTGTAAAGTTTCTCGAATTGATTACGTTTCCGTCATTTTACGTTTGCGGCAAAGCACATTTTTATTGAAAAAATTAGCAGTATGAAAATTTTTGTCTTGTAAAACGATGGAAGTCATGAGCTTTGCAAGGAAACAAGTGTAAATCATTTTCGCAAATTTATTTCTTTTCCTTTTTTTTTTCAAACTGATTGACTGCAATGAGGGCAGGGCCCGACTAACTAAAAGTGAGGCCCTAGGCCCACAATAATTAGGAGGCCCCCTGAAGACTCTATAGCGGGATACGGTGGTTGCAGGTTTGGTCCCCGTCGGAATTAATTTTTGGCGACTCTTTGTCTTTCCCAGAATTACGTAAATCATTAACCATGTGCATTTATGAATCCCTTTAGGGTCCCTCGTAGTTGTGACATGGTAAATTCGCTAATAGCAGAATGAATAGATTTTTTGCGATTAATAAGTTATTATTATTATTTTTAATTATTATGCATAATTCTTTAGGAAATTTGAGGCCCCTTAGGAAGATGGAGCCCCAGGCCCAGGCCTAGTTGGCCTGTGCTGTAATCAGGCCCTGAATGAGGGATTGAGATGTTGAAGAATTTTGACCATCTTACCCTATGTTTATTGCTAACTAGTTCTGCGAAGCTGGTCATTGCTTTTTTGTTTGCAACTGAACCGGCGAAATTGATTGTTTGAATTCGCCATTGTGTATAAAGCTCAAGACTAGGGTTTCTGAATAGTAGCCACTGGCTACAAGAGACAAAAAATAGAAGCCACTGGATACAAAAGACAAAAAATAGCCACTTGTGACTTTTGGTAGCCATTTTTTAAAAATGTATATTCTGTGCAAAAAAAGTAAAAAATTTAAGGGGGTTTGCTCTGAATCAAGGTGGAGTCAACTGATGATGCGCTTAACGTTTCAGGATTGGATGCACGTTGTCGTAGCACGATATATGAATTTTCACAAATAAAGAAATGCATGATCGCCACTTTTGGCGACTAAGACTTGATTTTTTGGTAGCCATTTTCAATGAAATGGTATCTTGTTGGTGACTAATGACCACTAATCTAGAGCTTTAATTGTGTACCGTACATGCAATTATTTTTCCGTCAAAGAAATGCGTTACTGTAATTAAAAAATGGCGGTGCGCCGACGAACAATTTCAACAAAATATTAACCGTTGTAAAGTGACGTGTTCCGATTTGTGTTGTTGCTGTGAGTTTTGCTCAATTGTGTTGTTTTGTTAATTTCAAATCAAGATTTAATGACACGCTTTTTACTATGTCTCTAAAGCAAACAATTTCATGTCTTTTTTTTTTTACATTTATATCTAAGTGTGATTGCTTCAAAAAAAAATAATACAATAAGTCACATGGAAAAATCATTTGCATCTATAAGCAATTAGTTTATAAAATAAGATCAGTCAAAATAATTTCCATCTGTGTAAATTAGTTAAGGTGCACAATCGAGACTGACGGATTCATATTCGGGGAAAAAAGGGGAGAAAAATTCAATTTTATTCAAACTAAAATAATTCACTTCTATCGCTATGGCTGCATATAACAAAGATCCATTCAAATCTTCAAAAAAGCGAAGCCAAGATATTTATTTCACTATCAATAAATAGTTTGCTCTTTCAATGTGTAGATGAAGGAATTTGCTACAAACTGCAATTTGAACAACTTGAACTTTGAAATGACCCTTGAAATTCGTGTTTCAAAAAGAAAATAACTTTTGCGAAATGTATTAACAATGGAATTCCGCAGTCTCCATTTTTTTTTTAAAGTCTTGAAATGATTCAATATTTTCCTTTTCAAAAATACAAACTTTCCTCATTTCCAATAAACAACTTCAGCAATTTCCGTACCTCAGTCCTGATTCAATACAAACATCTGATTCAGCACTTCTCAGAAAGCAAAGGCAAAATATTCGAAATAAAAAGAACGATTAGTCATGTAGAACGCCCGTGAGAAGAAGAATAAAAGAATAATAAGCTGTTCGGAAGCGCAGAAAACAAAAACTTCCTCTTTACCATAGCAGCGTAAATTAGGGGTTCCAAGACTCTGTTACTAAAAGAAATTTACTTCCTACTTTCACGCTTGAGTGATTAGTGGTAAACTGTGTGTAAAAAAAGGCATAACAGCATATTGTGCAATATTGCACATTACACAGTGTTATCGTTGCTTTATCTTGCTCTAAAGATATTTTGTATTTATTGTGCCATCCATAACTTTCGAGATAGAATAAGAAAGTTTATTATATTTTCCAAAAAAAAAGTTATTTTTTAAGCAATAACTATTATTGTTATTTTTTTTTTAAAAAAAACAAAACGTGAATTATTTATTTTTCTCACTTGACTACAGTTGATGTTGATCTGATTTTATTATTCTATGCTTGTGGTACGAATTCGTCTGCTCCTGAGCCTCCGCGAGCGTTACTGTCATTCGATGGAACCTCCTCCTAGGCGGATGCGTCCATGTTCTCCGAAATCGACTTTTTTATACCATACCCTCTTGACTTTACACAATAATCTTTAGACAAAAAACTGCACACAACCAGGGGCGGACTGGGTCCCCACAAGAGGGCGTCGACTTTGGCCTCCAAAGGGCGCAAAAAAAAGTGCAAAAAGAAAAAAAAGGTGCAATAAAAAAGAGGTGCAAAAAAAAAAAAAAAAGAAAGGGAAAAAAAAGGAAAAGAAAAAAGAAAGAAACGACGGTACACAGGTTTACGAGTTTAAAGAAAAAGTGAAGGGAAGTCTCACAGGTTTGTGAGAGCAAAAAAAAAGGTGAATTGCTCTAAAATATCAAAATAATAATAATAATAATTAAAAAAAAAAATTGTAAAATAAAAAAAGGTGTTCCGACTTGAGGGTGCATAGGCGGGAGGACGCATCAAGCCGGCGGGCCAGTCCGGACCTGCACACAACATACAGCATCCAGCCCCCCCCCCCCTATTGACTTGAATTCTAACGTCTTGAACTCAAATTATGACTTTGATAGGAGACATTTGTAGAAACAAGAAGCCCAACGAGTAGGGTCCTATTGCTATTCTTGATTGCGAAAAACATAATTTGAATTCAAGACGTCAAAAAGTTCAAATGTAAATGCCAGGGGCTGGATGTTGTGTGCTAGATGTTTTTTTTTTTTTTTTTTTTTTTTTTGTCTTAAAATAATCGTGTAAAGTCGAGAGATTCGGGTATAGATAAAGTCGATTCCGGGGATATGGACGCCACCGTCCAGGAGGAGAAACATGCTTGATTAGGCACGTGGATCAGAGGAATTTGGATAATGATTTTTAACGCAAATGCATTTCAAACACAGTAAAAAGAATATGGATAAATTAACTGCTGATGGTTGGAATAACAAATATCTTACTAATATTTCAACTAAGTTGTTTATTCGCAAAATGACAATCTAAAAATGTTCATATTTTTATATCTAATATGAATTTTAGTAAATCATAAGCACATATTATCATTATACGTTGCGCATATTAAATTAAGTCAATAGTAATTATGCTTTTCTTCTATTAAAATTCATTTTCATGATCATAATATAGACGAATTTCGTTTTAGAAGGCAAACGTGGCAAATAATGAAACGTATTATAACAAAGTTACAAAAATGTCGTTCAATCCGTAAGCTCTGTTTTTTATTTGTTTTTCATTGAAAAACGGATTCTGTGCAACCCGAAACAAGTGTCTGTAATTCTTATTATTTGTTGTTCTAAATTTGTTGCGATGTTTTGAACTCTTCACGCAGTGGTGAACATTTTAACTGCGTTGAAATTGATCGCTAGAAAAACAACAAAAATGATCCTTACCCGATCAAATTTTAAAAATAAGAAACAAAAAAGCTACAAATGAACGCTCACCGTTCAATTACAACGGCCATTATTGGAAATAGTTACTAATTAAAATGTTTGCATTGATGTTTCTTCCACATTACCGCCTGCAGTGACAACGAAAAAATATCAGAAATTTTCGAAAATAAATTTCCACTCTCATCCCTTGTTACACTTGGCTAACTTGAGATGTGGAGTAATCATACACAGAAGCTCTTTCTTTTAAAAGAGAGAGAGTGAAGGTAGGGGAAAAAAATCTCAGTGGCTTACAAACACTTTCTTTCCATAAATGTAAAAAGAAAAACCGCTCCAGAGGAACTAAAAGGGGGCGCTCCGAATACTGTCGATAACGCTGACAGCGAAGCAGAACAATTGCCTCAGAAAATTCTCTTTTTTTATGGCCACCAAAATTCCCGTTATTAACGACATTAGTGAAACGCGATAGACGGGACTTAAAAGTCTTGTTCATTCTTGGCGTATGTATACTCGGCTTTGAAAAAATAATGACGAAAAATCCACTTTGAAAGTCCAATGATTTCATTTTTATGAATGGAGGCGGTGTAAAGATTTTTTTTTTTTTTTTTCATCAGAGAAGAAAAAATATGGAGGGTTAGAAATAAGCCAGGACCATAATTGAATCTTAAGTTGAAGAATTAAAGTGCACCATGTTCTTTTTATTCTTTTTCTTAGGTTTTGTAGAAAAAGAGTTAGCGCCAATTCGGTCTTATTCAATTGAGTCATTTATTCCGTATTCTCATTCTTTTTAACCCCCATTTTTTTCTCTCCGTGTTTGTATGATATTTTCAAATTTACGACGTGAATAAAGTAAAGTATTTGCTAAGAAAATGATTCTTTCCCCTTATTGTCCGCATTGTTTACACGTCATTGGTTTAATAAGAGTGACAAAAAAATCATATTTTGAATTTCTTTGAAAGCGTTGGCAACAGATGCAATAGATAGGCTAAACAAAAGAGACGAGGAAAAGGAAGATTTTTTTCCCTCTTAACTCTGAATCTTTGTTACATTGAGCCATAGCAATAGAAGTAAATTATTTTAGTTTGAATAAAAGTGCATTCCCCCCCCCCCCCTCGATCTCTCTCGATTTCAACTAATTTACCCATTTGCAATTAGTTTTTACTGATCTTGTTCCATGAACTAATCGCGTTCAAATACAAATGTTTTTTTTTATATGACCAATTGCATTAGTTTTTTAAAGCAATCATCCTTATTTCACAACATATTCTCTCCTATCTTTATACAATAAACTTCCGATTATCTGCGGTCGGATTATTCACGGTTCGGATTATCCATTGGTCTTTTAACATTTTTTAACGGTCATTCAATGTTTTTTAAACTTATGGTTGTGTTATTACTTCCTTTTACAAAAAAGGAAGAATTCACGAAAAAATTCACGAAAGAATCTTCACGAAATTCACGAAAAAATTTTCTCTCAAAAATCGACCTTAATTTCCATTTTGCTCACCCTGGAATGAATTTTGAGTTTTTCTTTTTTTTTTTTTTTTTTTCGACTCGACCACACGTAGATAAGTGCCTAAGAACGTATAGACACGCGAAACATCCATTTTGACGATTCCCGAGTTAGTTACGAGTTTTCTCGTGACGTCTGTATGTACGTATGTAAGTATGTATGTATGCGCGGATGTATGTCGCATAACTCAAGAACGGTATGTCCTAGAAAGTTGAAATTTGGTACATAGGCTCCTAGTGGGGTCTAGTTGTGCACCTCCCCTTTTGGTTGGATTCGTTTGTTTCTAAGGTTGTCTTTGCCCCTTTTTGGGGAGGGGGAAATCATTGTTATTTTCGATGTAAACTCAAGTGGTGTTACAATTTGGCGGACACTTGGCGATATATCGGTAGTCGCCAAGTTTTGTCGCCAACTTGGCGGCAAATTTGCAGATTTTTTTTAAAATCTGGTTTTAATTTTGCCACTGTTGGTGATATTTAGAGAGTAAACTATTGAATCACATTAAAATTACCAATAATGGGAAAATGACATTAAATTGGAGTAAAAGGAAGTCATGTGAGGCACACATCAGCTCGTTTTTCGTGTTTAGCTTTTACGTATGTAATTTTTTTTTACATTCATTGCTAGTAGATGCAATGTAGCAATGTTTTTAGCTATCATTTCAATGTACGTGTAAGTGTTACTCATATTTTTTAGCTATTGTATACAGTAGTATAGTTTTTACCTATTATTCAGATCATCCGCGGTTTTCGCTTATCCATGATATTCGTGCCACTCTATTTCGTAGATAATCGAGCGATTACTGTATTTTAATGACATTTTACTGAATAAATGTATCCGTCAACTGATTTGGCTACAGTTCTTCAACCTCAAAATATTTTCTATGAACTGATCGCCTACTTTCCTCTTTTGCCTTTGTTGGTGTGTTTTCAGCAAAGCGGTAGGTTATCAACTTTTTTCTACATGCATTTTGCATTTTAAAATTTTCTCAAGCGTTAGACACCCTTTCTGGATTGCACCTTCACATTTTCTTGAATTTTCGAGATAGTTTTTTTGCCGAAAACTTTCTTACTAAAATGAGTGAAAGTTTTTTGATTGAATTTTAGTAATGCTTCTATTAAAGTACAATGCTTCTGTTTTGTTTTTAAATGTTAAGGTTAACTATAAGCTAACAAAATCAGTATTTATAAAAAACAAATATAAACACTTTCAATATAATTCCATATGAATAACACAAAATCGATAAAATTACGCGACAATAACTAAGAAAAATAAAGGCAATATTTTGGAAGAGAATGCATCAAGTTTTTGGTCTTCAAAGGTCAAACAATGTTAATAAACTCCTCAATCTGAAATTTTAAAACTTTCCGTCATGTTAAATATTTATACTGAAATTTCAAACCATTCCAACTGTTTCTAGCTATCAAATATCTACTTAAAATAATCTTCTACTCAATAATGGGGTCGTTTCCAAAATTTTAAAAGTATTTCTTTCTGAAAGAGCATTCTTGAAAACATAGG
This sequence comes from Uloborus diversus, assembly GCF_026930045.1. Classification (NCBI taxonomy): domain Eukaryota; kingdom Metazoa; phylum Arthropoda; class Arachnida; order Araneae; family Uloboridae; genus Uloborus; species Uloborus diversus. The sequence continues at coordinate 22,203,293 of NC_072735.1, forward strand.
ATCTGACCATTTTTTTAAATAATTTGTTTAAGTTTAATATTTTTAAAAAATTACTTAAATCGGCGCGCTTTTGATGTTTATGCTTCTGTCCGATGACATCACAAACGATGAAATGCCATTCTGTGTTGCCATTCACAGAGCAAAATATTTAATTCGCATCTTTACTCACGTGTATTGGCAACGATATGGTTTATAGCAATCGTAGAGCGCAATTTTAATTCGCTGCTTGATTATCATAACGTGGAAACGTAGTAGAAAGATGTGTCAAATTGCATCATTTGTGATGTCATAAAGACCACGCCTTGTTTGAAAAATCGGACATTTTAAAAAATTAATTTAAAAAAAGCTGTTGGGAAAATAAAAGTATTTTCTGGGTCCATGTAATTTTTTTTAGCTCATTCTATCCGTTTTAATGACTAAAATTAGTACTTTTGTCTGAAGGAAACAACCCCATTGCAAAAGCTTTCATCTACCTATACCGATCATTTAGAAGAAAATGGGTGCGCTGGTTGGGGTATATGGTGCGCGTGCGTACACAACACACACATGTAGATCAATTGATACTACAGTTAAAGCAAACCTAACCTGGGACAGCATTGTGAAGGCTACGCGGATCCTAGGTACAGCGTTACGACACTGCCAGGTTAGGTTTGCCCCAACTATAGTTAATTATCTTCTGTAATAATATGCTCCAAGGAAATTTGTAATTCATTAAGTAAAATTAGCAAAATTTACCATCAATCAAACTTAATCAGTCATCAGTTTTTTACTCCTCCCAAAGCTGTTAACAAATTCAGAGTGCAAATCGATATCAAAAGTAACAATTTCTAGAAAAAACTCCAAAAGCAATGAATGATGAAAAAACTAAAACACACTCTTCAAATTTTCTTTTATCATATTCGTGTTTTGCGCCTAATGGGGTGGTTTCCTTCAGTCATAAGTACTACTTTTAGTCATTGAAATGGATAGAATGAGCAAAAAAAAATTACATGGAGCCAGAAAATACTTTCATTTTCCCAGCACTTTTTTTTAAATTGATTTTTTAAAATGTCCGATTTTTCAAACAAGGCGTGGTCTTTGTGACGTCACAAATGATGCTTTTTGGCGCATCTTTCTACTACGTTTTCACGTTATGATAGTTAAGCAGCGATTTAAAATTGCGCTCTACGCTTGCTATCAACCATATCGTTGCCAATACACGTGAGTTAAGATGCGAATTAAATATTTAGCTCTGTGAGAGTGGCAACACAGAATGGCATTTCATCATTTGTAATGTCATCGCCAAGAAATGTAAATAATGAAAGCTCACCGATTTAAGTAATTTTTTTAAAATATTAAACTTAAACAAATTATTTAAAAAATGGTCAGATCCTATGTTTTTAAGCATGCTCTTTAAGAAAAAAAAATACTTTTGAAATATTGGAAACGATCCCATTGTTAATCAATTGAAATATGGTTTCTTCCTATCATGCATCATTGGATTCTATGTCGCAGATCAAGTGCTTTGAGATCAGGGATCTAAGGACCCTTAACCTTCAAAATTTACGACTTTCTGGAAAAAATATATGTTACTCATAATTTAATTCTGAACAAAAGTTATCGTAAAAATGCGTAAACTTTTCCCATATAGAATTATGTTTACAGCAGCTGTTTAAGCCTCTTTTTCTCTGGTGCTGGTTTCTCGTTTTGCGTGCGTGATATCTCAGAAAGTTTATGTATTTCCGTAAAACTTTCCATGCATGTTTTTCTGACTTCTTTTTATGATCTGAACCTAAAATGTAACTAAAAATGAAAGTTAATATTTAAGAAAAAAATATTTTCACCCAAAATTTTGGAAAATTTTGATATTAACTTATAAAATTTCAAAAAAAAATTAATAACTTTAAAAAAATAACTAAATTTAGGTTCAGATCAAAAAAACAAGCCAGCCAAACGAACATTAAAAGCTTTATGGAAATATATAAGAAACTTTTTGAGATATCACGCACGCAAAACGAGAAACTTGAGAAAACGCAACCTGAGAAAAAGAGACTTAAACAGCTGCTCTTAACATAAATCTCTATGGAGAAAGTATACGCATTTTTTCGATAACTTGAAAAATTTTGCGTGTGGTAATAAATAAAGTATCAAATTGTTCAGAATTAAATTAGGCATAACATATATTTTTTCCAGAAAGTCGAAAATTTTGAAGGTTGAGGGTCCTTAGACCCCAACAGCAATCTTTACTAATAATAAAGCTGAAAGTCTCTCCGTCTGAATGTCCGGAGGATGTCTGGATGTCCAAAAATGTCTGGGTGTCCGGAGGATGTCTGAATGTCTGTGACGCGCATAGCGCCTAGACCGTTCGGCCGATTTTCATGAAATTTGGCACAAAGTTAGTTTGTAGCATGGGGGTGTGAACCTCGAAGCGATTTTTTGAAAATTCGATGTGATTCTTTTTCTATTCCAATTTTAAGAACAAAATTATCATAAGATGGACGAGTAAATTACGAAATTATCATAACGTGGAACCGTAACATTGGTACAAGCCAATTGCCGAGAAAATTCACCACACATTATTTGTAAATATACAGGTGAACCAAAAGATCTTTTAATTTTTCTTTTACAGGCAAAGCGGTACGGGTACCACTAGTAAAAAATAAGTGGCTTAAAAATTACACTTGTATGTTGTACCACTAGTGCATAATAAATTACAGAATGTTTAACACGTTCTTCAGCTTGCTCCCGCTACATTTTTTGAAAGCACAAGCTCAATTAGCATGCATAAGTCTAATGATTTCCCTGCTCGCTCCCCCTCTCTTCGTGAATTAAAAATTAAAATCCAGACAATTTCAAAACATTAAGGACAAATCTAATAGAAGTGGCCACAACAATAAGAAAAATTGCAACGTCATTACCATTCCCGCTTTAATAATAAAGAATAATTTCTGGTAGCTTTTACACGGGAGTAGCATTTAGAGAACGCGCTTGTGCTTGGAGATCAAATTGAATGCCATTAAACAACATTGGCGCTCTTTAGACTCCGCATTCCAGAGACATTAAGGCAATGAGTGAGGGAGATTTTTAATCAAATTGATGGGGGGAGGGGCAGGAGTGGGGTCGCCCCAAAAGAAGGGTGAACGTTCCCCTCATTTATCAGCGAGCCCCCCAAACGCTAGTGATACACGATGACAGCTCTCTGCCCTGACATGAGTGGGAAAAGAGAGATGGAACAACGGAAGGAAAAATAGATATGGGATGGCTGTATCTTTTCCTACGTCTCTTGGGCAACGTTTAATGCAATTAAGAACGCCGCTGTGCATTCGTCATGACTTAATCTAAGTGCAATAATCAATTAAATAATGGAACTTTCCCCCTTTTTTTGGCCCTCCCTTTGGTCCGATAAAGCACACATGATTTTTGTTTTGGGCATGTTCGTTTGACAATTTTCTGGGACTGGATTAAAATTGTGTATGTTTCATTCGTAAACGGAAGTTTCAACATTTAAAATCACTCAAGGAATTTAAGAACAAACGAAAGGGTGTTTTTTAAAATACAGTAGACCTCGGTTATAAAGAGTGCAAAGGGATCGCAATATTTGCTTGTTATAACCGAGTACTCGTAAAAAGCGAGTTTGTGAAAAAAATCGTAAAAATTCATCATAGTTGCTTTTTACTTCCTTTTGCAAAAAAGGAAGTATTGTATTCGCGAAAAAATCTTAACTCAAAAATCGACCTTAATTTCCATTTTGCTCACCCCCGAATGAATGTTGAGTTTTTTTCGACCCGACCACACGTGCATATATACCTAAAAACGTATAGACGCCCAAAATATCCATTTTGAAGATTAACGTGCTAATTACAACGAGTTTTCTCGTGACGTCTGTATGTATGTGCGTGTGTATGTCGCGTAACTCAAGAACGGTATGTCCCAGAAAGTTGAAATTTGGTACGTTAACTTCTAGTGGGGTCTAGTTGTGCACCTCCCCTTTTGGTTGCATTCGAGTGTTTCTAAAAGGGTCTTTTGTACCATTTAAGGGGAAATCATTGTTAATTTCGATGCAAACTCAAGTGGTGTTATAATTTGGCGGACACTATATCGCCAGTCTTTTGGTCGCCAATTTTTGTCGCCAACTTAACGACAAATTTGGCGATTTTTTTTTTTTTTTTTTTTCTAAATCTGGTTTAAATTTGGTCATTGTTGGTGGTATTTAGAGAGTAAACTATTGAATCACATTAAATTTGCCAATAATGGGGAAATAACATTAAATTGGTGAAAAGGAAGTCATGTGGTGCACGCATCAGTTCGTTTTTTTTTTTTTTTTTTTTTTAATCTCTGTACAGTTCCAAACAAGTTGGTTGCTTTGCTTTGAACTGTCTGAATGTCCCTTTTTTTATATCATTGTTTCTGAGAAATACACATGTACCCATAATTTTTAAATGTTTCTATACTCCATAAATTAAAAAGTGCTGTCATCGCTTGTTCTCAGGATTTATAACTTATCACTAACTTAGGAATTTTAAGGAAAATTTACCAAAAAGTAAGCTGAGCTGGAAGTTAAGAGAAATTTTACGAATCACTAAAGTTTTGCTAGCTATAAGCGGGGTTTGCTCGTTAAAAGTGAGTTATGCTCCCACAGACAACCAAGTATTTCTGATTTGCTCTCTAATTCTGGGTTCTCGTTAAATCAGGGCTCGCTATAAGCGAGTTCGACTGTAGTACACAGAGTGATTGTGTTTAGAAAAAGGTTATCAGTACTGCAATCTATCCACATATTAAGTACTAAACATTATTTAAAAAGTAAGTTTCTCCTTTTAAATTTTAATTGAATCATCTACGGTCTGTTCTTGGAAAATTTTAATTGCTAGTTGATCCTTCCTTTAGATTTTAATCACTTTCTTAAATATGCATATTAATGAGGTTGACATCAATTAGCAAGTATTAATTGGGTAATATTAATTAGTTATTGATGCTAGCGTAAATTTAAGAAATTCCTTCATCATCATTTTTTCCTTATCCTTACAATCATTTTTGGCTATATTTTTAACTAGTTCTTGAGAAACTTTCAGTTTCGATTTAAGCCAGTTTGTGAGCTATCCTTAATTAGATTAAATTTGAAAACGAGCATAATGCCGTTAAACAGAACGAACTGCATTCGTTAATTACAACTTAAAAACACTTATTTTGAACAGAAAAATATTCGAATCGTTATTATTTTTGCTGATTAAAATATTTTTCCCAGTGCAAGATCATAATTAAAATAGTAGTTCAAACTTAAAGGACAATATATGTAGCATATATTTTTTTATTCTCATTGCAACAATCAAATCTGCACTAAACCGTAAGATATGAACTCTTACCAGAACTTAAGTACAAATGCAACTCTTTTTTTTTTTCTTTTTACATCATTTAAAATTATTTTCCTTAACTTTTTACCGATTCTCTTTCAAGCAAATCACTTGGAAAAATGAAAGATGTATTTTTTATTGAGCAATCACGATTGCTTATTGCTTTCATTTACCTGTTTTTGGCGTTCCTTTGATTTTTCCCACCGCCACCCTCCGCACCATCACCGTCGACGGGCTCCTCACAATGCTGCTCCTATAGCGAAAGCCGTCTCCAGGTTGCATCCATGTCCTACAAACACGCGCATACATGCACAACTACACACGCTTGCACATACACACAAGCACATACACACACATTCACCTACACACAAACACATACACACACCTACCCACACATTCATGCCTGCACACAGACACAAACACATATGCCTAGATGTCAAAATTCAAATTAATTTTTTTTTTTCACGTGTAGTCATTATTTCGAGTATAAAATTTGATCTCATTAATAGCATTTTTAAACTTTATTAAAATGAACAGATTTCTCACTAGAAAGGTTCTTTCATCCAACAAAAACTTTGATTGCTGCCTATTTTTCTATTCACAATAAATATTTTTGTAATTATTTTTAAAAAGTTTTTTAAAACCTTCATTTTGTTGATTGTGAGTGATGATGGGCGTGAAAGCTTTTTCTCTTTAGTGAAAATGAAAGTCCTAGATTTCGTGCCGAGCAGTAAAAGGCTTTCTGATAAAGGGATTTTGCTGAAAGAAAGACAGCACAATAAAACAGACCCGAAGAACGTACTTTATAATACAACTCTGATAGGGGTAGGGAATTTTACAAAGAGTGATACCGCGGATAGGGATTTTAAAATCATGGACCTGTTTATAGGATAGATGGCAGACAAGGCAGGGGTTTGATACCTCAGTACTCATTGTTATTTTTAGTTTGGTTGAATTATCCCTCAATCCCCTTGTCATGTGTCTTGTTGCAATGCCATCCATTAAGGTACAACTAATTGATCTCATGTTGAGGTTGGGTAAATATTAATTACTAGTGGTACCCACACGGCTTTGCCCGTAATAGAAAAATTAAAAGGTCTTTTGGTTCGCCTGTATATTTTCAAATAATGTGTGGTGAATTTTCTCGCCAATTGGCTTGTATCCATGTTACGGTTCCACGTTACATTGAAACCTGTGTAACTTGACCACTTGCGGTGCACTACTTTAGTGGTCAACTTAAACAGGTGGTCAACTTATAGAGTTTGAATTATATGACAAGATTTAATTCTGTGCCTGAAAATAGCGGGCAACTTAGACAGGTGATCAACTTATAAGGGCGGTCAACTTAACAGGTTTTACTGTATGATAATTTCGTATCTCGCCAAATGGCTTGTGCCCATGTTACGGTTCCGCGTTATGATAATTTCGTAATTAACTCCTCCATCTTATGATAATTTTGTTCTTAAAATTGGAATAGAAAAAGAACCATCGAATTTTCGAAAAATCGCTTCGAGGTGCACACCCTCATGCTACAAACTAACTTTTTGCCAAATTTCATGAAAATCGGCCGAACGGTCTAGACGCTATGCGCGTCACAGAGATCCTGACAGACAGAGAGAGATCCGGACAGAGAGATTTTCAGCTTTATTGTTAGTAAAGATTTCCATAATTGTGTGCAACATTGACACAATGCCTTGGAACCACTTGTTAAACGATTGGTGACACCGTAAAACCGTCTTTTCTCCCTATGTTCTAAGTTAGCAGCATGCTTAAATTACAAAATATTTACATTTTAATGTAATGCACGAGTCACAGGATGAATGAATTAATTCCTTTTCTTTAAAGTTATTACATTTAAGCTTTTTATTCTATTTATTTATTTATTATTATCATCTAAGCTCAAATGCAAAAAAAGCGAACTATAGAAGTACATTAACAAGAAAAATTGTCCCCAGTGAAATTTCCAATTTAAAAAATTACATCTTAAGAAATGACTCGCATTCAAAGCAAAATCTTATGCAGCTTCTTTTGATTGAAAAATTAAACTTCAACTTTGCTGAACTAATTGATACTTTAGATATTAATGTTAAGAAAAATAATTAAATAATATAATTCTCTCTTTTTTTTTTTTTTTTTTTTTTGAGCAATCACGATTGCTTATTGTTCTCACTTGACTGTTTTAAACTCCTATCATTTTATTTTCCCACCAGCACCCTCTGCCAGCACCACCGTCGCGTCGACCGGCCTCACGATGCTGCTCCTCTTGCGAAAACCGTCTCCATGTTGCGTCCATATCCTACACACACACGCCTACACACACACACACACACACACGAACGCCTACACACACACACACACAGCACTGCATACACACGCAATCACACACATGCGCCTACACAAACACACACGCGCATTCATACATACACGCTCGTGATTGCCAAAAACATAATCTGAATTCAAGATAACAAAAATTCAATTTTTTTTTTTTTTGCAACAAAAAAAAATAAAAATACGTTCAGAATCTTTCCAATTTTTCAGAGATAAAAAATAATAATATTGAATGAAAAGTTACACAAAATCGTTTCAAGTCCCCCCCGCCCCCCCCCCCCCCCCCAAAAAAAGAAAGAACCCTTTGAATTCACGAAATGAAGTTCTACGCCAAAAAGCTCTTTTCAGTGAAGTTTGTTTCACCCAAATCCGTCTTTTAGTTCAGATTTATATAATTATGCTTCAAATTTTCCAGTGGACAGTGAAGTTAGGCGTAAGTTAGTTCAAATCAAATGCTTCCTTTTAGTTTAAGCTTTACTAGTGCTTCAAATTTGTCTGTTTGTTTTAATATTTATTTTTGGTAACTATTCAAAAAATACCCTTAAAAATAACAAAGTAAAGCATCTTCCTGTACATAGTGTGCGTATGAAAGATTTTCAAATAAAGCTTGTTGAAAGTAAATCAACCTTTTTAGGATTCACATGCTTCATGCACACACATGCATAGGAACTAAGTTTTAGAAATCCTCAAAAAATATAAAAGAAGAAAGATGGAAAAATAAAACATTTTCTTTCTTTTTTCCCTTCTTTCTTTCTTTATTTATTTTTATTTTATTTTGTTTTACTTATTTATTTATTTATTTGTATTTATCTTTTAAAAACTGTTAAAAGTTGAACGAAGCACTATTCAAACCGAAAAATTAAACTTGGATATGAGATGTCTCGACCGAGATTTTTTTAAACTTATTTATTTATTTTATTTTTATGATTTCATTTATTTATTTTTATTTATTTATTTGTATATTAATTTGTTTGATTCCGAAAGGAATTGAGGAGGACAGACAGGCACATTTTCCAACCCTTCTTACGGACGCATTATTTTCTAATGTCAGTTTAATTATTTAATTTATTTTCGACTTTTTAAATTTTACGGGGAAAACAGTCTGAAAACGAAACTTGAATCTTTCATACGAATAACGCAGAATGTTTCGCTAACTGCAGCCAAGCGACTTCGCGACTTCCTTTTTTTTTCCAAAATGTCCATAAACGTGAATGTTTGAAAACATTTTTCCGGATTTTATGATTCGGTGAAAAATTTGTTGCCCATCCCCAGAAGCACCTACTTTCTCTTTGATGATTTTTCCCAGTCTCCATTGAAGTTGCTAAACTCTGTTATCATTGTTCTTTCAAATCAGATGAAGCCAAAGCCTCACACAGCCTAAAAATCTTAGTCACGTTTTCGGAAATAATCCCATTGGTGAGTTCGTTTCCCTACTTCTTTCTCTTCGGGATGAAACGCTCGCTGTAGGGATACATTTTTAGACTCGGGATATATTTTCATGCGCTTCTCCGAGTAGAATCTGAAGCTTCATTGTTTGTCTCACCGCGCCATTACCTTTGTTTATTTATTTTTATCGTTTGGAAAATGATTTAAGGTGCGCGCAGTTTCAGAGGATTATCTGAGTTTGGCGGAAATCCAAGAAATTTCGGCACCGTTGCAAAGCTCATAAAGAGATTGATGTGGGCATTGAAAAAAAACGCGTGGAATGCCTCGTTATGAGATTTATCTATTATTCACCAAGTAGGTTTTGAAAGAAATAGCAATTTTCATCGAGGCAGTCTTATTACATACATTCGCGAGTATAATGCATACTTTGGTTGAAAAAATAAAAATCGAAGTTGACTGTTGTGCGTTATGCTCATAAAATGACAGATTTGGAAAATACTAGTTGACCCGCATGAAGCATTCGCGCTCAACAGAGAATGCAATAATGAAAAAACCCGAGTTTTCTTGAGCAATCACGATTGCTTATTGTTCTCATTTGACTGTTTTGGCGTCCTATCATTTTATTTTCCCACCGCCACCCTCCACACCATCACCGTCGACCGGGTCCTCACGATGCTGCACCTATAGGGAAAGCCCTCCAGGTTGCATCCATGTCCTACACACACGCGCATACATACTTAACTACACACACACGCACACACACATACACACAACTACCTACACATTCATGCCTGCACACAGACACAAACACACATGCCTACATACACACACTCGTGATTGCGAAAAACATAATTTGAATTCAAGATGTCAAAATTCAAATTATTTTTTTTTTTTTATTTATTTTATTTTATTTTTATTTTTTTTTTTTGAGCAATCACGATTGCTTATTGCTTTCATTTGACTGTTTTTGGCGTCCTATCATTTTATTTTCCCGCCAGCATCCTCCGCACCATCACCGTCGACCGGGTCCTCACGATGCTGCTCCTATAGCGAAGGTCGTCTCCAGGTTGAATCCATGTCCTACACACACGCGCATACATACACAACTACACACACACACATACACATACACAAACACATACACACACATACACACACGCAAAAACATACACACACACAACTACCCACACATTCATGCCTGCACACAGACACAAACACATATGTCTACATGCACATACCCCGTCCCCAGGAACACACATTCATACACACAACTGCCCACACACTTATGTCAGGACACAAACACACATGCCTACACACACATACACATACCCTCTACACACAAACACACACGCCTACATACACACACTCGTGATTGCGAAAAACTTAATTTGAATTCAAGAAGTTTTTTTTTTTTTTCAATTATAGTAAAAATATGACTTGTTTATTTTTCGAGAATCATGCTTAAGAAAATATGCCCTAAAAAAAATGTTTTTCTCTTTGTGTTAAAAGAACGACGTACTAACCAACTGAGCCGATGGGTCCCCATTTCTGGGTACTATGCATTGAAGCAATGCGCAATAAAAAACAGAATAAATTGGGGGGGGGGGGGTTCCGACAAAACAAACAAATTGAAAATTGCGTACATAGTACCCCCGCAGCCCCCGTGGCGGGAGGGGGTGCAAGAGGTATGAGGTCACTCTGGAAAAATAGCACTATATTGAAAAAAATCTTACGGAGGAAGGAGCTGCACTTATAAATCTTGCAAAAGTCTGGAGGGGGGGGGGGGGGGGGCTCACCGAAGTCAATGTACACTACTGGTTAATTGTTTCTTTATTTTTCTCAGAAAGCGGTGAAAATATTTTTTTTAATGATGTCTTTCTTTTGTAGTTTGATAGAGTTGACGATTTTTTTCATGCTTTATTTTCAGCTTAAACCAAGTAAGCAAGCTTGTATAATAAAGCTAAAGTACAATAGATGACTAAAATTCAAAAAAAAAATAATAATAATAATAATAATAATAAATAAAAATGAAAAATTTGCAGTTATTGCGTTTTATCTTCACACGGCAGTGTAGCAGTTCCAAGTTTTAAAATTCTTCTTCCACATTATTAATGGATATGTTGTGAATTGTACATCTTGTAATGGTTATAAGAGACACAGTGCGTAAAAAAATTTCTAAACTCGATCTCTAAATGTAAGAATCAAAGCGCAGCTACCTTGTAAAAGAAACTATGAACAATGATGGAATGTGCTAACTATCTTTTTAATTATTTATTTTTATTGATAAACTCTCAGATAATATAAGACTACTTTAGTGCAGAAGGAAAAATATTTTAAACATTATTATTGTTTACTTCAATTGAATAAATACATGAACAGAACCCCTAAAATATATATATATATATATATATATATATATATATATATATATATATTGACTTTCATATTTACATACCGTTTGCTCTCAAACTGATACAAATTTATGCCACAAATCATTTTGTATTTCTTCTAGACTTATTCAAAGCAATTTTTGTGGCAGGAAACATCCATCGCTGCAAAAAAGTGCCATACCGATGTAAATAATTGCAAAGAGATAACTTTCCCTGTGCACCCAGTGTCATTAATATCGCCTTCGAGTGTGCCTAAAGCGACAAGCAAAGAGTCAGGAAAGACACATTGACAAAGCACTTTCGGAGGTAAGGGGATAGATGGAGAATATTGGATGCAAGGATCGCGTTGCCCGGAGGACCCCTTGTCGCTTCTTATTAGGGTCAGTGGATATTCTACCTGACATTTGTCGCATTTATTCTCTGTCCTTTTCCTGGAATCATCCACAGACAGAGAGAGGAACCTCATTTTCGAGTACCATTGTTCTTCTGCCGAGAGGCTAAATATTTATGTTCGTGATACTTGGTTATGGACGGTCGACGTTGTTGAAGTTGTGTCGTACCTTATTTATTTACGCTTAGGAATAATGTCTATGTGTTGTTTCTTAGCGTGTATAACAACAAATATTCCGGTGTATATATTCTTAGTGTGGATAAATATTACTGCCGCATATTTAGGTGTTGGAAAAATGTCGCTCAATTTTATTAACTAGCGGTACCCGCACAATTTTGCCCGTAGTAGAAAATTAAAAGGTCATTTGGTTCGCCTGTGTATTTACAAAGAGTGGATGATGAATTTCTCGCCAGTTTGCTATGTTCATTTGCTCGCCCATGTTATGGTAATTTGCTCCTCCACGTTATGATAATTTGCTCGTCCGTGTTGTGATAATTTGCTCGGTAAAATGTTATTAAAATTGGAATAGAAAAAGAATAAAATCGAATTTTCGAAAAAATCGCTTGAAGGTGCTCACCCCCATGCTACAAGCTAATGTTGTGCCATATTTGATGAAAATCGGCCGAACGGTCTTGGCGCTATGCCAAGTCCAGACAAGAGGTCCAGACATTCCGTCACCTCAGAACAACAGTAAGATATGTAATCCCAGAAATAATACTAAGACATCTTACTGTTGCTCTGAAGCGACGGTACATACTTTCAGCTTTATTATTAGTAAAGAAGATTGCTTTTTTTTTTTTTTTTTTGTATTTAGAACCTTTTTCTGGAGAGTTCCACCCTTTCGAATTCTTAACTTATAGTTGTAAAGTTGATTGACTGTCATAGAGCTCCACAGATATGTATATACGGGAACATATTGAACTCTGATAACAAATATAATAAGCAATGAAAGAGTAACATTTTGGTGAGAAGGAAGTGAAATTATGAATGTGGAATTTTTAACATTGCTTAGCGGCAGTTTTAAAATCCAATTTCTCTATTTTAAAAAAAAAATGTGTTGTGACAATTTTTTGCTGTAGATCTTTTTTATTACGAAAAGATCACATTTTGCTCAATGAAATATGAAGCAACAACTGGTATACGCTGAGACTTCGATGAAAGATTCATTTTTAAACTACTGGAGCTGCTGTAATTATACAACATGATCTGATCACACTCTTATGCTTCTTTAAAACAAATAATCAAGTAATATACCAACGGAAAGGTCTAATTCACGAAAAGAAAGACTTCAAAAGCGACATTCGAGTAACATATTTGACTAGACGACATCTTGGAGAGAGGTTTTATGATGACTTCATAAAAGCGACGTCAAAGTCGCTTGCTGGTCTGTTTCCAGTGACATCCTTCTGATATGTTTAGTTAAGTAGCTTTTTCTCCGAGACAGCATTCAAGTGGTGGATTTAACTTTCCTGTTATGGTGACTGTTAAAGAACAAATTACGATGCTTCTTTAGAGGGTATACCTGAATGGTGGGATTACTAGAAATGTCTCTTTACTCTTCATGATCTTTTTGGAGAAAACACATGGTTCTGGTTATGATTCCTCTTCAGAACACGGTGCTTAGTGCTTAGCATGCATTATGTTTCCGTCTGTGACTGCAAAATATGAAAGTATATTTTCAGTAAATATTTTTTTTTATATTTTTTAAATGCAGCTGATGCTTTTTTTTTTTACCATGTGTGCAATTAAAGTACATACACTCATAAGCTTAAGATAGCTGAAATAATAACTCTTGTCAGTTTTTTAAGTAATTATAAGTTTATCACTAATTGATTTTTAGCTAGTACTTTTCACAATACGTGGGTTTGGTTTAGAATAGATATATATAAATTCCTATAATAATAAATATTTTTTTTCTCTACGTCAAAAATCTTTATTACAGCTATGAAAGGCAAATTGTTAGGGAATGCTTTATTAACCTGTATTTTTAAATATTTTTCTTGAAAATCCTTTAAACGGAAAATTGAAGTATTACAGTATCCATGAATTTATTTTTGAAATAAATATTTTGGATAGAAAACGTTGCAAAAAGTACTACTGTCTGTATTGATTATTCTTCAATGACTCTTTCAAGTAACAGATTTTTACAATATCAAACGACCAACTGCCCATTCTCAAAATCATCAATACCGAAAATTATTACATCGAGTAGGGGCCAGGAACCCTGTCGTCCAATGTACCAATTTCTGAACTCCTTTTAGTCAGATCGGATGGACTTCAAAAGGCTCCTATAATACTGTTTGCTAGCTTTATCGATGCCTTTGTTGATGGAACTTCCAGGGACGTCCAGTTACATTTTTCCAGCTGATGGAGTGATGGTATACTGCTGAACGGCAGAAAGCTTCCAGTGCAAATTGAATTGTCTGTGAGCCCAAGCACGTCAATCTCTTTTTCCAATGTTTTGCCTTTTTTTTTTTTCAACGTCTCTTCTAAGTGCAGAAATCTAATAAAAAAATCCCCTGCCGTTGTTTTACCCTCCTTGCCATACATGGCGGCAATATCCAGGCTATTGACAGCAGTGTACTCTAACGCCGAATGAAGACAAGAGTTCTACGTTGTAGTGGAATGTGTTTCATGGGTTTGATGTTATCACAAGTGCTTTGAGAATATTGAAGTGGTTTGCTTTAACAATAAATCAGTGGTTTGTTACAAATATATTAAAGTTATTTGCTTTAAAAACATTATGAAACTTCACTTCGAAAAATGGTTTCTGGAGAGTCACAGTTAATTAAATCTTATCAAGTCCTAATATATGCTAATTTTAGATTTTAAAAAACGCAAAACTTTTAAATAATAATAATATTAATTATAATAATGAAGAAGACAAATGACTTGGATTTTTCTTTTAAAACATCTTATATTAGACATAATGTACCTAAGTATATCCACTATAATAATTTTTATTAAGACAAAAAATACTGTTTCAATTTACCACGTCAATCATCCAATATATATATATATATTGCACACCTTCCTTTCTTTCTCTCTCTCTCTATCTTATTTTGGGAGGTGGAGGGTATAAGTAATTATTTCTTCTCAATTTCTGGTTTATCTAAATAGAATTTTTTCTTGCTCCTAAATTTTTTCTACATAAATTAATTTATTATTAATAAATTGAATAGCTTTGATTTCATAATTTTGTATATATGAAAATTGAATTTTTTTTTCTTGATTATTATCAATGAGTGATGCATTAATATGAACTTTCTATGACATAAAATATAGTATGTCAAACGAGTTCTGTTTGCCCTATTATGGTCGTTCTGTTTTATCATGGACTTTTCAAGTCGGCTCATCACGCTTTTACATGGAATCTATTACAAGTACCACAGGGAGCAATGAATATTCCTTCTAGTTACAAATCGTTTGCATATGGATACTAATTCTGTACTCGTGATTGCCTCAGATAAATAATGCTCTGATAGTATAATTAAAGTATGAGTTCTCGTAATCTCATAATACGACAATTGACTTATGAGAGTTGTGAAGCGTCATTCAGAATAAGTTTCTACATTTATAAGAAGCTAGCTTTATTTAACAGACCTCATAAGCTGAAAAATGTGTGATTGTTTCATTTTCTTGAAATGTCCGATTGAATGAAAAGTTTACAGATGTAGCATAAGTAATGAATTTGAAAAAAATTAAAGTATCGTCTAAAACAACACAAAGAACTCTGAAAATGAATTGAGGAGTGTAAAAAGTGTTTTCCGAAAATTTCGTTCAATTCAAAACATGGAAATAAAAGTTACTTTAATGAGAGAACATTTAACATTTGTAGTACTATAATTGAACAAAAATATTTTTTTTGTTCAGAAGCTTTCATGTTTTAGTATCCTTCCTTTATGCCTTTAATTTTTCACAGTTTTCAGTAAAGTCCCTTAAATCCCCCTCCTCTCACCTTCCCCTTCTGGCTGTGAGTTTCGCAAGCATCAATACATTTTCGAAGGATCGTAGGATGGTGCATTTCGCTCGTTTAAAATTCACATTATTCCCTTCTTAGTTAAATGACGAAAGGAAAGAAAATATTGCTTCCGTTATTATGAATGTGGCCATTCGTCTGAATGCACCCCCACCCCGCGGGGATATGATTCTGTTATCGAGAAGTGGAAATAGGGGACATTTAGGGATAAATGAGGGAAATTTGTCTTTCCTTTTCCTGTCGTTAGTGCCTCTGATTATTGCCATTTATTTGCGCCGCTAGATGGCTCTCTCACAAACGAAAACGGTTGCCAGATACCCGAAAGCTCATTAATATTAGTTTCTTTTACTCGGCAAGCTATGAGGCTCGATCGCTAGATAATGAAGTTTTTTCCCCTCTTGTGGAGAAATGGATTTATGTTCGTTACTGCAGTACTTGACGCACGTCGTTTTTGAATCGCTTATATCGTCGAGAAAATCGATTAGAATGTTACTTTCTCAAACATCTTGCATTCAGTTTGTTCTTGATTTGTCGGCTGGAAGTCGGAGTGTAAGCTAGATGTAGGAACAGGTTTTAGAGCAGAAACATATGTTTAAAAGTTCAATGTTTGGTGTCTATAAAAATTTCAGCAATTGTTTTTTTTTTTTTTTTCCTTTTTTCTTTTTTTTCTTTTTTCAAAGTAAACAATCAGAATTGCGCTAAATTTTAAATTACAAGCCAATGTTATTCGTAAAGTTCTATGAAAAATTGTAAACTTTCCGTGTGTATTATTCTTAAACTACACAAATCTTATTTACTTGGTATTTTCAATCAGTCTATTCAGTATTTAAAGAAAAACTGCTTTAACATTCATTTAGTTTTCAATATATATTTGAAAAACATTCAGGATTTAAATGAATCTTTAATTCAATACCGAAAATAGGTTTATGTGCAAAGTAACATTATAATCTTCTGTGTTCCTTTATCAATCTAAAAATTACGTCTCATACACATTTAAAGCCTAAAAAATGAACATTCAAAATAATGACTAGACATGAAGAAATTGCTAAATAAAAAATATAAAAAAAGCCTCAGAATTTATTCGTAAAGTTTTTTTCGTATTTCCACTTTCACTGTAACATAATTTTTGTAATCTTTTAAATAAAGAGGTTTTTTAAAACGAATCAACATAAAACTCCGAGAAGATTCCTCTTGCTTGAACTGTCTAGTCTAAGTTAGCTTAAACATCTCTTTCACAGTTTCTTGCTCGCGAAAATTCTTACAACACCACGAGCATAAAAACTGCGACAAGATGACTAAATAAACATGACCGAGGATTAAATAGAAAGATCGTAAAAATTCCACATTAATAGTCGGTAAAAGTAAAAGAAGCTCATCAAAAAGTTGCCAAATGTGGGAGAAAATACCATAAATCATTCCTTAAAATCGGATAGATTGTATGTTTTCGTAGCTTCTAGGCAGGTAGGATGAGGCTGGTAGGCAAACACGGTTGGCAGATTTTATCGCGTTTTCTGATATGAAAATTATTTTGAATGCCTGCCATACGTGACGGGCAGAGTAGCCATAAAATTGTCCTCGCAGTTTCGGACTTTATGATGTGTTTACGATGAAGCCTAAGATAAATGTTTGAGTATGTTGCTGCTGTGTTTAGATTCTGAAGATGATGAAGATGAAGCCTCCTTGCGAATACACTTTACCGTTTCGGGTTTTTCGCGCAGTGGCTAATGTTCTGAATGTGTCAAAAAATGGAAAATTGCTGCAAATTCGAGTTTCAGAAATTGAATCGTCTGCCTGCTTTCAAAGAAAGAAAATCGCTTGCGTTTTTTCTTTGCATATTTTGTATGCGAATATTTTTACTAAGTACTTAACAGAAGGTTGTTTTAAATTTCAAGTCAACTTTGAGCTGAAAGGGAAGTCAAAGGCTAAATGAACCTGAAACAGGGAAAGGAATAGAATTTGTTTTGAACTTAAAATGTGATGTGATTATTTTCTTGCGAAAATAAAGAAAATTAGCAAACATATTTTCTTCTGCACAAAAATTAAGAAAATATCCAAAAAAGTTTCCTTCAATAAATGCTGTTCAAAAGAAATAATAATAATAATAGTCTTCTTCTTCCTCAAGGATTAGGCATATAGCCTGTTCCGGCTTCTTGATCGCCCCACCGCTTCCTGGGCCTACCACGGTCTCGTTGGCCCCTTGGTCTATAATAAAAGGCAGCTCTTGGAAGTCTCCCTCGTGCCATACGTCGAACATCGTTACGATATTCCGTAATTTTTTCATTGAGGCTGAATATCTGTAATTCCCTATGAATAGATTCATTCCTTATTTTGTCTAGGATAGTGCAGTTCTTCAGTGATCGCAAATACTTCATCTCTGCTGTTTGAATTCTACTAGTTTCTTGACTGTTTCCATGTTTCAGAGCCGTATAGTAAAGTTGGCACCGCCATAACTTTATAGAACTTCAGTTGTGTTTCCTTTCTTGTTTTTCCCTTTAGGGTTCTTGTAAGGGTTCCACATAACTGTTGAAACCTATGTAGTTTGTTTTGGACATCATTGTCGTATTCAAAGGTGATGTCACATCCTAGGTCAAATCATTATCCAATCAAATGAAGACGATCTTCAAAGATCCATCTACATAATATTAATAGTAAGAATAATAAATACGGATCGACTTTTGCTATTGAGCAGAAAGATTTATCAAGAATATGACGAGCACTGCAAAATACCATCATTTCCTCCTCCTCCCCTCCTTTTCACACCCAATCAACGCTTTTCTTTTAACCTTTCTGTGTTTTTTTTTTTTTTTTGAATATACATGAGGTTATAGTACTCTTTTGTCTGTTTTCATTAATTTGGAGAGAAAATTTATGTGAAAAAAAATAAGAAAAAATGTCAAATTAAATTTCATTGACATTTAATCTTATATCATCGCGATCACTGTTTGCAGTTCTATTACAGAGGTGCCCATCCCCCTAAGAGCAACGGCAACCTCCCCCCGCCCCACTAAATACAATGATGACCCCCAGTTAAAAGAGAAAACTAACTCTAAAAACATCTATCTCCTAAAGATTTCAACGACTCAGTATGCGTCATGGCTCCCCCACCCTCTCCTAATTATTTCTAGTGTATATTTCTTTTAAAAAAATAATCATTTTTTATGCAGCACTTGTTTAATGATAAGCATCCTACTGTATATATAGAAAAAAGTAAGTATTCGTATCCTTCTTTAATTTTGGTTATTTATTAACCAGAATTTGAGAAAAATCATTTATTCCCGTAAAAGCTGTGACACAAAAAAGAATGGATGCCGTATTTGTTCTATGCGGTAGAATACTGGTAGCTGGCTCACATGTCCTTGTTTAATCAAAGGCCAGATGTTTTCCTTAACAAAGCAGCTGCGATTGAAAGAATACTTTCATAACACTGATATTCCCCAAAAATCTCACAAACAATGCAGTTACCTGATTTTTTTTTCTACTCTTTTTTCGCAGAACTATGTAAATAATGGCTTCTCTGTTACGAACAAAAAAGATTTCATTTTCTCTCTTCTATTGAAAGGTGTCACATTTTATTCATGAAATACGAGATGAAATTAAAAAAGATGAAAAGCGTAATACGTGAGTACATTACGAAATGAATCTTTTCGGCTAAACCAATCCACACGCTGAAAATCTCTATAGATGGTATAATGTACAATATAATTAGATAGTATGTTCTTTATTTTAAAACAACACCCAAAGAATATTCAGCAAAAGTAATACATTCAGACTTTCCATTAAAAAAATAATAAATCTAATTTTTTTTAACAAATAAAATAGTTTTAATATGTACTTTGGGGCTGTTCATAAATAATGTCACACTTTTGTTTTCATTATATTTGACATTCTTTCCCCTTGTCACAAATTGTCACATTTCACCTTCCCCCTTGTCCCATGTGACACTGTATTACATAAGTATATTGTTTAAAAAAAATCATGTCACATTTCTTGTTACCCCTCCCTTCCCCCTGTTATTTAGGGGGGGGGGGCTGTGCCCTCGCTCTAATGGGTGAGCACCCCTGTTATTATTGTTATCAAGGGAATGTAAATTTCACAAATAAAATTGAGCATACCACTTAAAAAGCATCCAAACTAAAAGAAAGATGATGAAAAATCAGGACCAAATTAAAATAAGAAAGAACAACGATTAATTTCACAAAATTCCAGATTACTGCCTACACGTGTTTCGGGGTTATAAGGAAAACAAAATATGGAGAAGCCGAAACTTCAGTTCAGAACACCAAAGGAAAAAAACAAAAAAGTAATGGTCTGGAAAAGTCCTAAACAATTTTTTAATTAATTGATTATTTTTTTAAATTCAGCTTAAGGAGAATTTTTAATAACAATAGTGTTATTCAGTAAATTACCGCCCATTAGCCAGGGCTAAAGCAGAAATACATGAAATACTCCGCCAGCTCAGTCATTTCCAGCCGAGGACTGCAGTTTCGTGCTTATATATTTTGTGCTTATAATTTACTGAATATACCATGCCTTGCCATCAATCTTCGAGTTGAAACGAACCATTGCTTCGGTCACTCGTCTGGTCTGTGCTAATTCTATATTAGCTACCAGTTTGTTTGGCACTCTCATAGGCGGATTTAGGACTGAGTTCCTGGGGGGGGGGGGGGGGGGGCAGGATTTTTTTTTTTTTGGAGCAACATTTTTAATTGCCCTCCCCCCTCCCATGTTTTTGTCTGTTTCCTGTGATGCGTAAGGCCATTCTTTACTTTTTAATGTGTCGTTTTCATTACTATGTGTAATCATGCTGTCCTTTTTAAATTGACCTTAAAAGAGAGGGGGCTGGTATTAAGAGAGTGACGCAGTGCTCCCTTTTAAGTGGGATATAGAATATCTCCAGTTTTAGGGGGCACGGGGGTTACTCCCCCGGAGGAAATTATCTAAAATGGATATAAAATTCTGCATTTTGAAGTTTTATAAGGGTTAATTGGAAATAATAGGCAAATAATTTTTTTTTAAAGTTTTACGCTTTAAAAGTGCTTTGTGATGCAAGTTAATACTTTAAAGGAAATGATGCACAGATTTAGAGAATATGTATCAAGAGAGTAACATACTACCCATTTGAACAATTCTTAATTATACACTTGATAAGAAAAAAAATTGAAGCACACTTTGCTTAGGAGTTTCAAAGACTTGTCTAATTATTTTCAAGGTTTGGTTGGTTAGATTGGGTTTTTGACTCAAGACCCCTTGTAGGCTATACTGTGCCAATTCTTTTCAGGGATTTTAGAACCTATCAATAATTTGCACTTTCCAGTCTATGAATTTGAGTAGTAGATTATACAGTTGTACAGTATTGTTCAAACTTTGTAAGAAACGGTCATTTTAAGTTCAAAAGAAAAAATAAACTTTAATTTCCTATTCAAAAAAGAAAAAATCATGATTTTTTTTGTTATAAGATTTTGGAAGATAAGTTGTTACTATATAAACTCCTCTCAAAACTGGGGGGGCATTGTCCCCTTCCCCCCCCCCCATAAATCCACCCATGCTCTTCTGAACTATTCAAAAACGAAAAAATAATGATTTTTTTTTTTAAATTTTTGGAAGATGTGTTGTTACTACACAAAGTCCTCCCAAAACTGGGGGGGGGGGGGCATTGCCCCCCTCTGACCCCCATAAATCCGCCCATGGGAACTCTTGGCTCCCTTAAAATGTTTTCCATCTCCAGCTCAGTCACTTTCCTATACCGGGCTGATGAGTGCTTATAAGCACAAAACTGCAGTCCTCGGCTGGAAATGACTGAGCTGGTGGTGTATTTCATGAACAATAGTGTTAGTTTCTTTGTTAAACAAGCAATGAATATTGTTATATTCCTTTATTGCTCTAATTCCATCCAGAATTTGAGATTCTCTTACATTGATGTGGTATTTTTCATTTCATACAATCAGATAATTCATCAAATACCAGCTGTGTTACTCGGCGTTTCACGGTCTTCCTCAAAAATAGCCAATTGACGCATGGTCAACAATCAAGCTGAAACAAAAGAAAAAAAAAATAGTAACATTTCGCGTCGATGTGTAGAAAATAGCAATTTTAAAACTCAAAATATAAGTTAAAAATCTCTTTGCTTTTTTTTTTATTTTTTAATTCCAAAAAAAAAAAAAATCTATGTGAATTCCTGAGCATCAAAGGACTTCTGATATAATTGTGGAGTTATATAAAGAAAAAAGAACATACACATACACATACGACATACACCCAAATAGCCATTTTATATACCGGGTGTCCAGCAAAGGACTCCCTGGTTTCAAAATTAAATATCTCGAAAACAAAGTACGTTAGTGGAATAAAATAAACGGTATGTTTATTGTGAAACCCATAAAATCATTTACAGGAACTTTTAAATTAGTTTTAAAAATTGCCAACAGGTGGCGCTACACATTGTAATTGCAATAGAAGTCTCCATAAATAGTGCTGCGAAAAAGTTGATTTATTCAACAGCAGTTTAGCCTCTCAGATATGCTTACATACACTAGAAATTATCGTCCAACCTCTCCGCAGCACTATTTATGGAGACTTATATTGCAATAACAGCGTGCAGCGCCACCTTTTGGTAATTTTTAAACTAATTTTCATGTTCCTGTATATGGTTTTTATGGGTTTCACAAAAAACTTACCGTTTATTTTATTCCAATATCGTCTTTTGTTTTCGAGATATTTAATTTTTAAACCAGGGAGTCCTTAGCTGGACATCCTGTACATACATTTATTAGCTTCCTTGTAAATTTCGAAATGACAATGTTCTTGATTTGCTTATAAGTTACTAAGTTACTTTCCTCTGTTGAGTGGCTTGACGAATTATTTTTCCACCAAAATTCATCATTTGTTCAGCGAATGTTTGACGAATTCCAGTCCCTCCAAATTTCACTACTATCGAGTTCGTAATTCCTGCTATCGAAGTCTCTGCCCCGATAATTGAGGGCATTTATTATAATGAATCCGGGAGAAAAGATCGCTGCAGATGTAACGACCGCCACAATTAAAGAAGTATCATTTTACGAAAAGTATCCCCGTGACTAGGAAAGTAACTAATTGACTCCCTATAGGAAGGGTTCTCTGCTACTGGAACTCTTCCAGTGAGCTATTAAACTTGAGATAATGCATCACTTTTATAGATTTACAGTAAGTTGATTCACTGTATCATATGGATTTATACTTTTAATGAAGCTTGCACTGCACTTTTTTTTTTTTTGCTAGCTCTTTTTTTTTTTTTTTTTTAATTTTAACTGCGGATGTACTTAACACTTACGTAACGCTTTCTGCATTGTCGGATTGCATTATTCCCACCCCTTCTTCCATAAAAGTTCTTTTTTCTTCTCTTTTTTTTTCATTTATCTTTTGTGATTAAATTTTAAAAATGAAAATTTTCTTCTCCTGTTTAGTATTGTAACCTCTTTCTCTCCACCAACCCCCCCCCCCCCCCCCGGGTTTTTCCCTTGCTTATATTTATACTAATAATAAACTGAAAGTCTGGATCTTTATCTGGATGTTTAGATGCCTGTGACGCGCATAGCGCTTAGACCGTTCTGCCGATTTTCATGAAATTTAGCGCAGAATTAATTTGTAGCATGGGGGTGCGCACCTCGAAGCGATTTTTCGAAAATTCAATTTTGTTCTTTTTCTGTTCCAATTTTAAGAACATTTTACCGAGCAAATCCTCATAGACGAACAAATTACCATAACGTGGACGAGCAAATAACCATAATATGGCCGAGCAAATGAATATATCACACTGGCGAGAAATTCATCATCCATTATTTGTAAATGTACAGGCTAACCAAATGACCTCTTACTTTTTCTACTGCGGGCAAAGCCGCGCGGGTACCGCTAGTAAAGAATATATATCTTGAATGGTGAATGAAAATTGAACCTAGAACTGCAAACAGGAGTCGATATCTACTCCAAGCAAATTGGGTTTTCAGCTCTTTTAACCAAGCGTTCTGCACTTTTATTATATTCAAATTGTATTTTTACCAAGTCTTGATAACATTGAAATTGCTCTTCACCATTCTTTTCAACATGAGAAAACAAACAAAGAAAATCATGTACTATGAGTCAGATTACAGCTTTCAGAACGACTTTACGAGCAAAAAACCGCATGGTATAAATATTTACCCTGGTTTGTGGTTTATAGGTTAAAAAAATAGATTTGTAGTTCTAGAGTTAATGATAAAATTTAAAATTTTTGATAAAATAATTACACTGAGAAACAAATTGTGGTATGTTGCGCCAAACATTGTTCCAGTTCGATAGAACCATCTCCAAATTGTTGCCATCTTTTGTTGCAAAGTACTGCAATTTTTTTAAAGCGTGCATCAATACTTTGAATTAAATTGCTGCAAATTAAACTAGACAGCTTAAGTAAAATATTCAATATCATTAAGCTACAGAGCTTTTGAGAGAAAATTCACTTTTTGAAGATCAATGTAGTGGCTCTAAATCTAAACCATCAGTTTCATGTTGTTTTCCGTACATACAACGAGCATTTTGCTATTGATGCGAGATCAAAGTTTTGTGAATGACGGAAGTTACTTTGTAATGGAATATTCAAGCAATGTATTAGAAATTAAATCGGAACTAAACATTTATTTCGTTGAAACGGATATTTCGTTGTGTTGGTATTCGTCGAAACGGGATTGCACTGTAAAACTCATGAATATAACGATAGACGGGGGAAGGGGGGGGGGGAGATTATGGTACAAGTTGCGCCATCAAATATTTTGGGGGAGATTTTTTTTAATTTTATTTATTTAAATCTTATTTATTGATTTATTTTCAATTTAAATTATCTATTTTATTCTGTTTATTTCATTTATTTATTTAGTTTGTGTGTGTATGTCACTGGCGTTGCACAAAACTTTTCAAATAAAATAAAAATAATAACAATTTAAAAATAAATAACTAAATAAAAAGTATTAAATTAAATTGAAAATATTTAAAAATAAATAAAATAAAAAAGAGAGCTAAGAAATTTTAAAAAAAGGGAAAGGGGGTTGGGAAAAATGGGGGGCAAGATTTGCACCATTGAACTTGGTGGGGGGGGGTGCACCCCTTGACGGTTAGATTAGTTCAACTATTATTGTAGTCGATTATTTCCTCTCTTAACTCTAACAACTCAGCCAATTTTTTATGATTCAGAATACAAAAAACCTCAAACTGCGCAACCGAGTTCGGTACTCCATTAGATCAAGCTTTATGTTAGTCATACATTGAGAAATCACCTCATACAAAATGGCATTTATACAGATACATCACTGATATCCATCCGTGTCTCACAGAATGCTGTGTCAACTAAATATCGTGAGCAATAACGAATAAGATCCTATCTTCAGAAATATGTATTCACTTTTCTAAATTCAGCTTCAGGTGTTGAGATAACTTTTCGCCATCACGAAGTATTTTCTTTCATCACCTCACATCACAACAAACAGACGTGGCTGTGATTTATTTGTGCTTATACTTTCTGTCACGACAGAAAAATCATAGGTTTCTTGTTTGAGCCGCTCTTTCACGATATATATATATTTAAATCAAGACGTGGTACAAACTTACCGTATTCCTTTTATTTATTTATTTAAATTATCTGATAATTACGATAAAACTCGCCTATTTTTGGGACCAATGGGTTCACAATCTTTCTTGTTCCGCAATTTAAAAAAATTCCATATTCATTTGAAATTATTTTATGCTTTGAAAATCCGAAATAATAAACAAGTGAAAAATTTGTAAAAATGAATACGCAAAAAAATTTAAACTTTTAAATCTTTATCTGGAAGCTTTAAACTTTTTTTTAATGTCAAAACTGGAGATTTTCAACATTGAAACCAGGTTTTAAAATTAAATAATTAAAATATATTGTTTATACAATATTTAAAAAAACGAAACTATAATTGAAATGATTCAACCAAGCAAAATTGGGGGGTAGTTATTTCAAGAAATCTTAAACATAATCTCTAATAAGTCATCATGTGTAGGTGTTCCTGTAAACGCTCGCTTTTTAGTCGGATCACAAAATTGAAAGGTGCGTTTACTTCAAAGTGTATAAATTTATTTAATGATTTTCTTCACGATAAACTTTTAAACATTCGTGTATGCCTTGTAGAGCATCGTCCAATCCCCCCCCCCCCCCCCTCCAACCGGCTGTAACTACTTTCGTTCGTTTATGTGACCTACTTTAGCTATAAGTTTAAATTCAAACAGTAGTAACTACATGTACAAAATTGACACTGAATTACATTCCATTTCATTAACTCAGTAGTTATTTAAATTTTGTCTTTTGATCTCTTCAAAAAAGCCTCCTCTCTTAGGATAAAAAGATGAACACTTAATTCGGTTTTGAAGATAAACATTTTATTGCGTTTTTTTGCTTAAGCAATAGTATTATGAAAATATTTTGATTGTGATTTTAAGTAATAAACGTAACCTTTGTGCAAAAATTAAATCTGAGAGAAGAAGGCTATGATGTTATGGTTTTGTTTTAAATTTGATTTATTTCAAGACATTTGTTAAAACTCTTTTTATAAGTGTTTTCATCCTTTCCGTGGTGTAATCAGCAAATAACAGCAATAATATTTTTTGAATTTCCTTTTCATTGCACGAATCATGGTTCCTTTCTATTGCTGGAACATCTCTTATGCAGACAACACTCGGTCTCAATCCACAATTTTAGTGAGAAGGCTTCCCCTGCCAGTATATTGCCACAGCCTTTTTTTTTTTATTTATTTCCCCATGTATCCACGCGTTTGTTTCAAAAAAAAAAAAAATTACTCATCTCAAATGGTAATACTTAATTAAAATCTCATTTGCGACAGCATTTAATGTGATTAAGCACCGTACCTAAGTATCGCATTTCACCCAAACACATCCAATTACAGAGCTCATGTTTCTTCGCCTCAATAACAACCATCACGAACCTAGCATTCAAAATCTTTAAACTAGCGTCATCTTTGGGCTTCTCTCCGCCCCGGCCCCTCCCCGACATATTTGCAGCCGTGATGGCGAATCTTCCGTTTGTCCAAGCCACACATTTAACTGTCATGGAGTCTTGCGTCGGCAGGTCTTAATTATGGAAATGGCCTGGTAAGAGCACTGCTCTTAATATCTCCCCGAAGGCATCTTGTCTTCGGGACTGCCCCCTGAGTGATGTCCGTTTCCTTCTTGGCCCCTGTCATTAGGGTGTTTCTCCATTTAGCCAGCACGCGCAAGGGGCTTGGCGCACGGAATGTTGTGTGCCCGTGGAACTTCGAATCGCATTTCATTGCTGCAGAAGGTGGTGAAAAGATACGAGATGTGTGCAGATGGCGTGTTGGCCTGATGAACGTATTTTCGAGCTGGTGAAGGAGAGCTTCAAGTTTTCATTTTCTCACAACTTTGGAATTCAATGTGCTGTCAAGCGTGTTCTTGGAACTATTAAATGCCTGGGAGTTAGAAGACATCATTTTGAATGCTAGTTCTAACTTGTCTGTTTTGTTATTTTTATCGTTCGTAAGCAATTTCGTTCTAAAGGCGGATGAAATACTAGCACAACTTCTGAATTTGGACGGGATCATTACTAAAATACAAGTGCACAAATCAGAAAGGTCATTGGAATAATATTCAGATCAGGCGCGGATCCTGAGGGGGCCATAACTCCCCCTCCCCCCACCTCCAGTGAATGACCAAAGATGGCTTAATGCTGCTGTTTGGTGTGCTTTAAGCAGTGTATTGTGAAAAATTGCCCCCAGACTCTCCATTAATGTTAAAAAATGATCTTTTTGTACTCCTTTCGGAAATGACTCCCTCCCCCCTCCCCGTTCTCCAAACCAGAAGCTGGATCCATCATGTACCAGAATTTAATTGAATCAGTTGTCGTACCATATCGAACCAATAAAAAAATTTAATAAACTTGAAATATTGAGTCATTTAGGTCCCCTTCACACGATCACACGAGGCAACATAGTTGAATCAACTTTCGAACGGGTGGTTATCAGGAAATGTGATGAAAAGTGAAGGAACCGCCTGGCATCCTTCACACGACAGTCAACTCGTCAGGCAGCTACCATTTTCATCTCGATGAGTTGAATCAACTTTTCAGTTGAATCAACTCATCGGGACATTGCCAAGCGTTCGCTAAAATTAATTCGGCTAATTCGAAGAATAGTTCATTCAACAAAGTTGCGTCGTGTGATGAAGACAACGAAATACACCAGCCAATTAGTTGACAGGCAACTTTTTCAAAAAGTCGATTCAACTAACCGCCTAGTGTGTTGGGGGACTTGCTCTTGTAAAATTAAATTGCCATTCAACATGATTTGCAAACAACCAAATGTATGAAGAAGAATGCATCATTCATAAAACAAATTATGGCATTCAAAACGACAATGTTTACAATCCTCACCTACCTAAATCCAGCTGCCATTTTCCGCCGACATATTTACGGTAGAATTTCATTTTCATTCACACTAGCTCTATGCCGGCTATGTTTCCCTTTACTCGCTGAACCATTGTTCCTATTATTTCGGCTCTCGACTGGGAAAAAAAATCGTCTGTTCGCGATATATTTCTTCGAGTCCACCATAGCGGAAGTCCAGGGCCGTTCAGGGAACGTCTATTGCTGAGTCCAAGGGCTATAAAATAGACGTCCCATCTGATTTACGGCCTTCGGGGAACTTTTTTATGCAATTCCATGACACCCGTCGTAGACCACCCCGACATGCACTTTTCTCCCATATTTCTTTTTTCTGCTTCTGGTATTTTATTTCTTAAATAGCCTTTTTTTTCCCTTCATGCACCTTAAAGAAATACCTATAGTCTCAAATAGGGGTGTAAAATTAATTGGAAAGAAATTTTCGTCATCAGTTGGTAACACGTAATATAGCAAGGCGTAGTTCAATGTTCCTTGCTTTTCACCATACATTAATTATCAATAAACATCATCATAGTGTTATGATCTTTAAAAGTGAACAACCAAAATGTGTAACTAAACTAAACGTTTTTTCTTCTTCTCATCAGTTAATAAACCATAGTTAAATGGCTGATTTTCTCATTTTTGCCGAGAAAACAACCGAATTTCTGATTCCTTGGACAAAGTAGCAGTGATGCAGGGGCGGATCCATAAATTTTTGTAAGGGGGTCAAATTTTAGTGGTCAGTTAAGTGGAAGAAAAACAAAGTATAATTTGAACTTTCTTCAAAATATCTTAATAATCTACACATGTATTCTAATAAAAAATGTTATCATGAAAAATAAGCATAGCAATTTATTCATTGCATAGTTTGCTGTTGATATTTGAGTTATTTAAATTGTTCAAATAAATAAAATTACACATTTTTTACATTTAATAATAAGTAAAGGAAATGTAAAATAATAATAATAAAGACTGTTTCTCATCACAGGGGGGTCAGCAAACCATTTGACCCTCCCCTGAATCCGCCCTTGCAGTGAGGAAATATATATTGTTATATATTAATGCTGTATATTTCAATATAACTAGGCTAGTTATATAGCCTAATGAATATTAGTTGCCCAAGTGACGTTACGCGCATTAGTATTCATTTCAATCGATTACACAAAAAAGCAAAACAGTATTTCTAGAGCAATAGCTACGAAATCTGAAGTAAAACCTATCCTATTTCAAAGGGCCTTCACGTCTATCTTAAATAAAAATCTGCTTTGAAACTATGGAACTTTTGTGTTTAAAACTAAATAATGAATTTTTCCTGTTTTCATTAAATAGTAATATTTCAGATTCAGTTCAATATAAGTTTGAACCCGCTGAGGTTCGCGCCCCTTCTCTTTAGTTATCGCTACCCCCCGGGCCCTGGAGTCACACCCCACAGGTTGAAAATCGCTGCTGTAGGTGCGACTTAATTTAGTAAATTGTTTTCTTTGGAATTCAAAAGCAACATCATTTATTAAGCATCTCCGCCCAAGTTTGTCGAATTTCGGCCATAACAGGGACGAAAGGCAGGATTATAGGGTTCTGAGCATCTCACGTTATTTTATGCGCACCATGTGTGTGTGTCTGTTATCATAATAAAAATGTATGTATTCATTTATGTATACGAGTTTTATTGCACACTATCTGCGTCCTCCGGCTTTGCTCGGTCCACCTCGAAAATAAAAGTTATGTCACGTAACGTAACGCGTGTTCAGCAATCAGGCTTGAACAAAAAAAAAATGTAAAATTTCCCAACAGATAGTGGGAAAATTACCAAACAGAAAAACTTTTAAATCCCCCGATTACTGGAATAGCCTCAAAACAAAAGCAAGAATTTTCCTTGCTCACAGTCGAGCAAAAAATGGCAGCAGATCTTTCTTCTCAATGATTTTATTCACGCTAATTAAAACTGAGCTCGCGGCAGACGATAAATTTCCGAATTAATATTGATTCTCCTTCACTTAAAAATTCTTATAACTTTCTCCTCGTGACTTTACAGTCTTGGTGGTTTTGAAATTCGAAGGCAGTAAATCTACTTCAAAGGTATTTTTCGCAGACTTTCGCATGAGACTGAGATCAAGGCAATCGGATAATTATTTCGGGTAGAAAGA
Organism: Uloborus diversus; assembly: GCF_026930045.1. NCBI lineage: Eukaryota > Metazoa > Arthropoda > Arachnida > Araneae > Uloboridae > Uloborus > Uloborus diversus. Next base: position 22,233,680 of record NC_072735.1, read on the forward strand.
GCCATTTAATGCTATTTTCGTTTCCTAAAATTAAAAATCGAACTACATTCGGAACTTTTTTAGGCGTCCCTTCCTTACATTCCTTCTCGGGTGACCAAGTACCTCCCTGCCAAATTTGGTCGAGATCTGACGTAACTGTGGATTTTTGTGTACTGAGCATACACACATTTATAAAGGGTGTCCCAAAATTAACGCAAGATTTGAATTTTCCGCCGTTTTTGCAGTAATAGGTTGGCAACCCTGAAATATGAACAATTTGACAGTTGAAAGTTTAGGGTTATTAAAAATGGAGCGTTATACGATACAATAACGCGTTTTCATTATTGAAATAACATTTCAAAAATAATGAAAGTTGAGGCTGGTCAAGCAGTTACTGTTATTGGCGCTCGGTATCGCAACACGGTAATGCACGGGTGGTTGTGGGCTTGTTGACATAGACCTTTGAATTCAAATAACCCCATAAGAAGAAATTTAAAAATGTTAAATCACACGATCTATGGTGCCAATTCTGATCACCGAAATGAGAAAGTACGCGACCAGGAAATGCCTTATGCAGTAATTGAAATGTTTCACTCTCTCTCTAGCTGTATGGTACAATAACGCCCCATTTTTACTAACCCTAAACTCTCAACTGTCAAATTGTTCTTTTTTCATGGCTGCCAACAATTTATGGAAAAAATGGTGCCAAATTCAAATCTTGTGTTAATTTTGGGACACCCTTTACATACATACATATATATTCTCTGTTTTATTTATGTGGACTAATATCTTAAACGACGTCAAAGATTGCTTTTCACTTTCTTTCTTTAAAACATGTTTTTTCTCATCCTTCGGACATTTGTCATTTTCCGCAGAAATTCATTTCAGTAGCGACCCCAAGTGACTGCTTTTAGTGGCTGTTGGACATTTTTACGACTCCACTCAAGAGCAAATTGGGTGACCTTTCTTCAACAAAAAAAAAATCTTTTCTTGCCAAAACCGTTATGTTTCTGAAATGGCCAGTAAAGACCTCCCCCTTTACTACTTGACTTTTTTATAGTGTCTGCACAATTTTTGCTCTCTTTTTCCATTTTTTTTTCTACCGATAGCGACACTTTGCTGCCCAAAGTCTGAACGCGTAAAACGTATGTTATGGCTTTTTAATGGCAGAACTCTATGCCCCTTTTCTACGCAACGGTTGAAGATCAGGGAAATCTGAGTGCTTCTGTCGTGTGTAAAGATAGTGTGATTGAGTTAAAGAATCCTTCAAGTTAACTAATAATAGATATTTCTATTTAAATCAAAGAAGGTCCGTTTGCAAATAAAATATCTGAGCTATAAGCAATGATGGATTTACCCCGTCGCAAAAGTTACAATAATGAAGGGCGCCCAAGACCATAGGGGCCCCATATAGAAAACTGCACATGAAAAATATTTTACACAGTTCTATGACATATAAAATGGTCCCCAAAAGTCCATTGCGACGGGCAGTGCCGACAAGAGGCTATGTGAGCCTAGTCGGAAACTAGGGGACCCGGCTTCGAAACGGTGTAGTATAAATTATATATATATTAAGGGAAAGAGGGGGTCCTGCGACCGAAATGACAAGGAACCCACTTTGGCTCTCGGCGGCGCAATGGAGACGAGTGCTCAAACCTCTAAATCCACCACTGGCTACAAGCCCAAATATATTTTTAAACAAGCAAAAGATATTTTCCCGTCCTTTGAGTAGTTAAAAACTATCAAATAGCGGAAAGAGAAAATCAACTTTAAAATGAAATTTCTCTATTGAAAACAAAAATGCTGAAAAAAAAAAATCACATTTCATCAGCGCTTTGGTACTCTAAGACAATAGCGCGCGACACGTTACAACATCCAGACACAGCAGTTTCGCTTTGGGTGAGGTATCGAGTTGCTCAGTATTTGCTTGCAACTTTGCCTTAGCTCAAGCTTTGGAGCGACAGCAATTTTCGTTGCACAGTGTAACCCCGATTCAACGATTTTAAAGAGACTGGAAAAATTTACCATTAAATCAAGGATATCGTTAAATCCAGGAGCATAGACATTCAATGCAATCAAATCCGGACCAATGAAATACATCCTCAAATGGGGCCGTTTCCAAAATTTTAAAAGTATTTTTTTCTGAAAGAGCATGCTTAAAAACATAGGATTTGACTATTTTTTAAAATAATTTATGTAAGTTTAATATTTTTAAAAAATTACTTGAATCGGTGAGCTTTTATTGTTTACACTTCTATCGTGTGACATCACAAATGATGAAATGCCATTCAATGTTGCCAATCACAGAACAAAATATTTAATTCGCATCTTTACTCACGTGTATTGGCAACGATATGGTTGATATCAAGCGTAGAGCGCAATTTTAATTCGCTTGTTGATTATCATAACGTGGAACCGTGGTAGAAAGATGCGCCAAAATGCATCATTTGTGACGTCATCAAGACCACGCCTTGTTTGAAAAACAGGACATTTAAAAAAATTAATTAAAAAACAACTATTGGGAAAATAAAAACACTTTCTGGGTCTATGTTTTTTTTTTTTTTTTTTTTTTTTCTATCAATTCCAGTGACTAAAAGTAGTACTTTTGACTGAAGGAAACCACCCCATTGAGAAAATCGTTAAATCGAAGTTTAACTGTAATTGTTTTCGTATTTGCCTCTACTTTGATATTTTGTAATTAAATAAATTGACTGTCTGTGCATGTTTTGCTTCATCAGGAACTAATTTCGAGTAGTCTTTTATCCCCTACCAGAGGCCTCCGTCACAGTCCCTCAACTCCTACAGTACGGGTCCAGAGGACGCGAGGTCGCCCGCTGGTTCCACGGGCACGCCGGGGCCCATCTCTCAACAACCCAGCTCACAACTGAGTACAGACAACAACAGCGAAGCCGGTAAGTCTCATTGCTCATTCTGAGTCGATGCTTTTTAATTCTTGGAAAGTAGAGTGTGATTTCGAGCTTTTCTTGCTTTGAAAATCTCGAAAATCTATGTTCGAATTCTTCACATTGTGTATAAATATCCATTCCTGGCGAAAGTTAGCAATGAAAATGTGCACGACTACTGAAATAGAAAATGTTCCACCAAGAGAAATTTTAAGGAGGGTTATTGTCCATATTTTTTTTTACTTAATTTGTCAGAGGAACATAGAGAAAACAAGATATTTCTGTAGCAATTTTTACTTCCTTTTACAAAAAAAGAAGTATTGTATTCGCGAAAAAATTTTCACTCAAAACTCGGCCTTAATTTCTATTTTGCTCACCCCCGAATGAATGTTGGGTTTTTTTTCCGACTCGACCACACGCGGATATATGCCTAGGAACGTACAGACACCCGAAATATCCATTTTGACGATCTACAACGAGCTTTCTCGTGACGTCTGTATGTACGTATGTATGTGCGTACGTGTGTATGTGTGTATGTATCTCGCATAACTCAAAACGGTATGTCCTAGAAAGTTTAAATTTGGTACGTGGACTCCTAGTGGGGTCTAGTTGTGCACTTTCCCTTTTCTTCCCTTTTAGTTGCATTCGGGTGTTCCTAAGGGGGGACTTTATCCTCTTTTTGGAAGAAAATCATTGTTAATTTCGATGTAAACTCAAGTGGTGTTATAATTTGGCGGACACTTGGCGATATATCGCCAGTCTTTTGAAATTTGGCGATTTTTTTTTTTAAATCTGGTTTCGATTTGGCCACTGTTGGTGATATTTAGAGAGTAAACTATTGAAAATTGCCAATAATGGGAAAATGACATTAAATTGGAGTAAAAGGAAGTCACGTGCTGTAATGGATCAGGAAGACATATTACTCAACTGAAGGGGGGGGGGTGACACGGGTGTACTTCTAATTTCCAAAGAATAATGACAAATCTTAAACGTAATTGTGCGTTAAATTGCGCGATTCTCCAATAGTGAACATTTAAGAAATACAATCTGGAAAATATTTACCAATGCATGCAGATGAAAGAGATTGAAACTCTTAAGACAGCTGCTTCAAGCCGAAAGGAAGTTTCCGTTTCTGAGAATATTTTCTTCAATAAGACCTTAAATATAGTCTTGGTAGAAGTGGTGGGTTCTTTCCCTGAAAGTGATCAGTACCAGGTCGTGTGCCGTGCATGGTATCCTATAACCAGTGCACAATCCTAACCACTAGACAAAATGAGAAAGTTTTCTGAGAATACCGTAACTCACAGTGGTCATTTACTGATCTAAAAGTGGGAATATGAATTGTAAATTGTGGTGATAAACACAGTAGGATTTTTTTTTTTTTTTTTTTTTTGACGAATTTCTAAGCATTGTTCAATAGAAATTTTAATTTCGGGACACCAAGCAATTATTAAAGTTGAATTAAAAAAAGTTTTGTAACCTGACCCTTCAACTGCTCAACTCTTTCCTAAAATCTGGTACCACCAAATGGTTGCATATTCCTAGAATTTTGAAGCGTCTACACGAAAGTGATAAGTTTGAAAAACAGCGCTTCAAAGAACAAATATGAAATTTTAGTAATTTATATGGGTTAGAATTTTTAATCATTCGTTTCGGTTGAATTTGCGTTGTATTTTTAGACCCCCTTTTATTCTGATTCATGTGAACTAACAATCAAAGACCAAATAAAAATATTGGGGGGGGCCTTAGGCCAAACACTTTTTAGGGGACACTCCGTAGTCAAGCCTTACAATTTCAGTCATTGGATAAAACAATTTTTGCCATTTGGAGCCCCCTAAAAAAGGAGGGGGCGGGGGTAGACCAAAGCCCAACTGGCATATTCAATAATCAGGTCCTGCGAACAATGCTTGATAGAAAATATTTCTGAACATATAGGTATAACACCAGTAGTGGCCAATGCTTCAGTAGTGGCCACTTCAAGTTTACTTTTGTACTTTCAAGAAAGAAATGAACAGTAATAATGCGATTTTTTGTTGGTATTTAATTTAACTATCATATTGAATCAATTTTATTCATAAGTTATTTGAATTTAAAGTAAGTAGTGTAAATTCTTCGGATGGGAGAATGTCAGATGGCCACTACTGAAATTTTCAGATTTTGGAGTTGCCACTGCTGGATCAAATTTGAGGTTTGAGAAAAAAATTGAACAAATTCAAATTCTGGTATTTATAAAAATTGGGAAGATTTAGAAAGCGTTGGGCTATAAAACGCCCATTGAGTTTCAAGAAAGTCAATTAATATTGTTGACCTACAGTTTAAAAATCTACATCATTGTGGCCACTACTAGTGCATTTTAGACCTTGAAGTAACCACTACTAGTGCATTTTTTAGACCTTGAAGTGGCCACTATTGAAGAAGTGACCACTACTGGTGTTTTACCTTATTTGTTATACCAATTCTGCCTTGGCCAAATTCGCATTTTATTAGTATTTCTTTTTTTTCTGATGAGCGTTCTTCTTCTATACAAAGTGTCACACAAAAGGGCGAAATCTACAGTAACGAGGCTCTACGACACCGACTTGACAAGTACAATCATGTTGTCAGATAAGTCTTGGAGACGTTCATTAGCGACAGCGCTCTCTTCGCCGCCCCGGATTACAGATCGGGGCTTGTTCGGGTCAGCATGGTCACTAGGGTTGGCCACTAGTCTCGGGAGAAGGTGCTTGGCGATCGCCAATTCATCTTGTCGAAGGTTTTTCGCGTTTACATCTTATCAGAGTTCATAATTAACTAGAAAGTCGCCCGTCAAGATATGACGGGTGAAAATTGCTTCTCTTCTACATTTGAACGAAGCAATTGTCTGTTTGGTGATATTGTGATAGTTGAAATTTTAATCCTAACTCCAGTGTATTAACCCTAAACTACAGTGGATAGCGTTGATTTTCAACCGCTTTTTCGTATCTTCATTCCCCTGAAATGACACTGTCTTACCAGTAAAACAGTTAGGTTACCGGATCGAGTTCAGCTTTGTCAAAATAAAGCCTTTCCCTGCATGTTAAGCGTTACCAAAATACATTCCTAAACTAATTTAGAATGAGTTTTTCCTTCTTATTAATAAAGAAAAACTCATTCCAAATTACGCTAGAAAATTTATTGATAATGCCTTGAATGTTAGTGTCATTTCAAGGAAGCCGCTTCGCCCCATCTGTAGAAATTTCCCTTTAAATTCTATCGACGAAAACAACTTACGTGTATACTTTCAGTAGAAAACGTAAGATTAAACGTCCTAAAGCGAGCACCCAAAAAACAGCTTCTAAAGCTGGTACCTTTAAATTAAACAGATAAAATAATTTAGAAAGAGTTTTTCTTTCTTATTGACAAAGTCATTCTAAATTATTTTAGAAAATAAAATAATGCTTTAAATATGTGTTTTTATTTGCAAATGTTAGCTTGAGGAATATTTTTGGGTGTTAACACATTTTGGGTGTATTTCACTCTTTAACCTGTTAATTACATATTTCATACTTCTGTACAAATAATTCAATCGTGCTTCGTACGTAGTACTTCGTACTATGCCACTTCAACATGAGGATAACTAATGCAGTGAAACCTGTGTAAGTTGACCACTTGCAGTGCAGTACTTTGATGGTCAACTAAGACAGGTGGTCAACTTATAAAGGGGGTAATGATTTTTTTTTGTCATTTCTTGCACCGTGTATTCATTTTTTGACTAATTGACACTTACCTTTCCGTTCAACTCACTTTCATTGTTTAACATTACTTTGAAACAATAATTTAAAATGTTATTCAAATATTTTTAGAGGTTATTTTCTCAGAATGACGTATAATGTGTCATGTAAATTTAAAATTTCAGCAAATTGATTCAAAAAAAAAATCACTGTTTATAAAAAGTTATTTGATATTAATAGTTCCTAAAAATTCATAGCTAATCAAAAATAACAAATTTTTTGCTTATTTTTTTTTTTCTCATACACATTTAATACATTTATAACCATGATGATCTACTTTTCAACAAAATAACTCCTTATTGAAGTTTGGTGCACTTATTAGACACTAGTTTTGGAAATTCCATATGTGTCAGCTAATTTTCTCTGGATTTCTCCCTTTTAAATTAATTTTAATATTTCATACTTTTTATCAATCTCAAGTTCAACTAACTTTTTTGAAGCCATTTTATGTAAAACTATAACACAAAGAGCAACAAGCTGGGCTCTCATAGTTGTAAAAGGCTATTGAATATGAAAATGTCCTATTTCTTATTCCCTTGCACCAGAAATACTTGCAAGGCAAGTAACTTTTACACAGCACAATTCCAGTGTTTGCCACAAAATATTGCAACTGGAAAAAAATACTTTGTACTTTTCTACTTGAACAGAGAGTACAAAAGGTAATCTCAAATAGAACAACAAAAGGAAAACAAGTTTTGAGAATAAAAGTGGCATCAAAAATATTCTTGGAAAGCTATAAAAAATAATAAAATAAAATAACTTGCTAAATTAAGTTTTAAAAAATAAACTAAGTGGTCAACTTACAAAGGGTTTTTTACAATATTCCAAACCAAATTTGGGGTACATTAGTGTTCAAGATAGACAGGTGGTCAAGATAGAAAGGTGATCAAGTTACAGAGGTTTTCCTTCATTATACAAGATAGGACTAATTCCATTCCTGACAAAAGCGGCCAACATAGACAGGTGGTCAACTTACAAAGGTGGTCAACTTTACAGGTTTTACTGTACGTATAAACTATGTTTACTGAATGTTGAATGTAAAAAGTATTTTTTTGCTAACTTCTTCCTTTTCATGCAAACTGCTAAATCGTCTGCTTAAAATAATGAGCGAGATCATTTAATCGATTTTCTTAGAGACGTAACGATAAATAAGATCACTCATTAGCCAAATGTGGTACGAAGTCGACTTGGCTTGTTAGCGTGATATATGTAGTTTGGGTCATCTGCATCTTTGCTCTCTAGCATTCTTGCGAGAAATGATGCGGGGTTTTTTTTTTTCTTTTTCTTATTTTGGATAGAGGAGGTGATTTTTGATCTTCTTCGTTGTATTTAATTATATTTTTGATTAAAAAAATAGTAGTATTATTCAAAAGCATTTACAATCCAATATTTTTTTCATTTATTTGTTAGGTATTATTCATTGTAACTCCGGCGCACTTAAATGTTTGAAGGCTTGATTTGTTTCAAATTTTGCTCAATACTTAGTAACTCAAAAATGCTTAGTCTGCATGTGAATTTTATTTCAACAGGTTTTATTTCCCATTTTTCTAATAATTTATTTTGTGTACCTTGCACGCATTTATTACCTTTTAATTCGTTCATTGGTTTTTAACTTTTCCACCATTGTTGTTATTATTTTAAACTAGTTGATCTTCTGGAAACTAATTTATTTTAACGAACGTATTTAATGTTCCATTTAGCTTTATTGTACGAGGGCAAATCAAAAAGTCTTTGCGCCTATTTTTTATTCTCCAAAAACAGGTTCATACAGGTATTTACAAATATACGTAGTGTACTACGTACCTTATATTATTTCTCCACATAGTCACCGCACCGGTTCAGACATTTGTCCTATCGCAACATTAAATTAGAGATACCCCTGTGGTGAATTCTTCCGGTTGCCTGTGGAACTACCGTCAGACCGCGTTCTTGGCATTTTCGTCACCTGTGAATCTCTGTCCTGCCAGAAACTTCTTCAGTGGAGCGAAAACGTGAAAATCACTGTGGCAAGGTCTGGACTGTAGGTGCCCCTGTGGATTACTATGGACTTTTGTCCGTTGCTCCATGCAAAACGAATAACACTTCGCTGCTCATAAGTTGTGGATGTCTGAAGAACAACCATCATCTTAAATGACTGATAGCAGCTCCGCTCTCCCGAAGAAAAAGCAAATACGGCTGGTACGGTTCAAGGAATTGTCACTGCTGGGAATGTATATGTTTGCTTTGTATTCACAGCCATATTTTGGCTAAAAATAAATAGGCGAAAGACTTTTTGATTTGCCCTCGTACTTTTTACGACTTACATTACTATTAAACTTAATACCTAAAAGGAGCCAATACATTGGCATCCAATATTGCTAGGTTCTTTTCGTCAGAATTGTTAGAGAATTCCAATAGTTTTCACATGCTACTTTCATCCTCCCCAATCTAAAAAAAGAATCATACTTAATTTTTTGAAAAAAAATTTAGATGTACTTCAATAGCAGAAAAGTAAATTTAGTTCTAGTTTCCAATTTATAGTAACGATCATTTTTATCAGAACAATTAATATTGGTACTTTTCTTGAATAATACTGTGTAATCTACCTTCGAGAAATTTGTTTGTGCATTAATGAAGTTGCATTGTTACATTACTCCTTGTTACGTATCTGTAAATGCTTATTATTATTAATTTTTATTTATTTATTTTTATTTTTATTTATTTATTTATTTTTATTTTATTTATTTATTTATTTATTTATTTAAATGAGTGGGTTTTGATGCAAAATATCTGCGAAAAAAAATTACTAAAAATAAATGCCTAATTTAACTACATTGTTACGCGTTTAAAAAAGTTCTATCGAAGCCTTTGGACTTCTACCGGCTACTATGTCAAAATCCCTTTTTGCAATAATCCAGGTTTTACTTTATTTTAGTTTATTTCAGATGTTACGTGTATGCAGATGGTTTTTCTAGAAATATATTGATTACAAACACAGACAATCGTTTTTTATTTTTAAAATGGATGATATGCTTAGAGATCTAAAAATTTCAGTTCTAGTTTTCTAGAAATATATTGATTCAAAACACAAACAATTGTTTTCTATTTTTAAAATTAATGATATGTTTAGAGATACAGAAATTTTAGTCCTAGGTTTTTTAGAAATTGATTCAAAACACAGACAAGCGTTTTCTATTTTTAAGATGGATGATATGCTTAGAGGAACTTTGCACTGCCCACTTTGATGACTCTTTTACTAAATTCTCATCACTCTTTCTCTAAATTCTCATCGCTCTTTCTATCACTTTCATTAAAATTACATTCCATTTAATAGTGGCAAATACCTCGCATTTTGAGGATTTTTTTTTCCACACAAACTCAACATTCAAGTTTGTCAAACTAAATTTTTCATGCACGCGTTATTAATGGCCATCGAGTGCCATACATAACTGGGAGTCTTGCGAAGGAAGGGAATTTAATTTTGAACTCAAGTCTTAAAAGTCAAAAACTTATTTAAGAATTTCCTGTGGAAACGTCATGATCTTTTGTGAATTGAATTGCAGGAAAGTTCTTGGAAATGAAAGAAGAGTCGTTGTATCTCGGGACGAGGATCGTTTCCGTGTTGAAAGGCGAGAGGATAGAAAAGTAAAAGGTTTTTGGCTCCGTTTTCCCGCACAACCTATCAGAAACGTTTTCTCGGAAAGAAGTAATAGATTGCTATTATTCCGTCTAAACCGCAGTTTGGCGAAAACGTACTTCAAATAAACAGCGATCTGTTTCAATTCTATTCAAGATAAATCGTCGTTAAAATTCTATTGTTTAAATGTTTTGATAATAAATTTTTTCTTCAAGCTTTGGAATGGTGAAAGAGGGACGAAAGGTCTTTAAGAAATATTAACCTGCTATGAAGCAGAGTATAATTTACAAAACTGAATTTTTGGTTAATATTTCTGCAGGGGAGAATTGTGGTGAGAGTTGTGCCATCTATTTTTTTTTTTTGGGGGGGGGGGATTTTAACTTTTTAAAAAATTTGTCTATTTATTTTTTTTTTAATTTATTTATTTTGTTTTATTCTATTTATATTTCATTTATTTATTCAGTTTATGTGTGTGTGTCATTGGCGTATCACAGAACTTCTCGAAGAAAATAATTATTACTATTATTACTTTAATAACTAAAATAAATAAACAAAACATATTTTAAAAAATAAATTCTAAAAAAGAGAGCTTAAAAATAATAATAAAAAGGGAAAAGGGTTGGGGAAAAAATTTCGGAGAGTGGGGATTTGTGTCATTGAACTTAGGGGGAGGGGGCACCCTTGTATTTCTGGGTTTTTCTTAGTCAATTGAGAAGGAACTAAGAGATATTCTAGATTTGAGATTACTTAGCTACTTTGACCATAAAAAATCAGCAGTTGATGCAACATCACGCGCATTTTTTTTTTTTTTTAATGTAGTTCTCGACCACGGTTGCAGAATCAGTGGGAAGTAGTCAAACTCCGATTTCTATTCCAGCAATTTTAAAGCCTTCGACCCTTTTGCCTCAAAATCCGTTCGAATTCGACTCGGCATTCCTGATTTGTATGTATGATACTAATAATTACCGTTATTCGGATAATAAATCAAAATTGATGTAGTTGGGTAAAATTTTGAATGTACATCATTTTAACTAAAGCCACTTCTTAAAAACTTCTATATCACTATAGATGCGATTTTGACAACGCCAAATTCATCAAATAATCCAAGTTATCGAGTTTGTTTGGCAAAACGCTTTAGAAAAATCGCCAACGATGTATTTCCGAATTGCAACAAACCAACAACCCTTACTCTTTACAAAGGCTGTTTGGCAATACATCACCCTCGACATCCCAACCAAGTTCTTGCTCTACAGAAAAGGTTTTAGCCTTCCCCTCCCTAGTTCGATGCCCGTCGCCTCACCCCAGTCTCGATCCGTTTCAATCTCTTCTCCTAATTAAGATTTCTATACAGGAAAGAGAACTGGAATGACCGTTTTCTTTGTTGTCTTTCATGTACGTCCTGAAAATGACCTATTCTGTTCGGAAATATTTTGTGGGAAATTGCATCTAAACAAGATTTCGTTTCCAAATTTCCTCCGTACGTTCTCTTTCTTGTTTTTAAGACTTTTTTAAAAAATATTTTTACATATTTAATCTCAACTAGTGGTACCCGCACGGCTTTACCCGTAGTAGAAAATTAAAAGGTCTTTTGGTTCGCCTGTATTTTTACAAATAATGATTGAATGGTGAATTTTCTCGCCAATTGGCTTGCACCCATGTTACGGTTCCACGTTATGATAATTTCGTAATTTACTCGTCCATCTTATGATAATTTTGTTCTTAAAATTGGAATAGAAAAAGAACCACATCGAATTTTTAAAAAATCACTTCGAGGTGCACACCCCCATGCTACAAACTAACTTTGTGCCAAATTTCATGAAAATCGGCCGAATGGGCTAGGCGCTATGTGCGTCACAGAGATCCAGACATACAGACATCCTTCAGACATCCTCCGGACAGAGAGACTTTCAGCTTTAATATGGGTAATAAAGATTTTATACGAGACTTGCATGTCAGAGATGTCTCATGTGATTGTGAAATATGGCATGCTGTAAGCTGCTCTGCTGTAGATTTCCTTTTCTTCTTTTTAGTTTATTTTCTTTAGTTATCTTTTTAGTTAACTATTTGTTTTCAGTTAGCAATATCAATCATAATTCACTATGCATTGGACATTTCTGTGACTCATGCTTGATTACTAAGCATTTAAATTTTTGTTAAATCCATTTCACCTAAAATTTCCTGGAGATTAAAATTCCGAATTTCCAATGTCTCCCCTTCTTCCTTGCAACTTCAATTATCATTTGGGATTTATTGACGTATGTCACAAATGCAAAAGCGAACCCTTTTCCAAAATCGCGATTGAAAAAATGAACCACCTTAAAATATAAACTCTAAAATTCTGCTTTTTCAATGCTCAATTTGTTCAAAAGATTTTATTTATCATTTCCAAAATTCTTTTTTCCAATTTTTGCACTTTTTTTTAACGACACGTTTTCAAATCGGCGCGTTGTTGTAAGCGTTAAGAAAATTCAAGAAGCTTTGATTTAACAAGTTGAATTGAAAAATCTAATCTGAAGTGAATGTTCAAAAAAAATCTACAAATTATAAAAATATATTAAAATTGCTTTTCACTTTGCGTTAAAAAAAAAAAAAAAAAAAAAAAAAAAACTTATTGAGAAGTGGTTATTAATAAAATAACTACTTCAAAACATTTCCGAATTAAAAATTTCCTGAGTTTTTAGTTCGTAACCCTCTTTACCCTGTGCAGGGTACCCTCTTTTTACCCTCTTCATAATTCCCTTCCATACTTTCCTACTCCTAAACTATTTTTAATAAAGCTATGAATTGAGCTCACACACATACACACGAGCACACATACACACGCACACACATTACCATAATTATGTGCTAAAAACTTTCATATGAGTGCTGATTTTTTTTTAATTACTTATCCATTAAAACCTTAAATTTTCACTAGAAAAAGTTATCGTCTACAAACACTTTCGGAATTACGAAGCATTAAATCGTCATTTAAATTGTTTATTCAAACCTGAAGAATTTCTTTCAAAATGACTTTTTTTCATTTTGATTCCATAAGCTTTCCCTTCACTGAATGATTTAAGAAAAATGCTGATTTTTTTTTATTTTTCGTAACATTCATCGAGTTTAGTTTCAATGAAAAAGAGTCTAACATTTGTTCTTGTTTCAGAAATCGTTTTTGCTGCAGTTTTTAAGTAAAAATATTAACATTCAATAAACTTCTAATCCTATATTTTCTTGATCAATGAATTTAAAAATCGGATGACAGTACTACTGTTTGATTCTTTTTCATTTCTATTTATGCAATAAAATATTTTTGAGAAAAGCATTTATTTCACGGCTCAGCGTCTTCTAATGCCCTTTTTTGCTCACTTTTTTTTTCAGATTTCTTTTTTCGGTAAAAAATATCTGCACTGAGCCAAAGTATCTGTTCCCGCAAGATAATGAATTTAATTGAACTCTGAATTATTTCGATAAAGAAAAAAAGAAAAGGAAAATTTTTAAAGAGAAATTAAAGTTATCTGCCTGTCTTCCGTGAGATAAAGCACTAAATTATTCTATAGAAAAAAACAATTCCCAAAAAATCTTTTTTTTTTTTAAATATTCCAGATCATTTAAAAATACCTTTGAATGTTATTTGTTTCTGTCGAATTATTTTCGTTAAGTAATAGTTAACTGTAGTTTGTTGAACATAAACTTTGAGCTGCCTTAAATCTCTCTTTAAGTTAAAATTGAAATAAAATTACTTTCAACATCATTTTCTCTTTTTTTTTCTTCCGTACTTTCTTTGAAATCGCAAAACATTTCCTGCATTGAAAAAGATGTATCCTATCCTGTAACTCCGAAATAAGTGCATGTAATATTTTCTTAATACTGGACTTTTACATCGTTACCGTTGACTTAATCATTTATTCTTTCTGCCCTAAGATAAGTGCAGGATTCTTCGCAAACAAATGTTTTTTTTTTTTTTTTTTCCAACAGGAAAACTGTTGTAGTGTCAATATCGCGAAATAGAATAAATGAATTGCGATGAGAGAAAAATAGATATTGAAAATGAGTGCAGTTATTCAAAGTAAACATCCGCGATTTTTATATTTTTAACTGCCTCACTAATATTTTAATGACGTTATTACTTGCACTGGCTTAAAACTTAAGAAAAGCTCCTAAACTACTGCATAGTTAATCGAATATTAAGTATGAATAATTACAAAAACCAATTAAAAGTAATTAAGCTGTTTCAAAGTTATAATCTTGCCTCTAAAGTAACTTTGAATCTTGCGAGAAATGTAATGTAAATATATTATTTAAATAATCGTGCAATTTTGACGAACCGTAACCAGTACCAAACTAGTAATTGAACACATTTATGCAACTTGCAAAGGGTTGGGAAGACCGTTTAAAAAACCAAAGAACGCAGGCTCCCAATTCCTGGCATTAGTCTAAGAAAAAAAAAAAAAAAGATCAAATATTTGCTGTGTTTTGAAATATGTTGTACACTAAAGTATTTTTTTTTTTTTTAATAATAATTCTGGTAAACTGATGAAAGATAAAAGAAAAAAAAGAAAGAAATATGTTGCAGTGTCCTTTTTTTTTTTTCATCGTACGTGAATGCACAGTATTAGTAACACCCTTAACCTTAAGAACTTTATAAATAAATATATGTTTTTAAAAATCACTTGAAAATTTCATTAAAATTTTTAATTCATTTTTTTAAACCTGACGTTATCAAACACTTTTTTTTACTTTAAAATACACAACTATTTTTCATATTTTAAAAGACAAAATATCTCTCCTTCCTCTAAATTTGCTCAAAACGGACTTGAAAAGTTTTTTTTTTTTTCCTGGAATATATTTTGTTTTGAGAATATTATTAAAAAGTATACTGCAATGCCTTTGTTTTTTATTCTTTTTTTCTTTCTTCAGGCTTTCACCGGATGTAATCCAACATGGACTTTTGACATTAAAACTAGGGATTAAATTTCATTTCACGAAGAGTTGACTTCATAATTAGCTATTCTCAGTTCCTTTAGCAAGCGACAATTAAAATCTTTTCGCACGAACGGACAACTCAACTTTATTCTTATAATCTCGATTTTTTTTCTCCCCGTTTTCTTCATTTCCCGTTTCCCGAAACCCTTTTTTTATGTTCATTATTTAAAGCTATGCTTCTTCCTGATAAAAATATAGGTTTTAATTTTTTCATTTTATTATGAAGTTTCTTAGTTTTTTTTTTCCCTCAGCGATTTTGTTTTTTAATGAGTTTTAATCTATCATTGTGATGGTTTAAAAGCTCAGATTGTTGTCATTATTAGTGCTTTCAGTTTTAATCTTTTGATCCTTGATATTTTATAAAAAAAATAATTGCTCATTAATTACACACCGGCTGATAATTAATTACAAAAATGCATGAAAGAAGCGTTTGCTTCGGAATATGTTGGCTCCAAATATTCATCTTCAGAAAAATATTAGTATAAATACAAAAAAAAACATTGATAAATAAATATTCGTTAACGCTTAGTAAGTTTTAAAGAAAAATCAGAATTTTAAAGGAATTTATCATTGTTATTTAAATTTTTTTTTAAATCGTCATTCATTGCAGAATTTATACGTTTCAAACAAATATTTCTTTCTTTATTTTTATTTATTTATATATTTCTTCTCTCTCTCTCTTTTTTTTTCTTTTGGTAAAAAGAGAGAAAGTGAAATGGAAAATTTAAAGTTTTAGTTTGAAGTGAGCTATTTCAATAGTACATCATACCTTTTCCAAAGTGCATGTTTTGATGGAAGCACTGAAAAAAAAAAAAGAAGAAAACAAAGTGCACTTTTTGATCAAACCGTTGTTTCATGTTTTGTTCATTTATGTTATCAAATTAATGTTAATTTTGAGTGTCTAATATTTGTAATTAAACACTATTTTTTCAGAAAATATTTTTACAAATTAATTTCCCTTTGGATGTATCAGTATATTAGTAAGTGATGCTAATAAAATACGAAACGTATTCGTAGTTGGATTTTAGCTGTTTTTCGAGTAACTTCTTTATTCATCTTTTCATGATGAAAACACCGTGTTTTAGTTTCTTTTTTTCCCTACTTGTTATTTTTTTCTTTTCGTTGATTTAGATGGAAATGAGCAAAACATTGATTACTTTAGTTAAAACATTAATTTTATTTTTCTTGCATCATATTAAGCGATGCTACGGGGCAAATGTTTTGTGTATTCCGCCTTTAATCATTTTTCAAAAATCAAGTAATAATGAAGTACCAGAACCTGAACTGAAGCAATTTCTTGTGAACTCTGATCGATGGCAAAAATGCTTTTCTCGGCTTTCAAAATAATGAATAAAATGAAATGACCAAGACAACAAACAAAAAATCTTTAAAAACGTAGCAAAGCTTAAGTTTCCGTGCACGAAAAAAAAAGAGAAGAAAAAAAAAGGAAACCCTCAAAGGCGATTACAATTTGTATTCAAAAGCATCGCAGTCGATTTATCTGGCAAAGGAGAGAAAAAGCGCTTTTCCAGAAGGAAGGCCCTGAAAGGGACTAAGCCGCTTGAATGTTCCAAAAGTGGCCACTCTAATGCCGATTCGTTTGACGTTTGCGACTCAGGCCTTTCGAGTCACACAACTAACAAAAAAAACGGAGCAAAACGTTTCTCACTCTGAGTCCGGATTTTCCATTGAGCGCTGTCTATTCGAAAATCACTTGACACTCTCTAGTTTTGGAAGAACATTCTGCCCCCCTCCCGTCCGAGTCCCTCTTTAGCAGAACCCGCCCCTGTGATCCGATGGGTTGTCAAGTTAAATGATTTATCACTTTCCCGGCGATGATTTCCGAGCTGTGGCGAAGTTGGGCTCATTTTTTGTTACTGATGAGCTTGTTCTTGTAGAAAGTATTCCAACAGGCGAAGTGCCATATTTTATCGAAATTTACAAGGTGACGAGCATTTATTTATGTATCATGTTTGCTTGCGTTTCTGGAATTGTATTCGAATGTGTAGAAGATTTTACGAGATATTATTTTAAATTTCATTATTGCAAATTATTTCAGTAAAATAGAAAGCTGTTGAAAACGGTTTCACAGATCAATGTGTGAAAGTTATCACTTGATACTTTTTGTTTATTCATTCACTCGAAGTGCTATTTCCCTGAACTATAAAATTAAACATTTCTTTGGAGCCTCAATATATGTATTTCATCTCTTTCTGTTTCTTCATTGTCCTACTGCGGCATCTATTCTTTCATCCTGCCCCACAACTATCAATCTTTGTATGTAGTGTGCTTGTGGTATAAAGAATACAGTCAATGCTATGAGCTATTTCTTTGCTTTAATTTTTTTCGTACAACTGAGTAATTTTAATTTTGTATAAATATCAACCAAACACTTCAGAAAATTTGTGCAACCGGACTTATCTTACTGTTTGTGTACCACTCTGCTCCAAAATAAATTATTGGCAATAATAGTTACAGTGAAATCAATCAGAATATAGAATGCAGGTAGCGAGTTCGTTTTCATTTACACTTGAAGTACTTCATGTGGTTACTTTGACTTTGGCTGTATTTGAAGCTTATATGAAAAATTGACGAAAACTGCTTCGAAAGAATGAGAGATTAGAAAGATACTTCCTGAGTTGGATAGATTATATGTTTCGAAAAATTGTAATTTCTTGTTTCATTGTTTTGTTGAAAACATAATTGCTGAAAAAATGCTTCGAAGTTCTTTAAAGAAAGAATTTTTATCTGTACACACAAATTCAGAGTCGGAAGTGATGTCGTTCTTTGCGAGAATGCTGGGAGAACTTCGGGCAAACTCCTATTTCATCAAAAAAAAAAAAAAAAAAAAAAAATCACGCCATCATTCAAGTACAACAACCCTAAAAATGAAACATTCTGACAATTGCGATCAAAACTTTCCTCCCTATAAAAGTTTACCCCAAGCTTACCCCCAAAGAAATGAGAATTCAGGGCCAAAGAAAGGACCAACAATGAGACGGGGGAGAAAAGAGATTAAGGCCTTTTACATCTAAAACCCACAAGCAAATCCTAGTCCTAATCCTGCATTCAAGCGGATTTTAATCTGGTTCAGAACGAAACCGATTTGGCGGCGGAATACAATGGTTCCAACATAAACGGTTCCATTTGTCTGAGAGTCAATGAGGGAGTTTCTGAATTTAAGTACGGGGAAAAAAGAGAGAAACTATGGCACGTGTGTGAGATGCTGACGGGAAACTTGGAAAAATATTCTATAAAAAAGTTTTTGTCCTGCAAACTCGGTTCAGGTGATTTCTATTTGGCTATGTTTCTGTCTCTCAAGATAATTGAAAATTCTTTTTTAATAAAGAAGTTGCCTTCTTTAAAATAAGTAATCAAATTATCTTCTATGGGCAAAAATATTATATAGGCGAAAATATTTTTGCCTAAACTCTGTTTCAGTCTTTAATTGATCCCTTTATTTTCAAAACTTATTTGCGTACTGTTGAGGACTTGATGTGATAGCGAACTAAATTGTCTTGGCAATAGCAAATTGAAATTTAACAGCACTTTATGCAACGAGTGTGAGTGTCTGTAAAGGGAAGATTTTATATTTTGTTTGGATATTTACTACAAATCAAGTTACTTCAGGTAAAGCAAATTTAATTTCATTCCAGTTTAATACACTTAACTAATTCAGAATTTCTTTCTGGGAAGATGACTGACATTCACTTTCAAAACTATTACCCTTATGGATTTGTTTACAATTCGTAACTTAAAGCAAAAAAGTTCATGATGTTCATGAAAGTATGCCAAATAGAATATATTTATTTTGATATCCGCAACATTTCTATGTATGAAGTATTGAAAAGGTTTTTATCATTATTATTATTTAAAAAATGAAACAGAAAACCAAAAAAAAAAGATTCTATGGAACCCCATTTTATGAAATTGCCATCTACTTAAAACGTTCTGGCCAAATTCAAAGAAAAAAATCTTTTTGAAATTGTAGAATAGAAAACGTACTTGTAAAAAAGAGTGAAAAGGCAATAACCTCTCCACATTTGCTACAAACTTTGCGCCAATAAAACGTCATTTTTATATTAAAATATGTCCTGCTTTACTGTATCGTTGTAAGTACCCATAAGCATGATTTTAGTGGCTGACTCATTTAGAATATTGCATCAAGACTTCTTTTTCACTAGATTTGCAAATTTTAGCCATTTATGTATTGAAGCTAGTTCCGAGGGACAAACGTTCCATTTTCTCTTTTCAGGCACTTCGATCCTCAAACACCTCCTTGTCCTTGGCCCTCCCTTTTCACTGCCCTGTTGCTCCCCTCATTTTGCTTCAACGTTTTGCTTTTATGTATTCCCACCCCACTTTCCCCCTTCAAGTCATACATCCCCCAGTTTTTCCGTCGTTTCCAGCTAACAGGGATCTGCTAGTGGAAAGCCAGCAAATGTGTGCGGGTCTTGTTGATTCGTGTAGGGTCACCGAAATTCCAGCTGTTCCAAATCTGAGTTAACATCGAGAAGACCTTGTGCAAAGTTGTTCGGAAATATATTCTATTTTTGTCATTCTTTTTATATTCTGCAACAAAATTCATTCAAATAAATTGTTGAGAACAGTTACCCTTATCCTGTAAAAATTATGGCATTTAAATAACAAAAAATACCTCTTTGTCTGGTTAGTATTTCAAACTTTTGCATTTGTTTTTGCCCACTTTTAGATCCTCTTTTTATGACAATATTGACAACATTGTGCTAGCAGAATTTAAAAGAGTATGGCTTAAAATTTTATGTCACAAAATGATCTTTTTTCGTATCCCAAAAAGGAAAAAAAAAATCTATTTGATGCGATTAAGATATCAGTGGACCCTAAGCCAAACGCGTTTCTTGGGACCCCTCTGTAGTCAAATATAACAATTTTAGCCATTGGTTAAAACAGTTTCAACCATTTGGGGGCCTTTAAAAAGCGGGGCCCTAGGTGGCCTATTTAGTAGTCAGGCCATGCACATACATTCCTTTTTGAGACAATTATGTCTCAAAAGTTATGTGAGATATTACAGGAATGCACAGCCATCTCTTAGTTCAGCGTATCTAATCCCCTGCCACTCTCACACCATCTTCCCAAATTTCTTTCTTTTCTTATTCTATTGCCAAAATTCTACAAAGCATTTCGATTCCGTTGCATTCATTTAAACATTTGGTATTTTGTCTCATAAACAATCTAAAGTTTGCCGGAATATATGCAAAGTACTGAATCAAGCTATGTCCTCAGCCGAACACGAAGAACACAGTTGGTATTTCCCTCAATTCCGCTCCTGCCCTGGTTGGATACAAACTGATACCACAAACTATTTAGCTTTACGGCAGCCCATTTTTCTCCCATGAAACTTTAGTCTCTCAGCGAATGTTGCTGATGTTATCGCAGTCGGCTGCTCAGCCGGAAAATGGAAAATTCCCTGCATGCTCTGGCATTCCTGTTCTCCGGTAAGCAGTCTGGGAGATGCTCTTGAGGAACGCTGGAGCATGTAAGTTGTTGTGGAATGCGTAAATTAAGGAACGTAACGGAAAAGCAACCTTTTTCTGGTTTGACGCCACAAGTCGGCATTGCTTTTGTAGCGTCAAAGATTTTGTTGCCATGCCACGGGGAAACCTGGAAAAAAAAAACAGGGAGAATACTGGGAATTTGAAAATGAGGGGGCGGGATAGGGAAAATCCAGGGAATTCTGAAATTTTTCTTAAAAACTGAAGTTGCAAAAATCAATGCCTATGTATACAAATAACAATAACAAATAATAAAAAAAGTAAATAAGTGGTTTGCCTTAAAATTTATTTTGAAGTATTTTGGGAGGCGTTTTTTGTTCGAATAAATATTAAAATTTCTATCATGAAAGCAAAAATTACATAATGTTTTATTCTTAAAGTTATTCTCTTGTATTTAAAAGATGTTCTTTTTCTTCTTAAAATCGAAATTTCTGAGACTTTTAATACTGTAGTACATTTGCGAATTAAAATATGCATTACATTTAAATATAACTGCAATATATAGTGGCATATTAATAGATGAGGGGGGGGGGCTAGGGGACAATAGCCCCTCCCATTCTCCCATATAGTCAAAACTTAAAACAGATTAAAAACAAATTTAAAACAGATTTAAAACAGATTTAAAAGAAAGCTAGAAAATTTTAGCGAATTATACAATATAATATGCAATATATTCCAAATTTAGCCGCAGAAGTTATTCCCAAATTCTTTTCTACACGCTAAACGTCATTAAACGCAGACAAATTTTTGCGCTTCTAAGACCTCAACTTATGTAAATTTTCGGAGGTTCCCCCAAACACCTCCCCCTTAGTGTCAGCACAGATAGCTTTAAATTTCATTTTAAAAAATTCCTCGGAAGAATCCTCGAAATGGAATGGAAAAGGCTTGGTAGAAACAGTTTCGTTTTGCAATCGGTTTTTTTTTTTTTTTTAAATCTTGAAGTTATAATTTTCAAATTAAACAAGCCATGTATGTTTAACTTCTAATTAAGGGGGCTATAACCCCCCACCCCTCTATCTCCATGAGGTCAGAAATACCACTAAACAAAACCAAAATTTCAAAGATTTCAAATACTTCAATACTTTTCCGAATTTAAATATGCATTATATTTAAATGAATATATACACTGTGGCGTATTAATGGTGAGTTGAGATGGGGGGGGGGGCTAAAGGAACTGTAGCTCTTTCTTCCATTCGGTCCAAACTTGCAACACATTACAATGTGATTTGCAATAGCATGGGAAGGTTTGGAGGAAAAAGCTTTGTCCTGATGCTATCAAGGTTTTTTAACCTGAAGTTATCAGTTTCAAATTAGCACAGTCATACATTTTACTTTTTTTCTCAGGCTAACGAGGCTATACCCCCCCCCCCCCCCCCCAATGGGGCCAGAACTCGCACTGGATGAAACCGAATTTTCGGTGATTTTAAATACTGCAATACTTTTACAAAGGGAGCTTAAAATTGATTAAAGTTCTCAAACACTGTCTGTTTCCTTAACTTGACTAAAAAAAGATTCATCTGTAGGCCTTCAAGCTTGAAAAATTTCCTTTGGAGACAACACATTCCATCAAATTATAAATCAAAATTGTGTTTTCAGAACTTCAATTTCAAAGCATTTCAGAAGACAGCCCCCGAACCCCAAGGCGCCTTCTAGCATCGTCCAAGAGAGCCTGAAATGCGTTTTAAAGACTTCTAATTCCAAAAAGTTCTGGAAAAGATCTCCGCACACTCACTCTTTTCCTAATATTACTATAAAAGATAGAAGAAATTGTGCCTTTAAACTTCAATTTCCAAATTTACCCGAAGAAGATATTCCCAAATTCTTCTCGACACGCTGAACGTCTTTAAACGCAGACAAATTTTTGCGCTTCTAAGACCTCAACTTATATAAATTTCCGGAGGTTCCCCCGAGCACCTCCCCCTTAGTGTCAGCACATATTGCTTTAAATTTCGTTTTAGGAAATTCCTCGGAAAGATCCTCGAATATTTGTTTTTCACATACAACCTAAAAATGAATTCTTGAAAGAGATCTCGGGAGGGAAGGAGGCCGATTATAGTCAAGAGGAGGCAGAGTGCTCTTTCCTCTATCTTTCACAAACCTAAAGTCACATCGTTAGGACCTCAATTTAGGAAAAAAAAATCGGAATGAAGACCTAACGTCACAAAAGTGACGTTAGGAGATCCCCCTAACGTTGACGAAGAAGGCGTACTGTTGAGGGCTTTTTTGTTTTTTTTTTTTCAAATTTAGGGTCAAAAAACTTCCCGAGACAGCCCGTGAACTTTTTCTATTTCCCCAACGAAACGCCAACTTTTGAAGATTTAGTTTTTAAAATATTTTCATATAAAGCCTCCAAAACTTTCCATTATCTAAACTTAACCAAACATCGACTAAAATTGCGTCTTTCAGACTTCACTGACAAAACTTTTCTACGGAGTGCCTCCGAACTCTCTTCATTTCCCAAACGTCACCAGTTACAGCCTAATTGGCGTGTTCAATGTCGAAAGATTTCCGGAGGAGAGCGACCTAGTAACACCAGAAGTTGCGTAAAACTCCTTCTTAATGACTCCAATTTTGAAAAATTTTCAAAGTAAATTACCAAATAATTCCTCTCCTAACGTGTCCAAAGATAGTCTATAATCGTATTTTCCCGAGTTCTACAACGAAAAACTTTGCTGAGAGAGCCCCTGGACCTTTTCCGTCACCTTAACGTTATCACATATAGCATAAAAATGCGTTTTTAACCTTTTATTTATGCAAATTTCTGGAAAGAGCATGCGATCCCCTAATATCGATAGTAAACGCTTGAAATTGACTATAGTAAGGAAAAATACTCGGGAAGGGACCTCAACCCCATCTCACCTAATTTTACCACCAAAGTGTTCCGAAAATTGAGTTTCAATTGCGACATCAATTTTTCATATTTCTACGAGAGTGTCCTGACCCCCTTCGCGCATCCGCTTCTTTTTACTACTTTTCTCCAGCAATAGCTGGGGTATAGTGTTTATACCCTAGCTTTTATCCTCACTTTTTCAATATGGAGTCATACCATGTTCTTTTTGTTATGAGAAAGTATTTTTATCTACCAATGGGATAATCTATTCAGCTTTATATGAGGTTTTTTGCCTGAGCATGGTTTTAGCTACTTCACACTCATGAGCATAAAACTAGAGCGCAACTGCAATCTCTGGATGCTGTAACTGACCTTTCCGGTGATTGCTAGCAATTCCGTCTTAGCTCTGGTAATGGGGCGGTAATTTGTAGCTTTATATCCAACTGAGGTGCATATAGTGTTTTCAGATCTTTAAAATGTTCGCGAAATTATTTATATTCTTCAGTATATTATATAAGTTTATTTGAAGTAAAAAGTCATATTTAAAGTCCTAAATTTTCCGGGAAAGGGACCCCTTGTAGAGAAAATTTCATATTGTTTAAACAAGGGTGTTTGTCCCTCTAAGAACGATGCCCTCCAGGGCCCGATTAAAGTATCGGGGGCCCTAGGCCAAACAAACGTTATGGACCCCCCTCCCCCCTGTAGACCATACAATTTTGTTCATTGGCCAAATGTTTTTAGTCAATTGGGGGCCTCTAAAAAGAGGGGGCCAATGCAACGGCCTAGTCAGTCCATTCAGTAATCAGACCCTGTCTCCCCTCCCCCCTCCGAGATTGAGAGTACCCGCAAAAACTACGAAAAAAGACCCTCTAAAGCAGTAACTCCCCACTTGGACCGAGGTTAGCCCTCACCTTGCTCGAGTTCTAAATCCGCCACTAGTAAGCATCGGTGATCAAATCTCTACTATCACTTACTTACACTTACACTCAACTTTCATACTGATTAAGAGATTAATTCCCTTTGCAAATAATATTTCTC
This sequence comes from Uloborus diversus, assembly GCF_026930045.1. Taxonomy (NCBI): domain Eukaryota; kingdom Metazoa; phylum Arthropoda; class Arachnida; order Araneae; family Uloboridae; genus Uloborus; species Uloborus diversus. The sequence goes on from NC_072735.1 coordinate 22,258,294, forward strand.
CAATCAAATTTGCATATTTTAAATTTTAATCAGCGCTAATATACATTATGTAGTTTAATTTGCTTATCAATTTCGAGAAAGCACGAAAAAAAACTAAAATATCTGTATAATTGCCGTATTGATCGCTTTAGTACTCGGTTGAAAATTAACTTCCCCTGCCAGAGGTTTTTAGAAAATGTCATTAACTTTTTCTCATTGTCTATTGAAAATTAATGAAAGTATAATTGGATTAGATAATAGCATTTAGAAAGAATCCATTAAGCCGTTTCAGGCATCGTGAAGACAAACTTCACAAAGACCACTATAGAAAGCTTGTTATTACTGTCTGAAATCATTCAGAAATATGGCTAATTATAAAACATTGTAAGCAAATGAAATTCAGATTGAAACTACGTGATTTAAAATTAAACATTAAAATGCAATCAATTAATGTATTAACCTCTAATTTAGTATTTCTGTTTATGCAAAAATTACACTACATTTATCATTTTTGAAAAAGTTGAAATGCATTAACTCTAGTTGCTTTATATAATTAAGATTCTGGGCCAAACTGTATTAATGGACGTTTAATATGCATGTTTTTTTTTCTGTAGCTTAGATTTTTTTTTTCTTTTTACAGAGATAACATATATACACAGATATAACACAGAGAGCTGTTTTAACAGCTCCAAGATGTTATTTAAAAATAATGTTATTTAAAAATAAAAATATTACTTTTAAATAATTATTTAAAAATAATTATTTAAAAATAGTATGTTATTTAAAAATAACATATTATCTTAGTTCTGTAGCTTCTTTTGCGCCCATCAAACATTTGGACTTGACAAGTAATATAAGTAATTGTTTGAACCTTTACATTTATAGATTTTAATGCACTACCAATATTCGTTGCACTTTATGTAAAAAGATTTTCTTAAAAATATAGCCAAGGCTGCTTTAAGTGTAAGCCTGTGAAGCCAGGCTTAGGGGGCCCCCCAAAATTAAAAACTTTTTTTTTACATATACAAATGTTTTCAATTGTTTTTCACTATAAAAATGTTCTAAAAATGTTTTATTGAGTGTAAGTTTAAAAATTTAAATGTTATTGTATGCTCAGTTTCAACTAGGTTGATGAGTTCAGTGGAAAACTAACTTCTCCCATGGAGTTATATAATTATCAATGGGGTCAACCCGAAAAACAATCAGTGGTGCAGAGAGCACCTCTATTTTGGAGGAAGGGGGAGATCAGTTTTTTTGGAGGGAGGGGTACGCCGATGCTTTTAGGGGATGGAAACTTCTGCAATGGTACTTCGATTGTGTAATTCAAGGGGGCACCACTGGTTTGTTGTGCTTACAGTCATAAAATTTCTAAATTGGGCCCTGAATGTAGCACATGTATGGCTCATTCACCAGAAAACGTAACTTTTAAATGCAAATATTTTTCAATTTCGAAACCTTTTGTTTTGTTTTGTTTTTTCATTCTTTCACGAAAGTGTTACCTAGTAGAAGTAACCATAAACAATGGCCCAGTTAAGTCCCAATTATTTTACTAATAAATAAAAATAATAATAAAATGCCTTGTTCACGGAACTAAAAAAAATGAAAAAAACTTTTAATATTTAAAAATTGAGGTGAATTTAATTTCAAAGTAGTAATTTTGTTAATTGGTGCACACAACCAGCTATTTTAATGATTAGTGGGAATATAATATTAAGCTCTCTTAATTAAAGTACGGCTTAATTAGTAGTTTCAAGTGTATGTTAAAAAATATAATTTAATATATTTGAGGATATACTGGCAATTTATAATTTTGGTATAATGCCTATTATTAATTTATTTCCCCTCAATCATTTATTTTTCCCCTCAGAAATAATGACCTTGATAAGGTCTGTCACGGAGGTGAGATTCACGAGTTAGCCTGAGGACAGTATGGATATTAGTTCGTTATTATGTCCATAAAAACCATCTTCTACTAATAATAGTGTAAATTAAAACTTTCGTCTTGCCCTATTCTTAAGTCAAAAACATTGTGAATAAGAATGATAATTCAAAAACAAGTTTTGTGGTTGCAAAACATTTGCTCTGCAGAGAATAGACAGAAGTCTGCTTCGCTGCTGAAATCGATCGCATTAAATTTTTGCGTTTTCATTTTATTTTCTAAATTTCGGTTTCTCTTAAGAAATACACAGTTTCAAATCTCGCTCTCTCCAACCAATCTCTGCACGAAAATCTTTCGTGATGAACCAAATAATGAACCAAAGTTTCACTTTCCATTCCGTTTCTTCGGCAAGGGGGAGGGAAGCAGGAAGGTGACTTGAAAAGGGGGGGGGAGGAGCTTTCGGAAAATAACTGCTGTGGGACTGTCGAGAAAGATTCGAAGTCGCTTAAATTACAATCGACGCGTTAAGGCTAAAAGGCGCCAAACAAGAAACACTGGATGACACATCCCAAGTTGAAACTTGCTTTCTGTTTCTCCGGTATCCAAGGGCAACCGGAGTAGGAGGAGGGGGGAGGCTCGTCATTTCTCTTTCATTAAGAAAAGAGTCAGTATGTGTAAAGAGCGAGAAGAGGGAGGAATACCATTTAAGGAAGGTTTGCCTAAGACTCGATGGAACAGAATGTTCGAATTAGTGTTCTCTCGTTTAAATAGGTGTGAGAGGCCGGACTTAATAGCTAGACGAGAATTGTCGTTGGAACAATTGTCTCGCCAATTTGTTGCAGCATGAGTCATTTTTGCTATTCGGTCGTTCTGGATTTGGAATGATAATTCTCTGGTGGGAGATGAAATGCGGAAACAATGATTTTTTGAAAATGTGGGTGGTGTGTACTGTGATTTTTTTTTTTAGTTTTTCGTTTGAGTTGGTTATTCTCCGCAAACTTTGAATGAATATTTGGAACTTTAGGAGTTTTAATAAGTAATATTTATATCAGAGCTTATTGTTCAGTCAAAAAATGTTATTCAGTCGAAATTTCTTTTAGCTTTTCGCTTTAAATAGATTGATAAACCTATGCTTGTTTTGTAAAGGTTTTTTTTTTATCCCTCGCAGTTGGAAAAACAACAGACAAAAGGCCACCATAGGAATGAAATCGTTCAAAAATCAACGAGAAAAAAAAATTACAGAAGCCAAAAGAAATATAGAATATGCAAACTGACTGGCTTGCAAAATTCTCTGATACAAGTGGACGAAATATTTTTTACTCTTATAGATACATGAACTTACAATAAATTAAAAACCCGACGCAAGTGACTCATAGCTAAAAACAGTCTTGAACAAGTCATCTTGATCAAAATAGAGCTACTGTACCACAAACAGGCAATCAGGTGCAAAGATACACACGTTAAGCTTATAAATCCTCTCTTTTTATGCCTGGTGTAAAAAGCACATCACAAAAATATTGAAAGTTGTGCTAGTCACATTTTTAAAAAACGTCACGAAAAAGTTGTCAAGAAAAAAAAGCTATCAAGGTATCAAGGAAAACAAAAACGCTATAAAGAAGAATGACTTTTTAGAGAGAATTTCTCTTGGGATCTAGAGGTTCATGCTGATACTATTTTAAGAGTTGTGCAAATATATCTGTTTTATTTATGTCAGAAGAATGAAATTTTGTGTATGGTATATAGCTCGTTATTATTTCCAACTATTGTTAATTCTCACAAACAGTGGCATGTCGCAATATCAACTGTGTTTAAAAATATATTAGTTTATTTACGTACACCGTGCCAGATGCAAGGATAGTGAGCTGTTTTTCCCCCGTTGCATCCTATTTGCTTCAGACGTTTGCATAATTTGATTCAACAAGAAATGTCATCAGCCCCGCTGCATAATGAATAAATGAAACAGTCCCCTTTTATCTCTTCCAGAAAGGGGAACTCATCTGTTTGACATCCAGTCAGTTGGGCTGTCTGCCTCGCTAACATCTCAACTGAACTTGAAAGCTGCAACCTCCAAACAAAGAGATTCTTCCATTATTGTATCCATTATCTTCCTTTAGGGACACTTCCCCCGGCTTGTCCCGTGATCAAGATCTTTTAAAGATAAGGACACCCCGCCTCGCGCCTGCTGGAACACTAGCCATTGTGTTTATGACGCGGAATTTATGTATTTAAATCAAGTTTTACTCCTGTTTTGGTTCATCAAATGAAGCTGAGGGGATCGAAAGTTAGATAGTGTCGGATTTTTGAAACCCATTAGAGAGAGATGGGAGAAAAAACACATGACGGCTCTGGCTGCTTCGAGATTTGCAGTTATAGTGTGTGGTCTAATTTGTTTATTCCCTCAACTATGAGCAGCGGACATGTAAATTAGTTCATTGTAGTGCCAGAGAACTTTTGTGTGCAGCATTTAAAGGATGTGTCACTTTTGTGACAGGTTCTTTCTGAAAGCTTAGATCGCCTTCTCTTTCTTTTTCGCTTTCTTCTTAAAAAGTATCATCACAAGTCAACTAAAATTTTCTCCTTATAGGAGGAGGTGTCATTTCTAGCCAGAATTTTTAAATTAATTGAATGAGTTAAAAATTATTGAATTAGTGCTTTAAAATTATTTTGTTTGCAAAAGAGAGTTGTTTAAAAGTTATATTAATAACAACTTTTTTTAAAAAATTGAAAACATAATTTCGTTTTCATAAAATGTAAACATTTTTGATTTTTTTTTTCAACTTAAAAATAGCTTTATTTATTTATTTACTTATTTTCGTGTATGTGTCTGAAATGTATTAAGTTTTTGAAGCACTATCATACTTCGTTTAAAAGCTTGTTTTAAGTTTCTATAACCACTATTTTGTTCAGTCCTGCGCGCAGCGTAACGACGTACATCCATTTTCAATGTTTTCACCATTATCAGATTTTTTTCTCTTTTTTGTCCTATAGTTTTTAAATGTTTGACAAGTGATTCATAACAAGCAGTTGCCAAAAATTTAAAAAATAAAGTTAATTTATAAGAAAGTTATGAGACCTTCTCTGTTTTTCACGGTTTGAGGCTGCGTTCAGACTTTTGGGACCCCTTAAGAAATTGAACTAAAAAATGCTAACCATACAGAGAACTTCGTAAATGTATCTCGAAAACACCAAAGAAGTCGGGTCTTGGTGTTTGTTACGATATTTGTTTTTATTCCCTGGAAAGTTCCTTCAAGGCTCTTGGTAAACAAATGGCGCATTTTTTCCACTCGATGGCAAACGAGTGAGAGTTTCCGAGCTCTCAACCTCTACAGCAACAAGGGGTCAAATAACTGTTGATAACCTCGCGCGAGAGAGAAATCGCTGGATCCCGGGTTCAAGTGCTGGAAGACTGACAAAGTGCGAGGCACAAGCTCTCGACGACGTCTCTCCGAGGTGCAACTTTTTTTTAAAAAAAAATCCTCTTTATTTTAGTTTTTCGCTTCCAGAGGTCATGACGTTTTTCGTCATCGGCAGTATAGTTGCTACAAATAGCCTGAAGATGTAGACAATGCAATAATCTGCAATTTCTCTCATTTTGAAAATACAGTAGAATCCCCATTTTACGTCCTCCGTCCCCGAATCTACGTTTTTCCCGCATTTAACGTTTTTTCTTCGTGTGATTTCATCGATTTTGTTTCTAAATATTTCCTGTACTTTACACATCCCCGTATTTTACGTTTTTTTTCTCCCAGTCCCTTGAGAAACGTAAAATCGGAGTTTCACTGTAGTCGTATTTAGGTACAGTTCTATTTTAATTGGCGTACCAATAGCTGAACAAAACACTATACAAAGACCGCAAATATGTTGCATTTTTGTTTCGTTGCACAAACTTTATGAAGAACATCTATTTCTGTATAAATGCAGTTAAATTAAACAAAAAAAAAATCAAGAAACAATATTTAAACAATACTTTTTAACTCGGTGACGGAGGTACTTTGTGAGATAAGTCTAACTATCCCATAAAATGTGTCCAACATGAGTGAGACACGACAATAATCTTTGTGTCTAAACCATCAGATGTCATAAAATGGCGATAATTTATTTTCTTTGTTTTCAATGCTTTTATAAATCCATAATCTTACAGCAATGCGTTATTATTATTTATTTATTTATTTTTGTCAATTCATTTATTCACTTTTGTTGTAGTACTGCTTTACTGTTTGCTGTGCTAAATCATATCAATATTTTATTTATTGATGTCACTAGTATCTCATTATGCATCTAGTTTTCATCTCGTAATTTATCTACCTGGAAGCCCTTTCAATTATTCTTTTTCAACTAAAAAAAAAAAAAATCTGCAGAAGAATTTTGAACATTTTGCTAACTTAATAAAAGGCGTGTTTCTATATCTTTTTATTCTTGTCGAACCATTAGCAGTGCAGTAATTGTTTCATTTTCAGGAACGAAGATATAAAAGCGGAAAACGAAAACAAAAACAAGGCGAGAAACACCTCTTATTTCTTGTTTTTCTTTTTATTTTCCCACTCCCTATTATTTCTGATTTTCTCTCTTGTCTTGTCGACTCGAAGGTCAAGTCAAGTAGTAGCATCCGCCAAAGAGAAGTTCTTTTTATATGCTAATGAGATGAAAGAAAAACACCGACCTGGGGCCGAACGTTGGAACCGGCTTTTTTGCCTCTTTGTACTAATGAGGGAGTTGGGTAAGAAGTTCGATTGGGATTTCTGCCGATCCTAAGAAAGCTGAAATCTATCTTTGACATCAGCTAATTTTTTTCAGCATTAAAAGTTTTAAAAAAAAGTTTTCTTTTTTTTTCAAATGTCCAGCAAATAGGTGCGTATTTATTTATTTTTTGGGAGGGGGGATAATTTACCCAATAAACCTCCTTTACCGAATGATAAACTACGTACATCGTACATGCACACTTACCTGCATCTTGTTGGATGAGACATTAGCCATCATAAAAAAATAACTTAAACAAATAACTGGACTATTACAATAGGGACACATGAAACTAGGGACATCACAGTGAAAATAAAACTTCATTGTATCAGTAATTTTTTTCCTTCATATGAGGTTTAAAACACTGTATTTTAATAAAACTATGCGAAAAAAGTTATCAACACATTTTTTGTAAGTTTTATAGGCAAATTTTGACAACACTACTCAGTACCCATGTGTCGTTTCATTAGATATTGTAAAACTTAATGTTTTTTTTTTTTTTCATTTAAGAAATTAATTGCTATGCATACAATCTTATTTGTTATTGAAATGTGGTTTATCTAGGAAAAAATTAGACCAATAAAGAAGCTTTAAACTGTTATAATTGTCTTGTAACAATTGTTTTTAAACAAATCTTCGTACTAATGTAACATCAGTCACAAGTTTGCATTGCTTAAATAAAAACAAACCCAAGTTAATAAAAAAAAGCCATATTGTCTTCATTTATGGTGATATCTTTAATATTAATCCCTTAAATATTTAGAAGTAGTTGAATTTAATTATTTAAAATTTATTGAAAATATGTAACATTAGTCACAGTAACATCAGTCACATTTCTCTTTTCGTTAATAAACCTCAAACAAATTGCACAAATGGCATTGACTGCTGCAAAAAAGAAGGCGCTATAAATTAAAAAATAAAGGAAAAAATGAAAATTGCAAAAAGTAAAACAAAATAGAAGCAAAAAAGAGCGGATGATAAAAAATAAATAAAACAATTTAAAAAAAATCCAGCATAATTACCAAAGTTAGTTCCGAATAAAATTAAAAAGAGAAATTAAGTGAAGAAGTAGAACAAGTATAGAACAAAAAGTATTGAATTCCCAGGTTTAAATTAACAGCTGCATTACCCCTCTTTAAAACAATGAAATTTTGGTACAATCTGTTAGTCATTCAAAGCGCTCTTTGTTATATCTTCACAAAAGAAAACTGCAGCTGTAAAAAAATTTCTAGCATGAAATTTGATAAACAGATACTTCTAGTTCTTCATGTATTACATTTGAATGAAATTCTACATCATCGATACGGAAATATTTCTAAATATCACAGCTTCATGCAAATTTCAGAGCTATCACCATCTGACTTGCAGTCATGTTATAAGTTATATTTGAGTAATACTTTTTTTTTTTTTAAATTCAGAAGCTGTTGCAGGTGTTTAGCAACAACCCTTTTTTTTACAGTAAAGGAGGGAATTACTTCCAGCAGAACAATTGTTCCAAAATTGTTGACTGCAATTGGAGAACGGGTTCTTGAAGAATATGATAAACAATTGTATCACGAGAAGTTAGATGCATTGACATTGAAAACTAGGAGTATTTAGAAACTGTCAAGATTCAAGCAGTGGAACATTGGAAATAGCCAGTCAATGTGGATGAAATTTATTAAATGAGAAAGGAATAAAATATTTAACGTACTAGATGTAGTAAAAGCAAGAGAACTTTTTTATTTTATGAAATACAGCAAAAATATAACTTTTAAAACTTTTTAAATGTTTTTTTCTAGTATTTTAAATACAATTTTACAATTTTAAATGCTATTTTTTTATTTAAAGTAGATATAATTAATAATTGCAGCATTTTACTGTTAATGTAACATTAGTCACAAAATCTTTGTAGCATCAGTCACGGGTGCTAAATAATTTTTATACTTTTAATTTTTATGTTTTTTCAATGAAACAAAGTGTTTTCATCTAAAGTCTATATTTTAAGGGGGAAAAAAGATTAAGTAAAATTTCGTTTTATAAATCCTCTTCCAAGGTTTCCGATAGAGAGCGAGACCTCGAGAATCTCACTCTCTCAATAAAAATATCACTCAAAACAATTTCGATGCAGGACTTTCTCGCGATTTTGTCATGTCTGTTAAGTTGAATATTGACCATTCCGCGGAAAACGATCATTTTGTCCCGCACATGACGCGTCATATGTGTCATTAAAAATAATAATATACTCAAAAGTATTGATGAACAAATGTTTTCTACCGAACAAACTACAAACTTATGTGAGATATCTTAAGAAAAAAATTTCATTATTTCCCTTTAAAATTATTGCTTTTTGAACTGTCGCGTGTGGGACGAGCGGTTGAAATGGCCCTCAATAATTTTATTTTTAAATGTCAATTTTTTTTAATCTCACTGTTAATTTCAACAGAGGGTGAGATTTTCTCACCTACATTTTTCCTTCTAATAGGAACCCTGATCCCTTCAGTCTTTACGCTCTCACTCTTAATTTTTTCTTTAGATAGTGCATAATAGAATCTTTTCAGATGCTAATTTTTGTCTGTAAAGAAAACTTGGAGCAAATCGGTCCAATATATGTAACATTTTTCAGTGTACATACCGCCCCTTTCATTAGAAAAAAAAAAAAAGCTAAAGCCGCAACAAGAAAAAATTCCAGGTGTTACGCCCTAGGCCACATGCTCGAAGATTGGTATTGAAGATATTCCAACGAAAAGACTGCTCACGAAGAATACATCCACAGAAAGAAAAATACCTTTGCTGACCTTTTCTCTCTCTGAAACCGGAGTCAACGTGAAAATTTCTAGACCCGCGTCCTGAGGCTCTAAAATTGTTTGTGGGGGATGAACGGGGGAGGGGGATACGTCTCGGCCCTGACCCTTGACCCCGATCCAATTTCAGCTCAGCGGGGTTTAAGAAGAAAATCGTTGTCTCCCCTCCTTTTTGAATTCGTGATGAAAATTTTAACTTTCATTCTGTTTTTATGGTAAGCAATGTTTCGCAATTTATAGCAATGTCAAGTTGAGGTGAAAAAATGATGAATCTAATGAACGAGCTTTGTCACAGAATTTCGCTGTGTTGAGAATAAAAGTAGTTTGATTAAGGATTTTTAATTAAATTTTAAGAAAATGAAATAAAATGTTTTAGAAATGATTGCTTTGTAGTAAACAGTTTATTTGTCTTGAAAATACAAGATTCAAAAAACAAAGAAAAAAAAGGGTTTGCTGCAAATTCATAGCAAAAATTGTTTAATTATAAAAATGTACTACTTTTTTTTCATTTTTGTGTTGTAATAAATAACAAAATACTTGCTTGCAATTAAATAAGTACGGTAGAGAATATTTCCTAAAACCTCATGGTGGCAATGTCACGTGAATTCCATGTATCAGGGCAACTTGAGGATGGTTGATCTAAACCATATTTCAGTACTTTAGCTTGATATTTTGAAGAAAATCAATGAGTGCCAAACAAATTGCCTTTAAATATATTTTTTAATCCCAGAGTAATTTAAATACTTGATTATTTAATAATTTCAGTTATTAACCATTACTTAATTCGAAATTTTAGGCAAATTAAAAGCAATTTCGTCGTTTTCTGGAACGTTAAAAAGGCTTTATAACCTATAAACACCCTTTATAACCTATAAACACCAATTCTTGAATATATGTCTACAAACATCCGAAAATGTATGAGTAATATGAATTATATTACTATTCAGATAAATTCACCCTACCGATCTCTTGCATGAATTGATTACAAGTTTCAGAGAGAACCACTGCTTACTTATAGCATTTGATTTTTTTTAAACTGCTTAAAGATTGGAAACCTTTCCCGCCATCCCTATATGCAGGCAGGTGCTCAGAATATCTTATCGCAGGAAACGCAATTAAAGTTTCACTAACTACCAATCAACGTCTGAAAGAATCTAAATTAACTGTGACTGACGAATCTGGATTCATTGAAAACTCATCACAAATTTAAGTGGATCTTTAATTCGTTTGAAAACTTCCTTTTAAAGCTCTACTTTTAATTTCATTTTCTCCCCTGCTTTCCAAAAAGCGATGTCTTTGAGACTGATACACCCTCTACTCTCCTTTTATCAGGTAATGATGTGAAGAATTTCCCCCCTAATTAAAGATTCGAAACTTTCTAATTAACGATTGAATTTCTTTAATTTTCAGTCTGAGTCAAAGCTTTTACTGGGTTCGAGAGAGAGAGAGAGAGAAATTTATACTTTACTCGTCTTATGGATTATTTTGCCCTCGTTGTAAATTACATTATGATTCTTTGAAATACGCTTCCGTTAAATTCGAGCGGCTTTTTTTTTTCTTTAGAAAACATGCGCATACGTAACTTATAATACAGTGAGCTTTTTTAGTTTTTTGTTGAAAAAAGATTTCAGATGGAAAAACTAAAGAATTGCTGAAGGGCTAAATTAATTTTTATATCATCATCATTTAATTTTTACAGACTACTGGGAGGAGGGCGGGGGGCTTTTGCTCAACCGTACAAACATGCACACTGATTAGAACCTTCTGTGTTAAAGAAAAAATGTCATGCTGTTAAATATAGCAACTTTGATTTTAGTTCTCACAAAGATACATTTCGCGATCAAATAAGAAAAATTACGGGCTGAATTATTTTATTTATTTATTTTAAGAACTTTCAATCGTTGAAATAATGAAATATTTCTTTTTATTCCTCACACAAAGTTTGAATATTTGTTTTTATTCATCATTGGTTGTTTTCATTATTAATTGAAAGTGAAAAATATTATGAAGACCATTAAAGACTTTTTTTTTTTTTTAATTCTTACTGCACACACTGTAAAAAAAATTCGGAAACGTTTCTGAGTATATCGTGCAGCTGCGGTTCATGAAATTTTCGAAAACGTTTCTGAGTATTTCGGAATTCTCTTTCTAAAATGTCCGGAAACGTGTCTGAGTATTTCGGAATCCTCTTTCTGTAATGTCCAGAAACGTGTCTGAGTATTTCGGAATCCTTTTTCCGTAATTTTCAGAAACGTTTCTGAGTATTTCGGAATCCTCTTTCCGTAATTTCCAGAAATGTTTCTGAGTATTCTGTGCAGCTGTGGTTCATGAAAGTTTCGAAAACGTTTCCGAGTATTTCGGAATTCTCCAAACAATTTTCAAAAACGTTTCCGAGAATTTCGGAATCCTTTTTCCGTGATTTTTTCTAAAATCTAATTCTTTATTATAGTATTGCATACCATATCAGTTTCAATTCTTTCATATCTAAGAGCAATAATACAAGCAATTTTAGAATCATTCGTGGATTTTTTTTTTTTTTTTTTGGAATTTCTAATGACAAATAGCATGGTTAACAGCATAACATATGCACAGTTATAAATTTTTGAAAAATTATGAAATAATCTACTAGTTTCATTCCTAATCACAAAATCGTCGGGGAATTGGAGTGGGGGTACCTTCTGAAAAGTGGGGATTGTTTGTTAAACAATCTTAAACTTCAGTTTTTCTCTCAATATTTTCAAGACAAAACTATCAACATATTGTATTTTTAATGCAGAATTTAAAAACATATCTTGTATCAAACTTGATAGTTTTTATCTTTGGATAAAATTTGACAGGACTTACCTACCCTTCGCGTTCCGGAATTCGTTCACCTCAAGTCAATTTATCTGACGAACAAAGTATACCGAAAAGTACCAACAGAGAAATTGATGAATTTAAATATGACACCAAGTCCCTCTGCTGGAACCATTCGGGTTGATTCTTCTGTTCTTGCCCTTTTCCAGCTCATCACAAATATAAATACTTACTCAAAATAGGTTACTGATTTTATTTTTATAGTGTGCGCAAAATGCATTATATATTTTATTTATTAAAACATTGAACTCTATTACATGATTTTTCCATTTCATATATACGAGAATACCCCCCCCCCCACACCATAAGAGTGATGGTGCACCCATAAAATGCTATGAAGCGCCCCCCCCCCCCTTGAAAAAGCAACATCATATACATTATAAATCAAAGTATCATATACATTATAAATCAAAGTATCATATAAATTATAAGTCAAATACTTTAATATGGTGTAAAAATACAAAATTATTTTATTAAGTCTTTTTTTTTTTTTTTTTTTGCTTTTGGTAAAATTGAGGCTCGTAAAACGAAAAAAATGAAGACACTTAAATACTTATATGTATTTATTTGTTAAATAAATTAATACACATTTAACTAATTTAAAGCGTTTCGCTAATGCAAATATTTAAAGAGATATCGTCATTTAGATAATACTGAAGCACTACGTTCCTAATTACAAGAGATAGTTTTTTTTTTACTTCATACAATCTAGCTACACTGTTTACAAGAGAATGAAAACATGCAACCTTAAAGACGAACTATCAAACCTGACAATTTGCATATTATAACATTTAATTCATAATGCTTGATACATAAATGTTCAGCCAAATATTAACTGAGATTTCCACATAAAAACCAAGTACACAATAACACTTATTTAAATTTTTTTATAATCTTCAATTCATAAATTTTATAGAATATAACTAGACACACTTGCACTTTAAATATGTGTTCTATGTAATGTAAAATATTTTCAAATTGCAATAGTTCACAACGAAAAAATTATACTGAAGAAAATAGTTTTTTTTTAACGAGATTTATATGAACTAAATCTCTTTAAAGTAATAGAGTTGCAAAGCGACTTACCTATTCGTCGGTGGTGGTCTTTTGCAGGCTTTGGTCACCAAAAAGGTGATTTTTATGACAGAATAAAATTCTGCCAACAAAAATTACCCATTTGGTAGAAAGAAGAAAAGTATCCAAGAAAAATTACCTACACAAGTTATGCGACGCAATGAAGTTACATGGCGTCCTCTCGGCAATTATTTGGTTTTTAATTTCAGTTTGTATTCCTTCCGCGAGCATGCGTCGAGAATTTGCACTTCGTACTTAAAAATAAGTGACATAGCTTCAAATTCAATCTCATGACGATACATAAGCAAGAAAATATAAGACTTTAACATTATCTTCAGTGAATTCATGCGAGGAACAAAACTTCTACTAATCCCCTTGATGAGTGTTACTTCGCATACATGAGTCAGCAGTTGTTTTCATTGCGTGCTTTCGAAAGTTTCAGTTTAGATTTGCTGCTGAACTATAAAATTGCCGTGTCACCTGCGCATGCGTCGACTCTTACTTTCTTGCTAAACGGGAAACGTTTTTGATTATCGCAGAAAACTGCGGAGGGCGTACGAATCTGTGTATTACGGAAAACTTTTTTGTATATTCAGAGAGTTTTCCGAGATTTTTTACAGTGCAGAAGTCATATCTGATACGTAAAGTCATATATGATTGTTTTAATTTCGTGTGTTGATACATTTAAAAACATGTTTCGTGTAATAATAACTAAAATTTATTATTTTTAATGCATAAATTATAATAAATACTTCTTTCCTGAAATTGATTAATTTTAGTCCTTCATCCTCAGGTATTTACATCAGAAAACATTGCTCATGCGATTTTTAAAGCTTATTTCTAAAAAATTCGTACAATTTATGTAAATTTTCATTTTATTGAATGAATTTTTCAGCATATCTTTGATGCTTGTTGTTTTGATATAATTTTTAGAGCATAATACAAATAATCCACAAGCATAAAAAATGTTTTTCAATGCCAGTTTTAGAATACTTCATTTGGTTATTTGAAACTTCCACCTTACAAAAGGATAACATTTTTTGTTTTTAGTTTAGTACAGAAGTGTAATGGGAAAATGTCCACAGCATCCACACACGTTCCGAAAAGGCTAAAAAAAGAAAATGGTAATGATAAAATGAAAAGGAAAAAAATAAAACTCGACACAAATTCCCTCTCTTCTTCTACAACGGCAAAATAGTCTCTTTTTTAATTGTTTCACTGAATGTAAATTTTTTTTCCCTTTTTATGCCATCTTTTAAGAACATTTTTCTTCCGATCCGTCCTCCCAACACATCACTTTCGAAGGATTAAAGAACTACCAGTTCGAATTAGATCTTCATGCTATTCCTTCCCGCTTCGATACTTAGAATTCGGTGTTAATTCGGACACACATAGAGTGCAATTGCTGGGCTGCTGCATAGAAAGCACTAATTGAAAGGGAAAGTTTTTTAGAAACGGTGCGACTCCATTTTGTGATAACTAGATTATTCGCTGGGGCTAAAGCGTACGGCACTTCCACCTTGATGACTTTGTCTTCGCTTTTGTTCTGTTAAGAATCCGAGGACAAAGCTTTTAATGAAGTCGGCGTCGTTGAAAGGACGGCTACGACGTATCGTATTCAGCAGAAGTCCTTTTTTCTTTCTTTTCCGATTTCCACTGCACAAAGCCGATGGCAAATGTGTCATTTTCAGTTGAAGTCGGTTCAAGTGATCAAGTCGTTAAATATTTAATGCAAATACTTGATGTAGTGATGCTTTATGTAAGAGCTAAACTAACGCTCATTTCTGGGAATGAAAAATTTAAAAATAGTTCGTCGCACTTGGAGGAATGTCGAATTTACGCTTTTAAAGTTTCATCAAGCAAGCCGAGAATGCATAAGTAATTTGACTCATCTTAAATATCTTCTTCGCGGACGTTCTTTCTAAAGAACTTAAAAATGTTAGTTAAATTTCTTAGCTGAGTTTAAGATGCACATATTATTCATAACCATGTTCAAGCGCTAATGTTTGAAGCATTAAAGTTGTATGCAAGAGTAAAACTTTGTTTAAAAAATAAAGAATTCTACACTTTTGGGGAAATGGTAAATTTTCAGTTCATGGATTTGATTCAGTTAGCGAGACTAAATTGTTTTCCTTGTTTAGCTTCAGTACATTTTCTTTACAAAAATTCAGTGTAAGTAGAAATTTATTTTTATATTTCATTTTTAAAACAACTTTTTAATTCAAGTATTTTCTGTTTTTGAAAACTTAATTATTGCTCCTCCTTCTTCGTGTCTAATTGCAGCATTGCAAAATTCAACTTTTGTTAGATAAAATTAAATTATTTTCTAATCTAACTGTATCTTTTCTGATTAAAAGGGTTTACATTTTAAATTATAAGGCAAAGAATTTTTTATATTCAAATTTAAAAAAAAAGAAGGTATTTCCTTGAGTTTCTTTTATGGAATTAAAAATGCACTTCTAGCTCTCCTATAACTTCTCTCATTAGTATTTTATTACTACAGTGTGTATTAATAAAATACTAATGAAAGGTTGGTCATTTCACTTGTTCGCTGATTTATTTTATATCACTTGTTGTTACGTCAATTTTTCTTCTTGTCAAACTGAGGAGTATACAATTAGCTTATTTATATCACTTGTAGTTACGTTAACTATTATTATTATCAATTTCAGTGCAAAATATATGTAATACATATGTTACGAAAGCATTCATAATATGTATTATATGTAAATGTATACACTTTTGTATATTACCTCATCATCGTATACCAAATTCCGTGCCTCTATTTTTTTTTCATCGCGTACTAATATAGTAAATCAAAGAGTTATAAAACCATTTTACAAGGGAATAAATTCAACATTTGGAAACTTTTTTATCATCTGTATGAAACAAATCCTCTTCTAGTAGAGACAAAATTAAATTAGAAGAATTTTTCTCACTTCCGCAGTAACCCTACTTGTAGTTACGTCAATTTTTCTTCTTATCAAAGAGAGGAGTATAAAATTAGCTGATTTATATCACTTGTAGTTACGTTAACTATTATTATTATTATCAAATTCGCTGATTCATATCACTTGTAGTTACGTCAACTTTTCTTAATAATCAAATAGACGAGTACAAAATTCGCTGATTTATATCACTTGTAGTTATATCAACGTTTCTTATTGTCAAATAGAGGAGTATAAAGTTCCCTGATTTATATCACTTGAAGTTACGTCAACTTTTCTTATTATCAAATAGAGGAGTAGAAAATTCGCTGATTTATATCACTTGTATAGTTATGTCAACTTTTCTTATTATTAAATGGAGAAGTGTAAAATTCGCTTATTTGTATCACTTGTAGTTACATCAACTTTTCTTATTATCAAATGGAGTATAAAATTCGATGATTTTTGCACTTGTAGTTTGCCCAACTTTTCTTGTAATCAAGTTGAGGAGTATAAAATTCGCTGATTCATATCACTTGTAGCTACATCAACTTTTATAAAGGGGTATAAAAGTCGCTGATTTGAATCACTTGTAGCTACGTCAACATTTCTTATCATCAAATAGAGGAGTATATAATTCGCTGTGATTTGTATCACTTGTAGTTTCGTCAACTTATTACCAAATACAGGAGAACAAAATTCGCGTACTTGAATCATTGGAAGAGCTAGGTCAAAATTAATTCATTTATTTTGTTACTAGTGGTACCCGCACGGCTTTGCCCGTAATTGAAAAATTAAAAGGTCTTTTGGTTCGCCTGTATATTTACAAATAAAGTATGGTGAATTTTCTCGCTAATTGGCTTGTACCCATGTTACGGTTCCACGTTATGATAATTTCGTATCTCGCCAATTGGCTTGTGCCCATGTTACGGTTACACGTTATGATAATTTCGTAATTTACTCATCCATCTTATGATAGTTTTGTTCTTAAAATTGAAATAGAAAAAGAACCACATCGAATTTTCGAAAAATTGTTTCAAGGTGCACACCCCCATGCTATAAACTAATTCTGCGCCAAATTTCATGAAAATCGGCAGAACGGTCTAGGCGCTATGCGCGTCACAGAGACCCTGACAGACTGACAGAGATCCAGACAGACAGAGATCTGGACAGAGAGACTTTCAGCTTTATTACTAGTAAAGATGTAAAATATTACATCACTAAATATTACATGTGCTTTGGAACTTCAGTCTTGGAGTCGAATTTTTTAACGATTGTCATTATTTAAAATATTCGAGTTCACTTCCTCGTATCGAGAGTGATTACCCAATGTATCAGACCACCCATCGGATGGGCCTGCAGGGCGGACTCCGAACGCGGCTTGACTCATTTTATTAGGAACCTCTCATTTCGGAGGACTTAAACTGTGACACGCGGTGATAATTATGAATACATTACGCTGCCGCTCTAGCCTCAGAGCGTCATTTTGGCGCCCCACCGGGCATGTAAATGACGGTGCTTAACTCCAACTCCAAAGAAACAGCAACTGGATTACTCACATGACGACGTATTTATGATCCACCAGTCTCGACAGACAACTCTGGTTTCATTTCAATTTATGGTTTCATCATTTATACCGTCTTCATTTGCTGATATTTTTGATGAGGATCTCAATAGGACTGTCGTTCAAATTAAGATTTGTTAAATCAGTTTTCTAACAATACATTTTCTTATTATTATTATTCCGAATGCTACATTTTTGATCTGATCTGCTCTCGAAATCATTTTTTATGTAAATTCTTATGAAGAATTTGTGGTACGTTGCACCAAAAAATGGTGCCAATTTGCTGGGTTCAAAAAAGCAGCTGGGGATGTGATATTATTAGGTTTGACATATAATTAGACTTACCTGACGACGTATTCCACGTCCGTATATTCCGTATACGATCCACTAGTCTCGATAGACAACTCTGGATTCATTTCAATTTATGGCTCCATCATTTATTCCATGTTTATTCTTCGTTTGCTGATAATTCTGATGCGAAGTTCAATAGGACTGTCGTTCAAATTAAGATTTGTTAAATCAGTTTTTTGTTGTTTTTTTTCATTCGGAATGCTGCATTTTTGATCTGACCTGCTCTCGAAATAATTTGTGTGTTAAAATACTAAACTAAAAAATTTGTGGTAAGTTGCACCAAAAAATTGTTTTAATTTGCTGGGTACGAAAAATTATGTTTGAAACGTATTACTAGACTCTGGTGGGTGCTTACTTACGTATGTTTAACAAAAATATCGTAAAATAATGCACCTACCTTTGCAACAAATTAGCACCCTCTTTTGATTCAATTTACCACAAAAATTTTGCTACGCATCGACATTTGACTTGTTTTTCATGCAAGACTTAACGATAGTGTTTTAAAAAATTGATAGATTTCTTTTTACTCTATTTTAATTATTACGTTTCAGAAAAATTCTCGTACTTTTTAAATAATGTATACCGAAGAATTAATATTTTAATTTCTTTTTCATAAGTAATGAATTACTGATAGGGGGGGAGTAGATTACACAAAAGCTTACTCATTCTTTTTAAAGAGTGAAGAAAGAGTTCTAGGTTTCATTTGCTTTGAAACAAAGTTGGGGAATGTCGGGCAGAGTGAAATAGTTACGGTAACTTACCTTTTTCAAAATGCGCAAATCGGAATCTTGTTTCGAACATTACAGTACATAAAAAAAGAGCAATGTATATTTTCAATGAAACTTACGTTGAAATAATAATTTTCTTTTTTGGCAGTAAACTTGTAATTTCAAAAAAAAAAAAAGACATTTTTTTCACTGGGCAAAGTGAAAAATAAAATGCTTTTTTATTGAAAAATTTTCTGTTTGATTATTAATTTTTTTCTGATCAAACGGGTAAACAAAAGATCAAATGAATAAATTAATAGATATTGAAACATCAGACGAATAAATAAATAAATTATTTATTTATTCATTTCTTTTCCTTAGTTTATTCATTTATTTATTTTTCTATTTCATTCTTTATTTGTTAATGTATTTGCATTCAAAATAACATTTGGACGACAGTTTTTTTCTTTTCTTTTCATTTTTTTCCGCATTTCATGCCTAATTGTGTGCGTTTTGAAAATCAAACTCAATATTACAATACAAGCTTGGGTTTATCTTATTTGATACTATCTCAATTTGTCTTCTTTCCTCTTATTCATTCCTGTTTCGACCGTTAAAATTCTTTGCATTCATTCTTCTATAATACATAATTAAAAGTGTTCAACACAAATAAAAAAAAGTAACGAATTCAAAGGCATATTGTTATTGTTGCCGCTTACATGTTATAAATAAAATATTTTTTTATTTTATGGAGTAAAAACTGGCGTTAAAGTTACAAATTGTGAGTAAAATTAAGAGAACCTTATTAAGAAGAAGCTTTATTGCTGAAAGTATAGAATGACTCAAGAGAAATTGAATGGGACGTAAGAAAACTCTCTGAAGGGAGAAAAATGATTCCAGTTTCTTACTGCAAATGACGCGTGCCAACCACAACAGAGTTGGACAAAAAAAAAAAAGATACCAAGGTGATGGAGGGTTGGATCTCGCTCAAGTTTCATAATGATGTTCATTTCACGAGGCCTACCATTATCCTCAACCTAAAGGCTGTACTTTGCAGCGACTAACTACTCATCTCTTCAAGCCATGAACTGTGTTATTAAATGTTCTCGATTTTCTTTCCACGGTTCTGGTTGTCCTGTTATTTATCTGTGCTTCTTTTTCTTCTTTGCTTCTTGTAGTGTCGCTAACTTCTTTGGGACTGTTAATCATGTGGATCATACTTTGCTTTTTCTTCGGACATCGTGAATCATATTTCTTTGCTGGAGGTTTTTGGGTTGGACATGGATTTTCTGTACTTCAGAAATTTTATCGTATCCCTTTTTTGAGTGGCAATGAATAAGCTGTTATTTACATTCAACGAATTGCTCGACAATTAAGCTTTCAACAATGCACGGTTTTTTATTGTAACGTACGACAATTTTAAATGGTTATCATATTAATATTGAGATACGAAGTATACTTTAAATGTATCACGTGACATTAAAATCAATATTCAGCAAATCATTTTCAATCTAGAATGATTTGATATATCATACTGATCCAAAATATTTAACCTAGTTTACAAGACATCTTATATTCGTTGATATATATCATTTAATCATATTAATGAAAAAAAAAAGTTAACATTTGATGAAATGTTTGGAATCGATCTACCTAGTTTAGAACTCTTTCAAAACTTCATTGACTTTTTAAAAATAGTCTAAAGCTTATTTAATATTCAAAGCAAAATCCACTTATTTGTTAGTCACCTTATTTAATGAATTTTCCTTGTTTCCTCTAAAACATATAGTAGATAAAGTAAATCGTAATGTGTCGTTAGAAATGCAATGAACTTTAATTCACTTTAGTATTGGAAGAAAGTCTTTCGCAACTTTAATTGAGGACCCATCTGAGGATTCATTCAGGGCTGGCTTACTGTAAGAGAGATCAATAGATATCTAATGTTTTCCAAATTTTGTTTAAAAAATATTTTGCTAGTTTTTGTTTTCGTTTTCAAGTTATCATATTAATACCAAAAACATCGATTTAGACCTGTTTACTGACACAAATTTGATAATAAAGCTATATATAATTATAAATTAATTTTTTGGATCAATTTAAACAGATTCAAATGCTGCACATTGAAAATTATGCCACCAAGATCGGTAAGATAATATATACACGCAATTATGTTCCGAAAAAGGACATAATGTGGTAAACAGACACGGAAAAATATTTTTAAAACATTATTGGACGAACTCGCCTACTTGAGGCAAACCTGCCCAACGCATCGTAATTTGGCCTGTAATTGAAGTTAATGGATGCATTCCGATTCTAATTAAAGCTCTCTAGTAAAACAAAACTTTTATATATTAACGTGCTATTTTTGTCGAGCTCAAAGTAAATGTGCTTAACTTCATTAATGAAACAGAAGAGATGATTAGCACTGCTGCCAGAAAACGAAACGAAAAAAGAAAGAAAAGTTTGCTTCGCTTTGAGCGTCACACATCCTTAATGACCGTTAAACTGCATCTGTCACTAGATACGCAGTTGCGACTTAAAATGGATGAAAAAAGATGCGAGTTATCTGTATAAAAATGAAAAAAAAAAAAAAAAAAATGAGGGGAGGGGGGGAGATCCTCCAAGGCTTTCGTCAAAGGCTACTCTGTTCTCGGATCTCAACGAGTTCTCACTTCAGCACGAGTCGGAGCAAATTTCAAAATGGTGCGGACGAAGTTATTTTTATTATCAAAGGCGCCTTTTCCAGTTGAATACACTTGTACTTTTTAGAGCTCTTTGGGCATTTTGTTTGCTCTCAGACAAGAGGTCATAGTTGACAAGAGCTAATAATACAACAACTCTTTCAAAATGATTACAAGGTTACGAATGAGAGCTAAAAAAAAAGTTCTTGATTAATGAATCGAATTCTATATCAGATGTGCATATATTTTTCGTTTGTTTTAGAACTCTAAAGACGTATTTTGTTCAGTGTTCATCATCCTGCATCAGCTCTTTAAAAATAAGATTATAAATAAAACTAAATAAATAAATAAGTTTCATGAAAATCCAAATAACTGGTTTGAATATCTTTCTATATTGTAAACAGAAAGCAATGTTTCAAAGGGTATCAGTTATGACAAGTACTTTTGCCCATCTTCCCCTTCCATGCCACAGAGATTGTTTTGTGCCCAAAGGGCCCATTTTTTACGAAATGAAAAAATTTATAAGGTAATAATTATGAATTAAAGTTACTTCTAAGGCCATCTTTTCTGTCAAAGTTTTCTTAGAATTGAAAGATAAGGGGCTTGAGAAATTCATTGAAATAGAATACCAACAGTAGATCTTGTAAGGGGAGAACTTAATTCACATTCTAGCTGCTTTTCAAGGTCTACCTCAAAAATAAAAGTTGCGTCAAGTGGCACACGTTCAACAATTATGCTTCAACAAAACAAACAAACAAACAAAAAAAAAAAAAAAAAAAGCCTAAAATTACCCGTCAACGTGGAGAAAAGAACAATTTTATAAATCAAAACAAATTTAAACCTTTTTGGATATTTTTAATACAAAAAAATCTCTTTACAACAAATTTCAAGGTACCGAAAATGTTGTTCGTTGGAATGGAATTCAATCAACATATGGCAATTAACACGAGCCTGGAAGTGTATTTCATTAAATCTGATATTTCGTTGTATTGGTATTCGTTGCAATGGGATTTCACTGTATTCCAAAAATTCAGTCACTGTAATTAATAGGTGTAAACCTTAGAGCACAGGAATTAAAATAGAGGGAGCAAGTCCATAATCATTGGCTTAGCAAAAGCTGACCCAAAGACTCCAAGTCAAGTAACTCAACAACGACGAATGATTGGAACGTTTTGCGTGAAACAAACGAAATAAATCCGATTTCTTCCAATGTTTTGCTTTAAAATCTATCACGTGACTTGGGGTCTTGGCTTTACGAATGTAAGTCTTCACTCCCTCCATTTTATCTCTTCTCAATGGTGGAAACATACTGCTTTACGGATTTACTAAGGGAGGAAGGGGCGACTCCCCCCCCTTCCTCCTGTGAGGGTGAAGGGGGGCGAAGAATTCCTGTGTGTGAATTCCTGTGCATCAAAGAACCTTCGTGCCAACGGCAAAAACTGGATTTGTGTATGGAACATACACATGGCCATGCCCCACCATTTGCGGCATTAAGAACAATACATTCTGAAAGGGGTTGTTTTCGTTCCATAAAAGTATCTGGAATAGTCAAGAGAAACAGTGACCTCAACAAAGTAAGACATGCCTCAGACAAACACGTCGGTGACGCAAACGCGACTGCATCGGTGCCCTCCGAAAATCAAGGCCCGCGAGTATTGAGCAATACTGCAGATTGGAAAGGGGGCGCACGACCGCTTCTACCTAGATCTCCATCCTCACCACTATTTATATCTCAGGGAAAGAGAGAGAGGGGGGGGGGGATCGCTGGGGAAATATGCAGGATGCGTTCAAATCAACAAACAACTTTCGTGCCTGGCGATGTTTATATATAGGGGTAGGGAATCATCCATAGAAATGAATTTTTCACTCGTCTCGGGGAGTCTTATTTCTAGCCTATATGGCGATGACGAGTGAACTGCGAGACGATTTGTAAACTGTCATCGTGAAATTGACTTTTGGAATGGGACAGAAACACTCGCGCCGAAAATAGATCTCGTGGAAACTTCGCCGCGGACGGCAGGGAAGTGTCGGGCTCGAATTTCATGTTCAGCGCCTGGTGGGTGTTGGGGGGTTTTGACGCTATAACGAATTATGAAACATTAATATAACTCTTTCCAGGCGGGAAGATGGTGTAGGAAGAAAGGATACTTTTATTTGTGAATTGATATCATCTAACTGTGCGTTTTAAATCGTACTTCAACCAAATCAATGAATGAATAACGCGGAAAGTTAATACATTGTAATGCATACACTGTTAAAAAAGTTCCTAAAATTTTACGGTAAAAGTTACTGGCATCCATGTTGCCAGTAACTATTACCGTAAAATCCTATTTTATTGTAAATTTTTACAGTAGAATAAACTAGAGTTAAAACTCAAAATTCGAAGTGGAGGTTCGATCTCGAAACCTTGGAAATGCAGGCGGCTTTGCTGCCCACCATACGAGTTGGGACGCATCGAGTAAGGGAAATACGGTGTTATATGATTTGTACTGTAAGTCACGTGGTGTTTCATTTGGCGCTGCAATCGTTTATTTTCTTCGGTACAATTTGCTGTAATTTTTTTCTGTACTGTAAACACTACATTTTACAGTAATATTTACCATAAAAGTTTACTGAATTTTTAACAGTGTAGTCTCTGGTCCTGTTCCAATGGTTTAAAGTATTTTAATTTCGATTCACTAACTTTTGCAGACTGCAGACATTTTAATTTTCTTTAAATCCCAGTATTCAAACTTCTGTGGCAAATAAACTGTATTTAAACATGATGAGTTTTAATGAAAACTTGGGCGCATCGGGAGGGGGGCAAGAGAGGCAACTTCCCCATTCCAAAAAAAAAAAATCTCATTCATGAAAATCGTTCCTGAGAATTTTCACTAAATGATTATTACTGAACATTTACCATTTCTAATATGTATATTTATTAATGTTTTTCCCTTGTGACAGAAAGTTTTGTTACTTTTTCTCATTTAACCTCTTTTTTCTTTTCCTTTTAGGTAAGTCTTAACTCTCCATTTTTTTCTGTGTCAATGAAAGCATGGTAAGTTTCTTCTGTGGCATTTATATTAAGCGTCTCTTATTATTTCAAACAAGCTTTAAAGAAACTGTTCAATATAAATGTTACAACAAATGTTCGAGCGCAGTAAACGGATTCTTGAATTTAAGGATACTAATATGAAATTTAACTCCATGAGCTTCACCTTCAATAAAAAGATCACGTTTATTTAAAAATCTAGAAATTTTAGATATTGTTCAGGAAGTAATGACAGTTCTGTTTGTATCAGATGAGATCGTTTATGGAGAATTCAAAGATGTGATTTGTTAAATAATTCATTTGAATCGCAACTAATTGATTCTTGAATAGCTTATTATGTAATGGTTGTTTCAAAATGAGATGCATTTAACACATTCCATTCATTTAATTAAATTTTTCAGAAATTTTATATCTTTTAAATGAAAACAAAACAATATCAAAGAAACAAATTTCAAATTTTAAATTTTTTTATGTAAGAATGGATGAATAAATAAGAAAATCATTTTAAGTTCCTTATGGAATTCATTCGTGGGTGTGATGTCTTTAGATTGAGTACCTCTTCCTACACATGTAATTATAAAGTGTTTCGAATATCGAAGGAATGCTACCTACGATACAGATGAGGGGCTTGAGCTTAACTCACCCAGAAAACTTTAGAATCTTTGCAGACATAATTTCGAATCTTTCTTACAAAGAGTAATGTGGTTAGGATTCCTTATCGAGGTTCTGCTCAAAAACAGCATTTTGGGAAGCAACAAAAACTTTTAACTCTGGCTTTAAACATGTTCATATTTACAAAATGGCTGCAACGTTAAATGTTTTTAACTATATTACACTGTAATAACAAATAAATTTGATCAGTAAATGTCATACAAGTTGGAAAATTCAATATAAAATTAATAAGACATGTAAACTTCAATCTTTATTGCGTTGTTAACAATATAGTCAACTTTTTTGTGTTCTTAAACATAACTTTTGACTTCAAACATAAAAACGTAGTTAAACATAATTTCTTTAAAAAGAAAAAATATACATTACTTTCCCATTCGAATATAATAGCAAAAACTAAAATTATTTGGTGTTCGAAAATTTACTATTGGGTTTAAGGAGCGAAACAGAAGTGACAAATAAATTGAGCCTGCAGTAAAAATGGCTGCCTCCAATGACCTTCAAGTGATATTGCGTACTTACTGAAATAAACTAAATTAGAGTAAACCAACTCGCTTAAACGAAGTTCTGGTTAAAAGATTTTTGGATAACTGATGCCACCAGACTCATCTTACCAAGAAATATTGAATTTTACACACTAATTCATGCATTTGAAAGTTTGTTCTTTAGTTTATGATCCTTGCTGAAATAATCTACCATGTAATAAATAATCCTTTTAATTGACATTACTCCTCCTGGCCGCTTTCAGTTGAGCGGTTTTCCTTTTCCAAACGTATTCCCATCCAAGTCCTCGGCTTGGATCGAAGATTTTGGTGGAATTATACCATAACTTCTAGAAGTTCAATATTTCACGAAAACTCGGCGGAGAAAGGAGGGGGGGGGGTGGAAGCGGCGGTTTTAATCAGGTTTTCTGCCCGACATCAGCCACAGCGTCCTGACAGCAACTGTCAAAACTTCGCCCAGGGCTCTTCACAAAAGATGTCTCTCGCTTCGCGGGACAAATTAAATGCCGGGACAGGAATAGAAAGAATTTCACTCCGAATGTTCCCCGGACGCGTTCCATGCAAGCGAAAATGGCCTCGAGGAAGAATGCGCCAAGCCTTGGGGAAGCTGAAACACTCGCCAGATGCCCGAATCGCCGACGAAAATATTTATAAGCGAATTTAATAGTTTTTGTTTGTTTATTGCCGTTCTGAACTTGTAATGCAGTGAATTCATCGTATATAAGTAAAAACTGAGCCTATGTATCTGTGTATGTATCTATTTCTAAGTTACTCCTACCGAACACCAGTGAACTGACCATCGAACCAGGCATCGATAGATTCATAATTTTCCCGCCTTTATGTTTGGCTATATAACATAATCCTCCGATAATAATTAGCGGAGATATCAGTTAAAAACTATTAATTATAGGATACTCAGATTTCGACATAAACTCCCTATTTTTCGAATGCTTTCCTTCATTTAAATTGTTATTCAGTGCTTCATCTCAACTTGACGTAACAATGCTTTTATTAACATTTGTAGTGTGAAGAAAATCATTGAGAAGAAAGATCTGTTGCCACTTTTTTTCTCGAATATAAACAAAATTTTGGCTTTTGTTTTGAGGCTTTTCTTGTAATCGCAGGATTTAAAATGCTTCCTTTTTGGTTATTTTTCCGCCATCTGCCTCACAATTTCACTGATTTTTTTTTTTTTTTTCCTTTTTGTTCAAGCCTGATTGTTGAACACGCGTCACTTGACATACCTTTTATTTTCTGGGTAGACCGTGCAATGCCGCGCGACGCAACTAGTTTTATCTTTAAAAACAGTACTTTCATCCTCTGCAAAATATGGTGACCTTGCCTTCCAAATTTTATTTCAAAAGTCAGACCAGAAAACGCTTCAAAGCATTATTAATTCTAGAATGACTGGCAGAAGGTCGCAGGGGTTAGGCGTAGTCCTTTTATAACCAGAGGCGGTGTATTTCTAAGCTACAGAAAGTAGTCGGCGTCTATTTCGTATGATTATTGTACGCAGCTATATTATATTTGTTGCATGATGCAGCATGGAAAAAATCTCTTGAGTACTCGTTTGACTGTGAACACTCCTGACAAATTTAAATTCCCAGTACAGTTACGCATCAGAAGAGTCCCCCGTGCTTCCATCTGGTGAGGAAACTAGACGTCAAAATTATATGGCAATGAAGTGTTCACATGCATGTGAATAAATCTTTTAGATAACACAGAATTTTGAAAATCCTTCATTGAAGGTATGATTACAAACATAAGTTTTGTGAATGGTATTCTTTGTTAAAAATGAAATCATATTAATGAAGGTCGTCACTATTATTGCAGAAACTGTATATGGGTTATTTGATTTGGGCAACATATTAAGCCTTTTCATAGTAACAACAAATTTTACTTTCTAATGTAAAAAACTTTTACAACAAACTCATCTGACAATTAAGAAATAACTATAGCTCTAAAAAAGTTCAGTTTCGATTTTTCCCTCAGAAAAAATGCAGTATTCCAGAGTTATCTATTGAGCTTGGAATATCGCCAAACTTGGCTATGATTGGCGATTTCTCACCCAAATTTGGCACTAGGGAATAAACGCTCAAAATGAAGCCAGTTTGGCGGTATTCAGACAATAATCAGGAATCGTAATTTGTAGCAATATTTAAGGAATATAACTCAAAAGGCTTTTTTTATTTACTTCAATTTTCTTTCATGGAAGTGAAATGTAGAAATGCTATCGATTGTTCTGTTTTGAATCTTTTTTACCTGATATCCAAGAATGAAAAAAAAAAAAAATTAACAATCGATTATCTTTGATATTCTTTTGCATCAATTTTTCCCGTTTTGAGATGGATTGGTTCTGATCAAAGCAATTCCTTTCTTAAAGATGCATTTTTCTCGTAAATAAGTAATCTATTTACCTCAAACATGAGAGAGATCGGATCTCCTTCTCCTTTAAACTATTCCAAAATTTGGAAATTAATTGAACGCGTAGTTTTGAATTGATTCTCCGTTCTTCTCGTATCAATAAAGCATCTTCAAATACTTCCGAGTTCCATAATTTTCCAAATGACATCATCGGAGCTGTTCGGAGAACGTGGTGTGTAGTATACTTATGGGAGGAGCGGGGAACAGCCATAGAACAAGAGTATGGCAGTTTCTCATAACTCATAAATTTCGATCGGGGAATGACCGCGCTTTTCTGCAATCATCTATCACAAGAATCTTTTGGCTGCGGTTCAAGATTTTCTTCCAATGCATAGCACCATTTCTCCCAGAACGAACGCAGCATATTTAACTCGCGCTTCTCGAAATTTAAACACTTTGCAGAATAAACTGAGGTTGAAATGGAATCGTCTGGTAATGGGATATCAAGCGAGATTAAGCTTTTTCGAATTTGTTTCTTAGGTTTTGGTAGTACAGTAAGAATGGGGTGGTTTCCTTCAGTCAAAAGTACTACTTTTAGTCATTAAAAAGGATAGAATGAGCAAAAAAAAAAAAAAAAAAGAAAAGCATGGACCCAGAAAATACTTTTATTTTCCCAACAGTTTTTTTTTTTAATTAATATTTTAAAATGTCCGATTTTTCAAACTAGGCGTGATCTTGATGACGTCACAAATGATGCACTTTGCCGCATCTTTCTACTACGTTTCCACGTTACGATAATCAAGCAGCGAATTAAAATTGCGCTCTACGCTTGCTATCAACCATACCCTTGCCAATGCACGTGAGTGAAAATGCGAATTAATTATTTTGTTCTGTGAATGGGCAACATTGAATGGCATTTCATCATTTGTGATGTCACACAACAGAAGTGTAAACAATGAAAACGCACCGATTTAAGTATTTTTTTAAAAAAATATTAGACTTAAATAAATTATTTAAAAATGGTCAGATCCTATGTTTTTAAGCATGCTCTTTCAGAAAAAAAATATTTTTAAAATTTTGGAAACGACCCCATTGTTGAAATGTTGTGAAACCAACTATTTTCACTCACTAATTGAAGTAAACAAGATTTTTGTTCCTTTCCCGAAATACATTTTCAAAAACTTGAAAAAATAGTCCTCAGTTCTTAAACATACATACTTTGCAACAAAGGCTCCGAAAGGAGAGAAGGTTGACCAAGACCAAGTTTTCTAGAATGTATTACACGAGTCAATTTGTAAAGCCTTACCGATGTTTACACATACGCACACATTTTTAACATTCCTTTCTTTTGTTTATTTAAAATTGTGATTAGTAATTAAACATTAGTAATTAAATATAAGTTTAAAATATCCACTACAGTTCATTCAAACTGTCTGAAAGTAATTATACAAAAGTTTCACGTTTTCGATCTTGCTCTACAATATCTAGTGAATTATAATACTATCTACTGATAAAAGCAGGCTTAATTTAAAACATTCGATTTGCAATAACAGCAGTCTCTCTAAGAATTTTTCACCCAATTTCACTGACTAAAATGGAAACAATTACCTTGATTCCTGTGATATTTTAGATTATTTGAATCCCTTAAGAAACTAAATTATTTCGCTGTTGAGTGATACAAGTGCACGGGACATATTTTTTATTGCAGTTTATAATGCACACTTTATTTTCTATTTGAAGATCAGATCATCAATCTCTAAGTTGAGGTTTTGGATTTACCTATATTAAGAAACAGGGGGGTGTTGACAAAAGGAAAGAAAACAAAAATAAATGAATAAAATAAAATAATCTTCAGTGCTTACTTTCAAAAATTCTACCCAGACACGAAACAAGGGAATATTTTCTGTTCTAAAATTCTTTTGCAGGACATTTATCATTATTTTAAAATATCTCAGAGGCTATCTATATGACACATTTGTGTTCAATATTTTCAGCCCCCCCCCCCCTTTGAAACAAAGTGTCTCACTTAATAATTCTCCCCCCCCCCTTGTCACTTGTCACGCTATTTTTCATCCACATATAATAAAAATGCTTGATGTCACACTTCTTGTCATTCCTCCCTTCCCGTTGTCACATACTGTCACGCTTGCACGAACCGCCCCACCTACACAAAAAGTAACATCATTTGAGGACAGCCCCTTAAAAAATAGTTCCAAGTCCCATCTCCTTCCTCTGCAGAAGAAAGGGAGCCAGGGGGTAATGATGGAGGATCCTGAAATATGTGGATGGGATTTTCATTGCAAATTCTTGCCGCGTTACGTTGGATTTATTCAATTAAGTGGTTCTGACCTTCGATCGCAAAGATCGATATTTATCGTTTTTTAAATTTCCTAAAATACACGACTGTGTCTTAGTTTCACCATATTTCTATGTAAAATAGAAATACACAATCAATGTAATTTTTTCCTACAAAAATTATCTTAGTTAGCAAAAGTAGGCAGAAAATCACATTTTATAACACGATTCATCACCTTGGAATCAGTAGCAAAAGACATTTATTTGAAATTGCAATTTATTATTTTATCTGTGTTATTCAGACTACTTATTATTAATACCTACCAGTTAATAAAGTATCAGTTAATAAAGTATCTAACTTAAGGCATTTAGCTAACAGCAATCTTATTTCCGTTTAGCAGAGCCTATAATTATCTTAAGCTATCGACGCGGTGCTGATTCAAGTTCGATACCTCTGATAACAAGAGCCAGCGGGCTGTTTATTGTGTTTCAGTTTCATGTTGAATAATTATTTCTTCATATTAACAAGTTGAAGTAGTTTGAAGTTCTTCTCGAATATATGAGTGTATCTTGGCTTCAGTCCAGTGTAAAATGCTACGACTTAGAGAGATTTTGCTTTGTATATTTGCTATTTTTAGCTCTTAGGAATGAGAGTAGTAAAACCTTGTCCATGAAAAAAACAAGTCCAAGAAGACAAACACCTCTAAGCATTCGTTCGCTGTAAATTGTGTGGTTAGTGATGTGAATTGTTTAACTGAAGCAGGCAGACAGTGTCACATACACGATGATGTTTTTATTTATTTATTTGTTTGTAAAAGGCGTCTGAACTTAAATATGCTGTGTGAATCTCTTTTATTAGTTTTTCTTGTTTTCTCTCCTCAAGATTGGTATGTTAAGAGGAATATTTAAGAAATTGTGACTATAGCGGAAGTAGAAAAATGTTAGAGACAATTTATAAGACAGGTCCTCAAGTATTCAGACAAATTTAGAAGAAATACAGATATAGAAGAAAAAAATTTTTTCCGTGAAAATTACTGCGGAGTCAGAGCTAAGGAAGGTTTTGTGATGGTTTTTCATTATATGTTTGTTTATACATGGACCAATAATGGCAATTTATTGTCCACGGCAAAAATTACAGCGTCCCCCCTTCCCCCCACATTTTCTTGACGACCAGAGAAAACTGAAAGCGTTACAATAATAAATTATGAAAACTTTGTATCTGGACAGATATGTCCTGGTCTACTATCAAGTACACTGTAAAAAAAAATCGGAAACGTTTCTGAGTATATCGTGCAGCTGCGGTTCATGAAATTTTCAAAAACGTTTCTGAGTATTTCGGAATTATCTTTCTGTAATGTCCAGAAACGTGTCTGAGTATTTCGGAATCCTCTTTCTGTAATGTCCAGAAACGTGTCTGAGTATTTCGGAAACCTCTTTCTATAATTTCCAGAAATGTTTCTGAGTATTTTGGAATCCTCTTTCTGTAATTTTCAGAAACGTTTCTGAGTATTTCGGAATCCTCTTTCCGTAATTTCCAGAAATGTTTCTGAGTATTCTGTGCAGCTGTGGTTCATGAAAGTTTCGAAAACGTTTCCGAGTATTTCGGAATTCTCCAAACAATTTTCAAAAACGTTTCTGAGAATTTCGGAATCCTTTTTCCGTGATTTTTTCTAAAAAATAATTCTTTTTTAATAGTATTGCATGCCATATCAGTTTCAATTCTTTCATATCTAAGAGCAATGAAACAAGCAATTTTAGAATCATTCGTGGATTTTTTTTTCTGAATTTCTGATGACAAATAGCATGGTTAACAGCATGACATATGCACAGTTATAAATTTTTGAAAATTTATGAAATAATATAGTAGTTTCATTCATAATCACAAAATCGTCGGGGGAGGGAAGGGGAGTACTTTCTCAAAAGTGGGATTGTTTGTTAAACAATATTAAACTTCAGTTTTTCTCTCAATATTTTCAAGACAAAGTTATCAACATATTGTATTTTTAATGCAGAACTTAAAAACATATCTTGTATCAAACTTGATAGCTTTTATTTTCGGATAAAATTTGACAGAACTTACCTACACTTTGCGTTCCGAAATTCGTTCACGTCTAGTCAATTTCTTTGACGAACAAAGTGTACCGAAAAGTACCAACAGAGAAATTGATGAATTTAAATATGACACCAAAGTCCCCCTGCTGGAACCATTCGGGTTTATTCCTCTGTTCTTGCCCTTTTCCAGTTTATCACAAATATAGATACTTAATCAAAATAGGTTACTGATTTAGAGTGTGCGCAAAATGCATTATATATTTTATTTATTAAAACATTGAACTCTATTACATGATTATTCTATTTCATATATACAAGAGTTCCCTCCCCCCCCCACACCATAAGAGTGATGGTGCACCCATAAAATGATATAAAGCGCCCCCCACCTTAAAAAAAGCAACCTCTTGAAAATGTCAATGGCACAATCTGCGTGGTGAACGCCCCTCGTCTTCTCACCATATGTGCATTGCATATTAATAACATAGTATTTAAAAATTGATCACTTTTAAAACGATGACGTGAAATAATATTACTTTTTATTTCAGCATGTAAATGCAGCTGTTCCATTTTTGCCACTGACTCATTCCTCCTGACTGTCCTACATTAAACTAGTATATCCACGAAGGAAATGTTATTTTCGGAACTAATGTCAAGGAATTTTTTAATTGTTAACCACATTTAACAAAATGAATAAGCAGATGAATTAATTTCATAACTATGTTCTTACTAATAGATAACATGGTCATTTTCTAATGGTATAAATATTTTTAAATGAATGAATAAATTATAATAAAAAAAGATAAATTATACCGGCACATTTTTTGTGAAGCATATTATAATACTAGAAAATATTTGCATTACCATATTTCTAATGAATTAAACAATTGATTTTTTTTTTCTTTTTGAACCAAAATGTACGTACATCCAAGTATTTCGAAATAACTTTTCTGTGATTGCTTCTCAAATATAAATCTTACTTCTTTTGCGTAATTAATCAGTTTCAGTTGGTTACAACAAATAATACACCGCGCACATAGGTATGTAGGGTAACTTTAAATTAATTCGATAAACCCAAAAACAGTTACAATTGGAGCCTCATCAAATGCAAATCAACAAAAACATAAATGTATATAACAACATGTTTTAAAATATTCATTAATACTTACAAGTGAGCATGAGCGGAAGAAAATCTAAGTACCTCCATTACAACTGAATAAGTAATCCAAAGGGTTTCGTTTCATTAAGTATAAACACGGGTGTTAAAACTATTCACGCTTGAACACACAATATATATCTAATTATGGTCGCATTGGAAATTGTAAAGAAGCAAATGGTTATTAACTAACTTAATAGCTGCGTACATCGTCTAAAAAATCAAGGGCAGTCCAAAATGCAAAGGCGTAAAATTAGTTTCGACACATTTTACTACTCTCTAGACATGAAATAACAAGCAATCCAATGCTACACAGTTGCTGACTGCAGCAACCATAGATAAGAAAAAAAGAAGTTCTCGTTATTTCCGACTCATTGGCGCCTGTGTTGGAAGGATGAAATAGGTTTCGAAGCGTTGCGTCATCACTTCCGCTTCTAGATATCTTGAAATAACAAAAAGCTTTCTGAATATTGAGGAGCTCGCTATTGGATGAAGGATTCCTACTATTTCGGAAACGTTTCCGATATATCCAGAAACGTTTCCGAAATTTGTTACAGTGTAGTTAAACGGTTTACTTAACATGGCTATGATTCCTACTGAAGTAAAAGCTGACCTTTTGTTTAACAAAAGGGTTGATAATTTCAAACAACTGCAAAAATCGGAATTTGCAAGGTTTTTTTTTTCTTTCTTTCCTTCTTCTTCTTTTTTTTTTTTTTACAGTTAAAGGTTTTATTAGGTTTTCATTTCAAAAGCCTGTTTTACATAGTTTTTGACTATAATTACCAAAAACTTTCAAAAAGCTGAATAATTGTTTCCTTTGGAAAATACGTTTTCATTTTTTAAATTTTTGGCTTAAGATACAGCCAGTGGCAGAGACAGAAAATTTTTCACTAGGGAATTATATTTAGTTTTAGTCTTTTTCTTTCGTCAAAAAGGGAAAATTTCTGAGTTTAGGGGTGATATGCCTCATCTACACATCCAAGGGCTTTGGATACAGCAGTAAACTTTTGGACTGTTGCAGTGAACAAAAATAACACGACCAACACCCAAAATATGACTCTGATTTATAAACTGTTTGCAAAATAAAAAATAATCAGCTGCTAAAAATGTAAAATGAAAATTAATTACAAAAATAGTACTAAGTTAATTACTATGCAGTTAAAAATGCAAATAATTCACTTATTAATCCCTTAAATCTTATAACATTATGTACGTCTAACTTGCCATTTAAAATTACACATACAAAATATTTTCCATGTGTTTAATTTCAAAATATGTATAACAAGTAAGAAAAACTTTATTATAATTTCCCCTCGAAATCTGTAATTTAGCAAACGAGTTAAAATTTGAAGCGACTTTACTGTTACCCAACGCTATCTATCCTGTGAATGAGAAACACCAACGTGCAAAAGATTTCAAATTAATTCCAGGAAGGCTCGCTCTGGTGCATCTGTTCCGCATTAGTAATATAAAATAAGTATTTTACACGATTTCACTTTTATAGATTGAATTTCATAAGTGTCTACTCGTAAAATAATACTGATTCTGATTCTGAAATTTAGCAAACAAGATAAAAACTGAGACGTCTTTACTCTTACCGAAATTGGAACTTTCACCCGGGAGTGTAAAAAAATCTCCCCAAAAACTATCCTGTAAAACTACATTGTGCAAAAGATATCGTGTTTATCC
The DNA here is from genome assembly GCF_026930045.1 of Uloborus diversus. Lineage (NCBI taxonomy): Eukaryota > Metazoa > Arthropoda > Arachnida > Araneae > Uloboridae > Uloborus > Uloborus diversus. The sequence continues at coordinate 22,293,588 of NC_072735.1, forward strand.
CATGAAGGATCGCCCTGGTACGTCCGTACCGCACTAGTACAAATGAAGAATTTATTTTTCATAATTTCACTTTCATAATGTGTATTTCAACTGAATCTTCCTCCATAATAATACTCCCCTAAATTCTGAAACTTAGCAAACAAGATAAAAGCTCTGGCGTCTTTGCTGTTACCGAGACCGGAAATTTGACTCAGCAATACAAAAAAAAAAAAATCCTGTAAATGAGAAACGCCTCTACGTGCAAAAGATGTGTTTATTCCAGGAAGGTTCGCCCTGGTGCATCCGTTTCCAAACATCAGCTTGCGATATCAGATCAGCTGGTATAGAAGCACGAAGGCTGGGAGCGTCGATTTTAGAATCAATATTTACCAACAAACAAAGCGAGGAAGGGGGAGTCCAAACCCCCTTCGGGGATCAGGAGAGAGGATTGTGGAAGCAGACGCATAAAATCCTTCCCTCTTGATCCCGACACCAGACAAAGACAAATTACCAGGGATTTGGGTGTATTAAGGCACCCCTCGATTCCTTTTCTCCCATTTCCCCTAGCGGCCGAGCCCTGTAAAAGGCTTTCGCCAATAATCGCCAAGAAGCTGCGTGAAATCATCGTCAGGGAAAATCAAAATGTTGTACTTCGTCTTTTTACTCAACCCTAATTATACGAAGTTTCACGATTGGTCTATCGATGAACTGCCTTATGACTCGAGGCGAGGAATGTCAGAGCCCACTTCGTTGCAATTGAAAGAATTCCCTTGGAAACTCACCACAAACTTTTATGAATTTTAAAATAAAGACCTATAATATTACATGTAAACGCAGTTGCACTTAATTTTGTCCAAGGTTAAACGAAATTTAAGCATCTTCTTTTTCCCATAAAACGTGATGAAAATCTTTGAAATAAATTTCGGAGAAATTAAACGTTTCACGTACAGAAAAAGCAACATGTGATGATGCGTTTAATCTAATATTCGTGTTTGCATAGTTCCATAGAACAGTATTTTACCTCAATGCATTTCAAGAATTATTTGTGCAGTATTCGCCGAAATGTTAAATGTGAAGGCAATTTTCTCAACCCATTGTTCCGTTTGGGGAACTGAGTTCTATTACTGTCCGTTTTTCAGAAAACTTGGAGGACTGCCGAACTTTTCATAATCTTAACTTCGTCACTTATTCAGTTAGACAAAATTTATTCCCTGCTTCCATTATGTAAAATTACTATAAAACTCTTAAAAGTAAAACTAAGTTTGTCGATGTTGCCATTTAGGAAGTTAAATTTATCATATAGTGCCTCATGCAAAAAAAAAAGCTCGTCAATGTCGCTCTGTGTTTCCCCTTTCTTTTAAGAACATACAGTGTTGGCCAAATTATTAGACTAAGACTGTTTTAAAAGCAAATTCTTTATTGATTACATAACTATAGACACATTAACGAACAGTGAAATAATTATCTAATATTTAGTATGCATGCCCTTGTTCTCGATGAGCATTTTAAGTCTTTTTGGCATACTTTTCACAAGGTTTACACCATTTCTTAACTTTTTAAAAAAGGAGGTAAAAAATTGTTTATACTCACTATTATAATACTCTCATACCCATACTCACTAATTACCAAAAACTAACTTTAAATATAACAGAACACACTAATAAAAAGAACCAGTGAACTGTTTAAGCTGATTGAGGTTATGTTATTGGTACACAGTAAAAAATCTCGGAAAACTCTCTGAATATACAAAAAAGTTTTCCGTAATACACAGATTCGTACGCCCTCCGCAGTTTTCTGCTATAATCAAAAACGTTTCCCGTTTAGCAAGAAAGTAAGAGTCGACGCATGCGCAGCTCTCACGGCAATTTTATAGTCCAGCAGCAAAACTAAACTGAAACTTTCGAAAGCACGCAATGAAAACAAGTGCTGACTCATGTATGCGAAGTAACACTCATCAAGGGGATTAGTAGAAGTTTTGTTCCTCGCATGAATTCACTGAAGATAATTTTAAAGTCTTATATTTTCTTGCATATGTATCGTCATGAGATTGAATTTGAAGCTATGTCACTTATTTTTAAGTACGAAGTGCAAATTCTCGACGCATGCTCGCGGAAGGAATACAAACTGAAATTAAAAACCAAATAACTGCCGAGAGGACGCCATCTAAATTCATTGCGTCGCATAACTTGTGTAGGTAATTCACTTTTTTCTTGGATACTTTTCTTTTTTCTACACCAAATGGGTAATTTTTGTTGGCAGAATTTTATTCTGTCATAAAAATCACCTTTTTGGTGACCAAAGCCTGCAAAAGACCACCACCGACGAATAGGTAAGTCGCTTTGCAACTCTATTACTTTAAAGAGATTTAGTTCATATAAATCTCGTTAAAAAAAAAAAAACTATTTTCTTCAGTATTATTTTTTTGTTGTGAACTATTGCAATTTGAAAATATTTTACATTATATAGAACACATATTTAAAGTGCAAGTGCGTCTAGTTTTATTCTGTAAAATTTATGAATTGAAGATTATAAAAAAATTTAAATAAGTGTTATTGTGTACTTTGTTTTTATGTGTCAATCTCAGTTAATATTTGGATGAACATTTATGTATCAAGCATTATGAATTAAATGTTATAATATGCAAATTGTCAGGTTTGATAGTTCGCCTTTAAGGTTGCATGTTTTCATTCTCTTGTAAACAGTGTAGCTAGATTGTATGAGGGGCATTCCACGGTATTTTGGACATTATGTAGAGTCCGTAACGTGACCTTTTTTTGCCATAACTTTTTAATTTACCGTTAGATTTGCAAATTATTTTAATTTGAGCTGGTGTGTTGGTAGGAAAAGATCAAAATAAAATAATATGCTAATCAAACAGTAAATTAAAAAGTTATGGCAAAAAAGGTCACGTTACGGACTCTATATAAATGTCAAAAATACCTTGGAATGCCCCATGAAGTAAAAAAAAAAAAAACTATCTCTTGTAATTAGGAACATAGTGCTTCAGTATTATCTAAATGACGATATCTCTTTAAATATTTGCATTAGCGAAACGCTTTAAATTAGTTAAATGTGTATTAATTTATTTAACAAATAGATACATATATGTATTTAAAAGTGTCTTCATTTTTTTCGTTTTACGAGCCTCAATTTTACCAAAAGCAAAAAAAAAAAAAAAAAAAAAAGACTTAATAAAATAATTTTGTATTTTTACACCATATTAAAGTATTTGACTTATAATTTATATGATACTTTGATTTATAATGTATATGATACTTTGATTTATAATGTATATGATGTTGCTTTTTCAAGGGGGGTGGGCGCTTCATAGCATTTTATGGGTGCACCATCACTCTTATGGTGGGGGGGGGGGGGTATTCTTGTATATATGAAATGGAATAATCATGTAATAGAGTTCAATGTTTTAATAAATAAAATATATAATGCATTTTGCGCACACTGTAAAAATAAAATCAGTAACCTATTTTGAATAAGTATTTATATTTGTGATGAGATGGAAAAGGGCAAGAACAGAAGAATCAACCCGAATGGTTCCAGCAGATGGACTTGGTGTCATATTTAAATTCATCAATTTCTCTGTTGGTACTTTTCGGTACACTTTGTTCGTCAGAGAAATTGACTTGAGGTGAACGAATTTAGGAACGCGAAGGGTAGGTAAGTCCTGTCAAATTTTATCCGAAGATAAAAGCTATCAAGTTTGATACAAGATATGTTTTTAAGTTCTGCATTAAAAATACAATATGTTGATAGTTTTGTCTTGAAAATATTGAGAGAAAAACTGAAGTTTAAGATTGTTTAACAAACAATCCCCACTTTTCAGAAGGTACCCCCACTCCAATTCCCCGACGATTTTGTGATTAGGAATGAAACTACTAGATTATTTCATAATTTTTCAAAAATTTATAACTGTGCATATGTTATGCTGTTAACCATGCTATTTGTCATTAGAAATTCCAAAAAAAAAAAAAAAATCCACGAATGATTCTAAAATTGCTTGTATTATTGCTCTTAGATATGAAAGAATTGAAACTGATATGGTATGCAATACTATAATAAAGAATTATATTTTAGAAAAAATAACGGAAAAAGGATTCCGAAATTCTCGGAAACGTTTTTGAAAATTGTTTCGAGAATTCCGAAATACTCGGAAACGTTTTCGAAACTTTCATGAACCACAGCTGCACAGAATACTCAGAAACATTTCTGGAAATTACGGAAAGAGGATTCCGAAATACTCAGAAACGTTTCTGAAAATTACAGAAAGAGGATTCCGAAATACTCAGACACGTTCTGGACATTACAGAAAGAGGATTCCGAAATACTCAGAAACGTTTCTGAAAATTACAGAAAGAGGATTCCGAAATACTCAGACACGTTTCTGGACATTACAGAAAGAGGATTCCGAAATACTCAGAAACGTTTTTGAAACTTTCATGAACCACAGCTGCACGATATACTCGGAAACGTTTCCGGATTTTTTTTACAGTGTAGGTAGATAAACAAAGAACATAAACAAAGCAGACAGTGCTGTCACCTGCAAACATTAAACTATGCTAAAATAACGCAATAATCAGTGTACAGCATGTACTGTACTTTAACAGTAAAATAAATGGTATTTTAGTACAAATAGTGTACAAAAAAAAAAACTCTTAAGTTTAATAATTTGGCCAGCACTGTACATTTTAACTACCACTGATTTCAAACAACTTGTTTATTCAAAGTTTCTCTTTTCATTCAGCCATTTTTAAATCTCCTAAAACTCGTCCTGACAATTTATTCCTTATTTTCTAAAAGCATGGAAAATTTTGGAATCTTTGTTCGTTGCTAAGGACAAAAGGGATGATTTCATTTTCCCTTAAAACCCATCAATGTCCGTCTTCTTAATTTTCCATCAAACTCTAACAGCTGTAAAATTTAACGCCAATGAATTAAGACAGCCAATTTCCCAATTATCAAAGTGTTCCCGCTTTTGCGAAATTGTTTGTAGAAATTTGTAGTGGTGATTACATGAGTGATTATGCCGTTGGATCCATAGAAGAACGTTTCGTGACAACCACAACATACTAGATTTTAATTAATAAACGCATTAAAATTTCTTTCGAAATTGATTTTTTCTGAAATGCGTGTTTAGAGTAATATGTCAATAGAATTTTTTACTCGGTTTTTCTGCATTAAATTTACGTTATTTAAAAATCTTTTGAGCACTTATCAAATGTTTACTGTAAGATTAAGAGGATGATGTTAAGATACTCCTAACGCATGTTCCAAAAGTGAAGTTGCATTTGTATCTTACTTTGCAAATCAGTTTAAATGTAAATAGTATAAACAAAAATAGAGAGAACTTTCTCTGAATCCTATTTTCGCCGATTAGAAGATTTTTTAAACACATGCTTATGTATGAAATATTTCAAACGTTTTAAATCATTTATGTAATCAGAAATGAAACCATCTTAAATAATACTTTTTGACTGATCTATAATATTCGCTGTTATCATTTTAAACTAGCTTGAAAGTCGTGAAAATATTATGGCAATCCAGAAAAATCTCTGAATTTCAATGTTGCAGTAAGGAAATTTTAATTTCATTGTAACTTAAAACCTTTATTTTTTAACGTGCCAACTTCGAAATTGCATTTATAGAAAATACATATTTGTAATCTAATTTTTTAAAATGCTTCCCCAAAGTTTAGAATTTTAAAGATTTTTGCTGCACATGATCCCTGGTATCCCCCCTCCCTTAGCAAAACCAATTTATATTAAAGAAAACGCAGTTCTACTCTTTGTTTTTAAGAAATTTGTTTTACCTCAGTTTCTTTTATTAGAGCAGAAAAGTATTTCTATAGAGCATATAATCTATACAAATACTTTTCTATAGAGAATATACTCTATAGAATATACTCTATAGAAAATACTACTCTATAGAATATATACTATCTCTATATTCTATAGAGTTTATTTGGAACTAAAATAGGTAAGAGTTAACATATAACAGGGTCAGCTGTCATCACATGTTTTAAAATGACCCTTACCGCCAAAAAAAAAAAAATTTTTTTTTTTCAATTTCAAGCATTCCTTCCTTACAAAACAAACCAGCTATATTTCGAGAAATGCATTCTTTTTTTGGCAGCTTTATCTCTGTGAACGCTCAAGAAACGCAAGTTGAAGGAGAAAAGAAACCGGTTTTTTAATGTTGTACAAGCTTTCGAAAGAACAAGCATTGCTAATCGATTCACGTATAATATGATCAGCGGTTCAACCGGCAATCCGGCCGTTCGCTGCACTGACATATCGGAGTTCCTTCCCCGGCATATCAGGCAGTCGTGTCCCGGCTTTTAGGCGAAGAAAATTCGCGGACATATATATATATGACGTTCCGTCGCTCAGTAGAAAGTAGAGTATAACTTCTGAAATCCGAAATTCAAAACACCGAAATGTCAGAAATCCGAATGCATTCTGCTGAAGTAGTTTTTATAAGTTTTCCTTATGTTCAGTAAATGAATAAGTAGTGATGTATAGGTGTCCCTCGCATAACACGGTTAATTCGTTCCGTGTAGTATCAAAACCGCGTTATACGAGACTTTTTTTAAATATCATTTTTACTTATTTTTAATACAGTAGAGAACCAATTATCTGAAAAGTTCGGGACCATAGCTATCCCGGATATCTGAATTTCCCGGTTTTCTGGATCGCTAAAAAGAGCTTTTGGCCGATTGTTTGTGAAACTTAAATTACTATAATAAATAGTGATACATATTAAAATAAGAAGAAAACAGTTCAAAAATGCTTATCAATATCGAAACATTAAAAACTACTTGTGAGAGAATAATTTAAACACCAAAAACCTTAAGTTATTTAATAAGATAATAAGACCTGAGACCCTCACATTCATTTTGAAAAGGAAAAAAAAAAAAAAACACACACACACACCAATTTTTGATGTTTTAAAATGAAAGAATGAAGGGAGGGGCAAGAAACAAGTTTTTGAACGTAAATGTGCGATTCTTCTACTATATAAACAATAAGTTTTTCAATTAAAAAAAGTACTCTATTTTCCCTGCATACATATGAATTCCTTAGTAAATTCAGTTTGGAAACAGTTTTTCATCTTCCCATCTTAATTCAAAGCTTACGGTAAAAAAATATCGGATTATTCTTGAAATTGCAATTGTTATGCAAACCATGAAGTTAGCGAAAATGCACGAAGATGCGTATTATTTTGATTATGAAACACATTTATTTGCAAATGATAATATATGTATTAAATTGCATAAATAGAGCTTTAATACTCATCGTACTAAAAACGTGAATATTATTTTATAAATTTGTGAAATGATCTATTAGATATTAGAAAATATATATTGAAAACTGATTGCCGATACAAAACTTTACACGCAATAAGTTAAATAAATACCTTTTGCCAAGGCCGGACTAACTAAAAGTGAGGCCCAAGGCCCACCATAATTTGGAGGCCCCCTGAAGGCTATTATTTAAAAAATATGTGTATTTTTTGTATAGTTGTAATGCTATGCGTAATTCTTTAAGTAATTTGGGGCCCCTTAGGCAGAGGAGGCCCCAGGCCTAGTAAGCCTGTGCGGTAATCAGGCCCTGCCTTTTGCATTTCCCTGCATGTCAAATACTACCGAAAAGTATTATTAACTTATCATGCTATGGCGCGAACTTCATTCCTGATGACGTTAGAGCGTTATTCGATCAGTGATTTTGCTGTTATATACAATGATACGGGCCATTCCATTGTCTGTGAAATGTTTCGTACGTAATGTTAAATCTCGAAATATTTGCGCTTTTTCCACCGTAAAAATACAAGTTAGAGTTAAAAATAATAGAAAATTTCGTTAACTGCATTTTTACAGTGAAAATTCTAAACCTCAAGCCCATATAGTACGTTATCATTTCACCCAACTACACCTCTGTGTACACATACACTTTTAAATGAGCAGTTACAGAATTTTGGGGCTTCCGGGCCTCTAAATAGGTTTTTCCTCATAAATATAAAAGCACACCTATTACTTAAGTCCAAAACGTTTCTAATGTACTTGATGTCTAAGTAAACCTTTACCCGTTTTTCTCCCTATGTTTATAAACACGAAAACGAGTTCCATTCTTCGTCTTCTCTTTTCCCAAATGATTCGAGCTTTAAATAGCGCGATAAGAAATTACTGGAATTCTAAGATACACGTGTTTGTCTTTTGTCGCTGTTTTTAGAAAAGCCCGAAATATTTCTTGCAACTAAAAAGTGCCTCTTTTGGGACATCTGCGTTTTGTAAAACCTTCCACAGATTTAGTAACTATTACTCGAAAACATTTGACACAGTCTTATTTTAAACGATTGCTCAATTTCTTCTGAATGATACATTCTATTTTTTAGACTTATTGTGCTATTATTTTTGCCTCCTAATGAATCCAGGAATATCATTGTGTGCACTTAAGAAATAAAATAAATCTGTTCATTCAAAATAGGAAAAAGAAAGTTCGTTCCTTTTAATTATTCGTTGATCAGAAATATCTTTCTTCTAAAATTCTTCTTCGAAAATTATTTCATTGATTTTCGTGAATTTTTCCGAATGCTAAATATACACTGCAAAGTAACAAGAAAAAATTTGACTAATGTTTTTAGTGCATGTATAACTTGTGTTGTATATTCGAACTTAAAAGAAAATATGTGTAACGTATTGGAAGAAAATAAAAACCCTAAATTACTAGATTCATTCAAAATAACCGTTAGTAACTACATCAAGAAAATTACTTTTTTTTCCCTCATGAAATAGAAACATCAATTTTATTTTTCATTGTGGATGATTTTTATGAATTAAGGTTAAAACTCTGAATGATCAGGGTCTCAAATTTTTTGAGTGGGAGAATGTTGTCAAACTGGAACTCTCATTCTCTGTTTATTTATTTAAAAACTCGCAAGAGCTAGAGGGTATATATATATATATATATATAATATATATATATATATATATAATGCAATGCTGCCTCTTACTTGTCGAATCAATTAAACAAAATGTTCAAAAAAAAATTTTTTTTTTTTTTTTTTGGAGGTCACGATGAGCTCCGGTGACTTTCCATGTGACGACCGTTTGTGTGTGTGGGGGGGGGGGGGGGTGCAATTTCTTTAGTTCGCCAGTGGCGCTAGAACCCATAGTTAAGGCACTGGGTCGGTTGCATATCATGTTAATATTAGGAAATACAGCTTAAAACCAGGGTTGGAGAGTTAACCCCTCCCTGCTCCCTTCACCCCTGACCAAGAGTATGTAGTTGTCAAATTTTGAACTATTAGTGAAAATTGCACGATACAGGTATCGTGTAATTTTTTTCCTCCCAGAGTATTGAATTTTGAGCCAAATAAATGATGAAAAGAAAAATAAAACGAAATCTGCTGAAATTCTTTAGAACGTCTGCAAAATTACTTCTTTTAGATATTTGAAAATAACCTGAAGATATTTTGCAATCGTCTTGCAGAAAAGGGGACATCTTAGACTGCCTATCCTCGCTTTATATCCCACACGTGCACTGGCAGGCCCACAGCACAATATTCGGGGACAGTAAGTGCTTTCTTCTCAAGCAAAATTTTCCTCTATACCTTATTATCAATCTTTTGTGTAGTCAGCTCTTGATCTTACAAGGCATAACTTTTTTACAAGTGAGCATATTCTTTTATACCAGGTTTTGGACTCTAAAATGTCTCAGAGACTTTTGGCAAAAGACACATTTGGAAGTTTTCTCTTCGGAAAACACTTTTTCTATTCATTGGTGACCTGTGCCGAGCATCAACGTTTTTAATTGCAGCAAAATTGACTTTAGTGATCCGAAAGTGCATCATCGTGAATTTTCAGCCGGTAGGCACTTACTTTTCCATCTGCAAAACGTATTAAATCGTATATCGAGCCAAACATTTGGCAAACTCATCGCGAAGATAGAGCTGCGAGAAGGGGACGTGGGATCCGACCCCATTCACCACCCCTGTTACACGAAAGTGGCAGAGACCTGACCCTCTCGGCGTATCCATCCCCCTCCAAACATCCCCCCCTCCTCTTTATCCGCCTCCTCTTTCTGAAAGCCACGAACACGGGGCTCCTGGCGTGGTTCTCTGCAGATAGCCAGAAAATGCGGGCGCCCGTCATTTATCATGCTCAGCTTGCAGATATACAACTACGTTGCTATAGAAACACTAACAAACTGCTCTTTTCTGTTTACCCTCCCTCTTTCTGCTAGCCGGGACCCCGATCTCTTTTACAAGTCCGTCCTCTCCCTTCCCTTTTTTCCTGGCTTCGTTCTCATCTCCAAAACTCCAGAAAGGCTTTCTGGTTTTCCAAGTTTCGGCTGGCTGCTGCGTTTTTTTTTCCTCCCTTCTTTCCCTGATTTTCGTACCATTATTTCCCCTCCGTACCATGGCATTTTTCACCCTTCTGTCTTTTCCTGTGTGGGTCCTCCCTGCCATAAGGGCGTTACCGCATTTGAAAGGTAGGGCTTTCCACGCATGCGAACGCCAGTTTCTGAGAATCGGCCTTATCGCTTCTAAGAGCAATTGCGAAATATGCCACAAAAGGTTCTTAATTTTTTTTTACTGAAAGACTAAGGAAGAAAGAGAATGACTGTTGGATATTTTAAATGCATGTTTTCAATATTTCAGTAACTGAAGCAGATTTTGTTCCGCAGTACCGGCTGTTTAAATCGCTTGAGCCGTTATTAGGTGCCTATGGATTCATTTCCACTTTTAACTCTATCGTCAATAATTCTGCATTCTTCCTCCATCCATGAAAAATAATTTTTGAAATCGAAGCTAAGCCGATTAAAGTCATTTATCAGGATTATATCCTTATAAGATCCTAAGCAAGGGGTAACTTTGTGTAAATAACATACAACCATTGCAGATACAGTGAAACACCGATTTTACCTTTATTAAGGGACTGAGTTTACAAAAAACTTAAAATTTGGGGAAAACGTAGAATGCAGGAAATTCATAGCAGCAAAATTGACGATGGGACCCGATGAAAAAACGTTAGCTGCAGGACCCACCTGCGAAATGTATGGGAATATCAGTGGGTTGAAGGACTGAAACGAAATGAGAGAAATATTCATGAACGAACAGCGCCCCACCATTAAATGCTTGCTTTGTCTTTTGGATAATATAAATGATTTGGTGCATTAGCCACTGTTAATTGCTCCGAAACAAAATTTTGGATGAAGTGAACAGACGAACAATTTCAGACCGTTTTTCTTTTCCTACCCATTAATTAGCTGGAAGAAGCTTAAATGTTTGGTATATTTTGCATTTTATGTCCTTATCTCTATATATCTCTCTTTTTGAGTTGAATTCTTTACCATTGAATTTACTGGTGGATATTTGAATTGAACTATTTTGTGTTTGATTATTTTCAGGAAATTCTACGAAAGCGTTTTAAGACACGCAAACATATTGGTGGATACATACTGGGGATATTTGAATTGAACTATTTTGTGTTTGATAACTTTCAGAAAATTCTACGAAAGCGTTTTAAGACACACAAGTAAAGTTTTAACAAGTAAAGTTACTCATTATCCAACATATTCTTTATTAGCTAACCTTCTTGTACAGTATCACAAAGGGAGGCAAAGTGAGCAGATGGTTTTAGCTTTTTTAGTTGACGAGCATCCCAGTTGGGGTTTCCTCTTTGCTTTAAATTGAACATGAATGGCCCCTCTGAAGTGCGCATCCAGGGATGTGTGCGCTGATGGACGCACAGCGGGGGGTGTCAGTTATGCACCGCTGCGGGTGTATTTCAATGGGTTATCTTGTTCTACACTGAAACAGACAAGCTTCGCTGCACCCTTTTTCGGCCGCTCTAAAGGAGTTTTGTCCCGAAATAAATGGGGTTAATTTTGTATGCAGGGGCACTGAAGTACGTTTGGGATGATGGGATGAATTTTGAAATAGCTTCATTGAAGGATTGCTGGGGAAAAATTGAACACTAATGGCGTATTTGTGCTGTAGAAAGATCATTAACTGTTCTGAGAAAGCATGTAAAAATAAATATTAAGTTGTCTTTTTTTGGGGTCCTGAAATTAAAGTTCGAACGGTTCGGTATTGTTTTTACGTTCGAACATCCCCCTACGTCTTTTCCCTGGTACAAAAGTACCTCCCTGCCGAGATATTACGCAAACTGTTTATAAGTCTTCAAAAATCAAGTAAAGCCTTGTTTAGAATGTGAAAATAACATAAAGGGACGAATTAGGGATTGTTCTAATTATCCCTCGAACTTCGGGTAAAGTTCACTTTGTGCAGGTTTTTAAGAGGTTTGACATGCCGCAAAAATCGAACAAATATGACCTTTTTTCGATTACATACTCTTAAAATTACGATTTTCTTTAAAATTGGAATAAAAATCAAGGAACACTTTTTTTTTCTAAACGAAATGTGCTATGTGTTCACCCCGGCACCTGTAATAACTTACTTGTACTCATTTCATTATGTGTTTTCTATGCAAAACGTGTACCATAAAACTTGAGCTGCATGATTTGGTAAATTGTCGAGGATTATACCTATTGCAACACTAAAGAAAATAGAATTATCTTCACTATTCACTCACCTTTTCTGACTTAACTTCATCCGTTTGAAATGTAGAACTGAATCTAACATTTGGTTCAGGCTATTATTTGTAATTGAACGACTGAATCAGACTCAATACCGAAAAATCATTCTGTAACAAGTCAGTCCGATACTTAACAGAAATAATCAGCATGTTTTCTTTTTTTTTAAATCATGTATTTCAGAACACTTCAAATTCTTTACAGCCCGATTCTTTCCATTTATATGCTTTTGACCCTGGGTTTACTTAAATTCCCATCAAAGCTTATCGACCGAAATTTCACTTATAGTAGCGATTAGTCTTCTTTTTTTTGGGGGGGGGGGGATTGACGCCGTCATCCAAAATATTTGGTTTATAGTTGTGAAATTAGTGAAAATGTAATGTAAATTGATTTCAAACCACCTTTTATTTTGATGAGTCCCCCCCCCCCCTCAAATTATATATATGTTTCAACTAAAGTATCGCTTGTCCCTGATTTTCAGGATAAGGCTAACGTACAATAGATGACAAAAATGCAAAGAAAAGGGAAAAAAAGGGAGGGGGATTTGCAGTTACTGTCCTTTAGCCTGTCCCTTGCAGTGAAGAGTAAATGTTGTGCTTATATATATCTTCTGATTCTAGTTAAAAAGAGTCTTGATTAAAATAAAAAAGTAGAATGAATAACAAATGAATCATGCGAAGAGAGTCAAGTTTTAAAGGCCTAGGTAAAGTTTTAAAAACTATACCGTAATTTTCCCCATTTATTACGTTATTTTTAATTACCGTAAATTGGGAAGTAGGAAACGGTACACGTAAGAACGTACCAATGATTAAAAAGTTGGATAAAATATTAATTAGAATCCCTTTTTAACTTTCCGGCTTTTGTTAGGATTACATAACAAACAAATCGCATATCTACAGCGATTCGTCACAGAGCAGCTCATTCAGCCTAATTATCTGTACCAAACGTTAACAGTCTATAAATCTTAACTCTGGCATTTGTACGCCAAAACCACTGTTTAGGTTCTACAACTCTCACAGATCCTTATCTGGCCGATAAAAGAAAAGAAGGGGGACGAGGTGGGAGCAAAGGAAAAAGGCAGAGGGAAAAAAAAAGTCCCAGCCTCTCCACCCCTGTTCTGACCCCCTAGAAAAACTTCCCAGAGTGTGTTGTTTCCATCTGCTTTCGAAGACCGAGCTGCTGGAGAGGGGAAGGACTTTCCTCTCTCCCTCTTTTTTTTTTCCGTTTTTCTCAGCCCCCTCGGTGGTGATGGCCATTTCCCCGGATTCTCTCCCCTCTTCTGTTTATATTTGCCATATGAGTCCTACGGTGTCCCGGACTTTTGGTGAAGCGGGACGTTTTGCGCGGATGAATCTACTGGAAGTTTTTGAGTTTTCTTAGTGGGGGTTTCATACTGTTACGATTTGTCTGAATCGGCTATTCCTTTTAATGTTGTTGTTGTGAATTTTGCTTGTTATAAATCAGGTGATAGCAGTAGCGTAGCGAGGAAAAATCCTTAGGGGGGGGGGGGGTTAATTTTTTTGAAGTTTAAAGTAAAGCCATGCCCTCAAGTTTATATATTATATCAAGTTTATATACCCTTCAGGTTCGACTGAAAAATGATTTTTTGGGGCTCATGGGGGGGGGAGGGTTCTGACCCCCCTATCCTCCCCTATGGCTACACCACTGGGTGATAGAGCAATTCAGGGGCGGATCCAGAAATTTTTGTAAGGGGGGTCAAGTTTCTAAGGCCATTGTTTATATCTTATGCAAAAAATATTTGTTAAGCAGGGATGCCTCCCCTCCAAGGGTGATGTGCACCCCCCCCCCCAGCCCAAATGGAAGCACAACCTTTTCAAATCCCCCTCCCCTAAATTTTTAATCGCACAACCTGCGCTATGGATCATATTCCCTCAAATTTTCAGCAAAACTCAACTGCCCATTCCTTTAAGCAAACAGACATTACCGTAAGCTTTGAAATATATGAAACCACAGCTATAAACTATAGTTGGAAAAAGTTTAATATTGATTCCATGAACTAATTTTTCGGATTGAAATAAAAAGTTGAAGTTTTATAATAGTCGTAAAAAAATTAATGTCCCAGGGGCGTCAGCTGACCTTTTGACCCTCCCCTGAATCCGTCCTTGGAGCAATTGCTCTTTATATGGTGTCTAATTGATTTTTCTGTTTCACTTCATGCTTCATTGACAATGTTGTTGTGTCAGAATTCAGGACTAAATTCTCTAACTTTTTGCAGAAGAGTAGATTTTAGCATAACGCAATGCTTAATCGTATGCAACCGTAACTCATGACTATTATTTACGCCCTCTTTCATTAAATGCTGTTGAAGCGCTTTAGTTTTCACTTGAAAGTTTGCACATTATTAACCATGTTAACTGAAATTTTTAAGATGATTAAAAAAGATTGATTTTTGTTCACTCTTCAACTCGAATGTACAAATTAATAGGATGAATAAGTAAAAATAACGTCCTGTGTTCAAAAATGTTCAGTTTTTAACATTTGCTGTGCTGATATCATTTTTCGCCAAGTACTTTCACATTTTCTGTTGAAAGATAAAGCCTGGCATTTAATTCAACTGCACTGATTTCATTAGAAAACAAAAATTTTATAAGGATTTTTCATAAACCTTAAAATTTTACTGTTGGATTTCATTGAATAAGCTCAGAGCCCGACTAACTAAAAGTGAGGCCCAAGGCCCACAATAATTTGGAAGCCCTCTGAAGGTTATTATTTTAAAAATGTGTGTATTTTTTATATAGTTGTAATGCTATGCATAATTCTTTAAGTAATTTGGGGCCCCTTAGGAAAAGGGGGCCCCAGGCCCAATAGACCTGTGTGGTAATCAGGCCCTGAATAAGCTGGAAGTTAATAATCATTTACCTATTTATGCAGTCGAAATATCATTTTTATGTGTCTTTTAGATGTTTTAATTTAATTTACTTCAGCAAGGTTTTTTCTAGTTTCAAATAATAAGAACCTTATCCACGATCAAATATACTTCCAAAGCACATTTAAAAATAAATAATCAAACTCTAATAACGAATTCAATTGCGTGAAATTTAAGTTTATTTATTTTATTTTATTTATTTATTTTTTCCGATATAAGTAGCTTGCATCTGAAAAGTTTTTCAATCACCTTCGCTTGAGAAATAGGGGATGAAATGTAAAGCAACTCCTAAATTTCATTCCATATTTGCAAGTAGAATTATTAAGCAAGATATACTGATGGCGAAAATTTCAAGGCAAAATTGATTACGAAATAAAGACTCGGACAATTATAAAAAATAAACTTTTAAGGGGCGTTAGGAATGGAGCAAAACACAGATGTATGCTATAAATGTTACAGCCAGCTGTACAGAGGAGCAAATTAATGTATTTTGAATTAAATTAATGAGGAGATATGTACATCTGCAAATGGAAAAATGTTTATCTGAAAATATTTTGAAATAGGAAGAGCAGTTAGTAAATGAATAGTTGGCTGAATTTTCCTCTATGATGGGGGCTTTTTTTCTTGCAATTAAGAAACCATAGATTTCCTCTTCCAAATCCTCTATAATGGATATGTTGTCAGGAAAAGGGAGAAGTGGTTTGCCAAAGTCTTTTTTTTCCCCCTCCTAAAGGTTGATGCACGTTTTCCAAATCTTTTAGAAGAACCACTGAAAATAAGATTCAGATCTATGCAAATTACCAAAAATAAATATACGTGAAACTAAGCACAATACAAGTTAAACTTTTCATTCCACTTATTCAGTCACTTCTTCGCCGTCTTTTTTTATTTTTTCTCAGTTTATACTTGAAGTGCAACACTTCAACAACGTTTCAACACACCTTTTTATTTGTAATGAAAGGAAGTTTTATGTTTTCCTGTAATTATCCGAATGAAGTGATATTTGCCAGGGAAAGCATGTCTGGCGTCCCGACATTGAAAGTGATGTACCTGCTATTCAACACCTTTTTGCTGCAAATATTTGTCTCTCACCTTGCTGAATGGGGACTACCGGTACTTTTATCGCACCCTCATAAATTACATCGTGACGTCACGGATCTCCCTCGGGGATCCCAGAGCCCCGTAGAGGCGTCTTGTGGGACAGGGCCATCCCTCGAGTAATTAATATGCACCGCACTCCATGCCAGTCATGTGACTTTTTGACCTCATCCTGCTAAGCCACGCCTCACAGCTCCTCTGATCCGCCCACTGGCGCTTGCGTCACAGAGTTCGAGGCACTCCCCCGGCGAATAGGTGGCTGCCGTGCTACAGGTGCTCGGTCGATGAGCCAGTTGCGCATGCGTCCGTCAGTGAAGGAGAAATCCGCCGCAGTCCGGTTACGTGTTCTTGGACGAGGATGTTAAAAGGAGTAACAACTCTCCGACTGTCCGCTAAGTTCAGAATTTTGCGAATTTTAAACTTTAAAAATCTGTTTGAAAAATCCGACGCGTTTTTTTACACGCTGTAACGAAATAATTAACGGTAATTTTGATTTTAGTTGGTGAAATAAGTTAAATTTGTATTCTGTATTTGATTTAAAATTGAAATTTTGTCTTCTCCCTTTTCTTTGCTTCACAATTTTACTCAACACAACCCGTTGTTTGGATTTGTCCTTCCATTTGCGAATTTTGCTACATTTTGTAGTGCTTTCCCAATATGCACTTGAATTCGTTGGAACAATGCTCTTTGTTATTAAAATCTTTTTAACTTTAAAACTCCTTCTTTTGATAATGACGTTTACTAGGAATTATGCAAATTCAAATTGTTTTCAGTCGAAGTTAATTGTTAAAGAGTTATTAGAACAAAGCTCAATACTATGTTTAAACGGTATTCTAAACTAATTTTGTAAGGCTCATAAACATTTCCCCTTGTTTATGATTTTTAATTTTCTTATTTCTGTGAACTATTAGTTTATAACTTTGTTGCTTTGTTAACTCAGTGTGAGTGCTTTTTGAATTTTAACAAATGTTTTCTGTGAGTTAATTCTTAGTTATTTTTTTTTATATTTTCCAACTTGTTTTTATATGAATTTTCACAACATGAAAACTAGGCATTTGGGTGAGAAGCAGATGATATATTTGATATTTTACATAAACTAAAAATAAAATGTCTAAATTAAAAACTTTTTATGAAATGATTTCCAGCACAATTGTGTTTTTAAGTGCTGCTAGTTCGAAGAAGAAAATACATTTCGTTCAAAAGTTCCGTCTAAACGACATTAAAATCACTATTTTTCCACAAAAGAAAGCTAGATAAGTAAAGAGATTCTCTGTAAAGAAAGCTCTATCATAAGGCAGAACAACATCATCGCTGACCTATGCAATACAGCATGATGCATGTTATTGGTGCAAGTCTCGTATGCAAATATAAACCTTATAAAAGTGTATTTCAATGTCTTGAAACTATTGCTTTGCACTTCTGATAATTCAGTAGTATAGATATTCAAATTATATGAAAAACATCGGTTTTAACAAAATTAGTTTCTTCGATAGCAAATATAGTGTTTAATTTTGCATGTTGTTAAGACAATGTTTCGTCATCAGTTACGTTTACCTGAATGGTTGTATAATCGTTATTATCATTCATATCAGCATACGTCATTTGATTTTTGGAATTCTTTCTCTTTAATCGTATTTTTCCGTTTTTAAGCCTGCTAGTTTCTCATCAGAAAATCGACGAAAATTCGCTTGTTCTTTTTATTTATTACTTTTGTTTGCATTTTTCACACATTCGCAAGCACATATAAATCCTACGCATGTTCATCACGCATGCAGTGTCCTTTTATTATGAGGAAAAGCCAGTTTCTTTAACACTGTACATACAATTAGTAACACTGAGAATAAATACCGGCAGATGAAAATCTAAATGAACCGTTGCCACACCGTTTGTAAAGTCCCATTTGTTGGTGCACATGTAAACGTGCTGTTTGAAGTTAATTGTTTGTATTTTTCAAGCCTGCTGAACTGATAGTTGGATTGAACTTAATGCCCATCATCAGAGGAGCAATAAGATTAATCGTTTATTAAGTCAACGATGCTTTTAGAAATAAAAACTCCTACTTAGTTAAACTAGGATGGAATTGGAGTTTATAGTTTCTGATTGAAGGGAGCGACGGCACGAGGTTTAGAAATATGGTTTTTTTCCTAAATGGACATCGTAAATTTAAGGCTGGCAGTTGGTTGAGGGCATTTTTGTTTTTTCTAGCATATAGGTCTGTAATTGCGCTGTTAAACTAGTGTGTTAGTTGAGTCAGGTTGTCTTTGTTTGCTGACCTGGGCTGGCAGATAGAGATTTTGAAGGCAACTTGATATTTTTACTTAAAATGAAATTTATTTGCTTATTTATTAACATTATTACTATTGTGATTGGTGGATAAAACGCAATGTCAGGTAAATGAGATTTTACGGAAATTATTTCTTTATTTTCAAAACATAATAATAAAGCAATCTAACAAGAAAATTACCTAGAACCTCTGAAATATTTCTTAGAGATGTATAGCTTATATGCAGTTTGTGAAATCAACACTTGTAATAACGCTTACTCAATCCATTCGCACGGCTGTGGCATTTTTACGCATATATTTGTACTTTATTCTTGGAATTAAGTATCCTAGCATGTAATAACTTTCTAAAAAATATTTTTGCATTTAAAAAATAAACTGTTTGCGGATAACACGTACAAATCATTATTTATTAAATACAGGAAAGCTTATTAGACAGTTGATACTTTACATTATGATACATAAAGTGTCTTTATAATTCAAACAGATTAAAAGTTGAAGTTTAAAATTTCGGGAATTAAGCACCCGTGCAAATGAATTGAGCTTGCTCAAACTTTTTTAAGCAGGACTTTTTTTCTTTCTTAATTTAGAAAAATTATTATTCTGTACTTTTTTGGCTACATCAAATTGGAAGGAAAAAAACACACATGCACAATTGGAGGGTTTTTTTTTTCTCCCCAACAACTTCTCAATTCATCAACCTATCGAACGTGACCAAACTTGAGGCAACAGCATCCCTGCATTTCAGTTCATTTCTTCCCCTTTCGGTCGCACGTCATTCCTACCGCCCTCTTTTCTGCGAGCGCTTCCCTAGTTTGATTGGATTATTCATGGGCAATTGATCAGGATGCAGAACACATCCAGGCACACATGCATGCACCCACCGGTTTCAGGTTCCATAAATAGAAGGAGGGAAGGGAGGGGACCACCTCTATGTATAATACAGCATGGGTTGAATTCCCTCAATCGGGGGTCCGCCGCGAGAGGGCGCGCCCGTTCCGGGACGCGTGCTCACCATATTCATGCCGATAGGTCAAAATTAATGCCTTGACGAATCATTTAGAAATTATCGGTTCATTCCAATGGACGGCACTCTTTCTCTGTATTTAATTGGAAGAATCACCTGCTTCTAATGTGCAGAATAAATTCTGACTGAAATGACTAACTCCTCCTAATTTTATTTAATTATAGTAGTTTTGGCGTTGCCTTAAATTACTTTTATGCTTTAACCATTAAACCGAATTTTTCTTTCTAGCTCAAGCCCATTTTCTCTGTCAATTAAATCCCGTCTGCAAGTGTTCGCGGAGAAATTAGGTCTACACGCTTAGGGTTAATCAGAAAAAAAAAAAGAAAAAAATCTGTGATGGATTTAAGACTGGCAGTAGGGGAATAATGAGAGTTCTGCAACAGGAGGCGGTGGCGGTAGTATGCATCTGCAATCCGCCTCCCCCTCCCACTCTTCCTCCCACCGCCTCCTCCACTTCCTCCCCACCCCCTCCCGACCTTGGGGTTGACCCTCCCCACGACGGGGGCCGCCGCGAGAACCCGTAGAAGGTGACGAGGGTTTTTCCCGCGTTTTAGATATTTTCCCGCGTTTTTGTACTTAGAATATTTTCCGTGATTTTTTCTTTGTAACGAAGGTTTTCACAAAAATAATTAATTAAAAGATGATGGTCCCACCAACCAACCAGGTGTATTAAATACACCCTATCAACCTTTTTTTTTTTCATTTAGGTCTTAGACTATTTTCCAGTCTTTTGATCTTCAATTATTTTCCTACATATTTGAACTTTGAATATTTTCCGCGAATTTAATTATTTTTATTTTTACAGAGAATCGGAGTTGGGAATCAAACACCCAAACTTTGATTTATTCACGTATTTCCATCTTTTTTCATTTTTACAGCTTAATTTATTTTTCCGCCTTTCGAACTTCACAGTTTTCAGAATTAGTTTGTTTTCACGTATTTCGAACTTTGTCATTTTTTCTTTGTAACCATTTACGAGGGTATTTTCGCGCATTTTGTCGTTTTTTTCGCGCGTTTTCGAACTTTGTCATTTTTTTTTTGTAACCTTTTAAGAGGATATTTTCGCGCATTTATATTCCCCCCCCCCTCCCCCGCGTTTTCGGACTTCGTCACCTTTTTCTCATAATCTTTTACGAGGATATTTTCGCGCGTTTTTAGATATTTTGCCGCGAATTTTATTTATTTTCGGTCATACTGGACTTAGTTGTTTTTTCTCACAAACTTTTACGAGGATATTTTCACGCGTTTTGATTTATTTTCAAGCATTTTAGAGTTCGAGGATTATTTTACCGTTTTAGTCTTAGACTAGTCTAAAGTCTTTTAATCTTTGATTATTTTCTCACTCTCTTAGTCTTTCACTATTTTTAATCATTTCAGACTTTGAATATTTTTCACAAGTTAGATTTTTCTTTCATGCATTTTTGGACTGGAAATTTTTTCACATCCATACATTTAGGATTTCGATTATTTTTTTCTAGTTAGGTCTTTGACTATTTTAAAGCTCTTTTGTCTATTTTTAGCAATTTGTAGACTTAGTTTATTTTTATACCTTTTGATTTCTAATTACTTTTGCATCTTTTATTCATTTACAAGTGTACTCGACTTTATCATTTTTCCAACTTAAACTATTTTTTTCATCATTTAGTAGTTCAATTGTATTTTCATACATATTTACACTTAAAATATTTTTCGAATTTTGATTTTCTTTTTCATGCAATTCAAACTTTATCATTTTTACAACTTTGATTCTTTGCACGAATTTCAAAACTTGCAATCAATTTACTGTTAGTAGTAATTAACACTTATCATTAACAAATTTTCACGAATTTTAAAAGTCAACTTAATTAATTTTTTCCAGTAAGCAAATTTCGCACTCAAGTTACATTTCATCACTACATATGCTTTTCAAGAGTTTCATTTAATTTATCACATTTTATTTAATCAACTCTAATAATTATTTTTTGATTAATATTTAACTTAGTCATTTTATCGTATTACTTTATTTATTTTTTCATACAAGCACTCTTGTTAGAATAAAACAAAATTTTCAACTTTCATGAATTTGAATCACTTTGACTATTTCATTTTCCCAATAATATTTTATTTTACTTTAACATATTCTCACGCGTTTTACTATTTATCATTCATTTACCAAAGTGATGAAAAATGTTCCCGCTATTATATTCAAAATACAACTCTTTCAATATAGTTATTTTCCAAGACGAAAGATAACAAGTTTTTTCTAAATTATTACTTTACAGCCAACTAATTTCATTAACAGAGTTTTCAATACAATTTATGAATTTCAGTTTTATTTATTAATTTTTCATTCGCATGCAAATAAATTCAAAGTCGCATATTTCATTCAAGTCGGCTTCAATTTTGTATAACTGAAGAAGCTTCCAACAAAATACTCCCACATCACAACCAAGACTTACAAAAGATATTTTTACAAAATTTCATATCATTTCAAGAATATACACACTCATATAAAATCCCCAACAGAATAAAATAAAAAGTTTGCTTAACACAATTTTAGACCTATCACAAGTACTATATTTGCTCCTTTTTAAGAATTTTCATTAAACTTCGAATTAATTTAATACTAGTTCATGATCAACATAAACAGATAGGAACAGACACATACAATCTTCGTGAAAAAAAAAAAAAAAAACCGGAATCAATAGTAAATTTATCATACGAAGAAAAAAATATTTTAAAGTCAAAAATCCAACCTTTGTAGGAAAAGACTCCTCCAATACTTATGCATTGATGCATTATTGAAGATAATGAATAATATTACAAAATATGCGTCGATTTTAAATTTAACAACGGCATAAAATGTAATATTATCCAAACTTCATTTCCATGCCTTCCTAGAATGTTCTGACTGCAACCAACACTATCTTCGCTAAGCGTCCATCCACATCGAAAGCACAATGGATAATGAAAGATGAAACATAGGCTTATCTCAGATTTTATCTTATCATAGTGAGTCATGGAATTCACGTGGTAAGATTTCAACTCAATACTAACGGCTGTAAACACATGTGACCTCTTTTATCGCCCAAAAACTTAATTAAAGAAGATACATCGATTTAAATCTTTATTTGAAACTAATTTCCTAATTAATTTCAAAACCACTGTTGACGATTTATTTATTTTTTATTTTTTCCCGAACTTGAACTGTCTACAAAGTTATTCTATTCTATTCGTTTCTCATGCACACACACACACACACACACACACACACACACACACACACACACTTAAAGACTTAATTTTTTCTATTCGCAATCAGTCCACCATAACATTTCACATTTTGAAAAAGACCATAGTTATTACTTTTTTAAATTGAGTTGTTTTCCAATGATTATTTCACTGTGGAGATTATTTTCAATGCGTTCTTATTCTTTTAATAGTTTTCATCAATTAAGCATTACAATTATTTATTCTTCCAAAAACATAGCGATTTTCACATTTCCAAAACATATTTCTAGTGATTTTATTTTTACAACAGCGAATTCAATTTCCTTAGAAATTTTCGAATGTATTTTGTCATATTAAAACGAATGCAATATTCAAGTTATACATATGTACATGGTGTAGCAATCAACCTTGAATGAATAATTGCAGGTCTTAACATATAAAAAAAATTTCAAGTTGTAAGAATATTTTTTTTTTTTTTTGTTTCAAAACAATATTTTTTCAAACTTGTAATATTTTTCTACTTAGAAAATGAAATCAAATATTTTTTTTTCTTCAATTATATAAAATGTTTTTAAGAATTAATTTCTCAAACTTGTAATGTATTTCCACTAATTAAAAAAAATCAATTTTTTTTTTCAATCATATAAAAATAAATTTTTAATCTTACAAAAATAATTTTTTCCGCAAAAATATTTTTTTTCAAAACAAAAAATAATATTTTTATAACATATTATTTTTTTTCTTTTCAATCTTTTTTCACAAAACTATTTTTTTTTTTTTTTTCATTTTTTTTTTCAAACTTACAAAAATAAATTTAATCAACTGAATCTTCAAACAGAATGATTTAATTAATTTTAAAACTAGCAATCACTTTACTTTTTGTATTAATAACAACTATTGTTAATCCATTTACTCTTTGCACTCTCAGTATTAATTAGCACACATGCATTACAAATAATAGTAATGTTTAAGATACTTATAAATCATTTACTCAAGCTTTCAAATATCCAATTATCATGTTATTGTTCAATCATGTGAGGGAACTTGTAATGAAACTTTACTCATCAATCGAAATTATAAGCGAAAATATCACATTTTTAGCAATTAATATAATCATACAATTAACTTTGAATTTAAGAAAAATAAAAACTATTATACACTTAGTAACACATAGGTCGAAATGGTTTACGATCAGGTGAGTGTCTTTTATCAATTGAGAGAACAACATAGTTGAGAAAGAGCGCTCACATTTCATATTAGAATTTATAAGTCTTTAAGGTATTTCTCCAATATTGAATTCAGTATTAATACGTATGAATTTCAACATGTGAATGTGACTGTATATTATTTTTCAACCCATTAACTTGTTTAAGGTTCACTATCATAATTTTCAACTTTTTCTTAGCATATGTTGAAATATTTTATGTGTGTCAATCTATTGAAATATCACAAAAATCATATTCTCACTCAAACTTTATTACAATACCATACAGTGAAACAAACAAAATACAGCCATTCTAAAGCTTGCTTACAAGAAAACGCATGTAGAAATTTATGAAAGATTAATTTCAAAGCACAAATCATCAACTATATACAACGCAAAGCAACAAAACAAGTTTAACTGCCTTAAAGGATAACAGATACATTTTGAAGGATAGAGGTAATTCATTTATAAAACTTATTAATTTACTACTTAGCTAAAGGTGCGTATTTCGCAGTCTGAACTTCCACATTGACAATATGATCCAACGTCCACCCAGATCCAAGTTGTATAAACACCTCTAAGGCGTTTTCAACCTGACCAATAGCATCATTCAAATGTTCTAAGATAGTGTCCTTAACAAGTTCTATTCGCATTACACTTCTAAAATAAGAAGTAATCAAATTATCATCATCATCACCAACATGACGACTCAGCACTGCCTTCATTACTATGCACCATTTAATGCTTCGTTTTTCATCTATTTCATCCTCCAATATTTGAATAATTTGGAGTCTTAACTCATCAAAACACATTTTTATGTCTTGAGAATTTTTAGGAGCAGGTGTTACAAACTCCGTAGCAAAAACACCGAATGTAGTTTGTCGAGTAGGTTTTAATCTCTTTGGGACATAAGTTTTCACTGTAACTTGCTTCACTACACTATGCATAACACGAACGTGATGCAAAAGGGTAGATTTACTAGCAAGCACTTTTCCGCACTGATCACATGTATAGCTTCGTCCATGTATCAGTATATGCCTTTTCAAACTATCCTCTCGTTTAAACTTTCTGTCACATTTCGAACATGCAAAGGTGGTAGTAGAATTATGAATCTTCAAATGACGATTCAAAGCAGATTTCCACTTGAATGACTTTCCACATTCTTGACATATGAATGAGGGACCATGCTCCTTAATATGTAGATTCAAATGCTTTCTTTCATCGAATAGCATGTCGCACTTTTCACATCTATAAGACTTCTTTCTAGAATGTATCTTTTGATGACTTCTCAAAGTAGACTCACGCCCAAAGGAAGCATTACATTTCATACAACAAAATGGTTTCATTCCTGAATGAGTCTTAAGATGTTGATTCAAATTTGAATTTGAACTAAATTGCTTCCCACATGAAGCACATACCTGTAAAAGATATAAAGGAAAAATAAATCAAAAATTATCAGAAACTTTTTTTTATTTAAGTCAATTCTATCATTGAAAATAGCATTTAAAACACTAGCACATATGAAGTTTCGTGCTATATACTTTCTCAACATCATTTCATCATCTAAATTTAAACTCAAATGAAATGTAAATAAATACATAAAACGTGAAAACAAAACTCCTGTTTACATCATATTCAATTCTTTTAATAAGACAAGAATCCG
This sequence comes from Uloborus diversus, assembly GCF_026930045.1. NCBI lineage: Eukaryota > Metazoa > Arthropoda > Arachnida > Araneae > Uloboridae > Uloborus > Uloborus diversus. The sequence continues at coordinate 22,319,548 of NC_072735.1, forward strand.
AAAGTTGAAATTTTATAAAAGTTCATTTAAAAATACAGCACACAATATCGTTTACTGTTCCGCTACCAAAATTCCGCATGTACAATTTTTCCACTAAACTAACAAGCTTCTTTAGAATATTAAAGTAAGATGCTTATCAAATAAGCGCAAACCTTCAAGAAAGCACATTCTATGAAAATATTAATCAATTTTCATGAAATGATTATTTCGTACTCACACTTTTGAAATAGAAAAATTGGTGAAATCTTTACCCAAAATCATTTATTATATTATTTTCATACTGCTTGAGCCCTCAAATATTTCAACAAAAGAATTATCACATAACACACTCAAAAATAAATACTTACATGTGATGATAAAACATCTTCACGACTCACTCCACCATCAACAATATTCGAGTTTTCCCTATGATTTTCCATTAGAAAAGCTCTAAAGAAATTCGAAACACCAAGTTAAAATTTTCAACTGTTCGAAAAAGTTTTTCGATAGAAGTTAACTTCAGCACAGAAAACCTCCCGTCACGATCGGAATGGAATCCAAACCACCAAATGATCTTTCGAAGTAACCACATCAAATTTATACTTTCGAAGGATGCGTTAAACAAAAAGGTGAAATTATCAACCAATGAGAATGCTAAATGAAATGGATGAGAGAACCAATGAGCTTAATGCATCTGTTTGAATACAATCCTTTCACAACAGTAAAAAATAAAACAAAATTAATAAATAAATAAAGATAAATTCAATCCATATGTGACCATCAAGATCTTTCTCAAAATTTGTCGAAGACTACTCTGAGTGGAGTTGAGTTGTTTTTCTCAAAATTAAAAGTCATGGCACATCCTGAAACTTAAATTTTGAGAAAAACAACTCAACTCCACTCAGAGTAGTCTTCGACAAATTTTGAGAAAGATCTTGATGGCCACATATGGATTGAATTTATCTTTATTTATTTATTAATTTTGTTTTATTTTTTACTGTTGTGAAAGGATTGTATTCAAACAGATGCATTAAGCTCATTGGTTCTCTCATCCATTTCATTTAGCATTCTCATTGGTTGATAATTTAACCTTTTTGTTTAACGCATCCTTCGAAAGTATAAATTTGATGTGGTTACTTCGAAAGATCATTTGGTGGTTTGGATTCCATTCCGATCGTGACGGGAGGTTTTCTGTGCTGAAGTTAACTTCTATCGAAAAACTTTTTCGAACAGTTGAAAATTTTAACTTGGTGTTTCGAATTTCTTTAGAGCTTTTCTAATGGAAAATCATAGGGAAAACTCGAATATTGTTGATGGTGGTGTGAGTCGTGAAGATGTTTTATCATCACATGTAAGTATTTATTTTTGAGTGTGTTATGTGATAATTCTTTTGTTGAAATATTTGAGGGCTCAAGCAGTATGAAAATAATATAATAAATGATTTTGGGTAAAGATTTCACCAATTTTTCTATTTCAAAAGTGTGAGTACGAAATAATCATTTCATGAAAATTGATTAATATTTTCATAGAATGTGCTTACTTGAAGGTTTGCGCTTATTTGATAAGCATCTTACTTTAATATTCTAAAGAAGCTTGTTAGTTTAGTGGAAAAATTGTACATGCGGAATTTTGGTAGCGGAACAGTAAACGATATTGTGTGCTGTATTTTTAAATGAACTTTTATAAAATTTCAACTTTCGGATTCTTGTCTTATTAAAAGAATTGAATATGATGTAAACAGGAGTTTTGTTTTCACGTTTTATGTATTTATTTACATTTCATTTGAGTTTAAATTTAGATGATGAAATGATGTTGAGAAAGTATATAGCACGAAACTTCATATGTGCTAGTGTTTTAAATGCTATTTTCAATGATAGAATTGACTTAAATAAAAAAAAGTTTCTGATAATTTTTGATTTATTTTTCCTTTATATCTTTTACAGGTATGTGCTTCATGTGGGAAGCAATTTAGTTCAAATTCAAATTTGAATCAACATCTTAAGACTCATTCAGGAATGAAACCATTTTGTTGTATGAAATGTAATGCTTCCTTTGGGCGTGAGTCTACTTTGAGAAGTCATCAAAAGATACATTCTAGAAAGAAGTCTTATAGATGTGAAAAGTGCGACATGCTATTCGATGAAAGAAAGCATTTGAATCTACATATTAAGGAGCATGGTCCCTCATTCATATGTCAAGAATGTGGAAAGTCATTCAAGTGGAAATCTGCTTTGAATCGTCATTTGAAGATTCATAATTCTACTACCACCTTTGCATGTTCGAAATGTGACAGAAAGTTTAAACGAGAGGATAGTTTGAAAAGGCATATACTGATACATGGACGAAGCTATACATGTGATCAGTGCGGAAAAGTGCTTGCTAGTAAATCTACCCTTTTGCATCACGTTCGTGTTATGCATAGTGTAGTGAAGCAAGTTACAGTGAAAACTTATGTCCCAAAGAGATTAAAACCTACTCGACAAACTACATTCGGTGTTTTTGCTACGGAGTTTGTAACACCTGCTCCTAAAAATTCTCAAGACATAAAAATGTGTTTTGATGAGTTAAGACTCCAAATTATTCAAATATTGGAGGATGAAATAGATGAAAAACGAAGCATTAAATGGTGCATAGTAATGAAGGCAGTGCTGAGTCGTCATGTTGGTGATGATGATGATAATTTGATTACTTCTTATTTTAGAAGTGTAATGCGAATAGAACTTGTTAAGGACACTATCTTAGAACATTTGAATGATGCTATTGGTCAGGTTGAAAACGCCTTAGAGGTGTTTATACAACTTGGATCTGGGTGGACGTTGGATCATATTGTCAATGTGGAAGTTCAGACTGCGAAATACGCACCTTTAGCTAAGTAGTAAATTAATAAGTTTTATAAATGAATTACCTCTATCCTTCAAAATGTATCTGTTATCCTTTAAGGCAGTTAAACTTGTTTTGTTGCTTTGCGTTGTATATAGTTGATGATTTGTGCTTTGAAATTAATCTTTCATAAATTTCTACATGCGTTTTCTTGTAAGCAAGCTTTAGAATGGCTGTATTTTGTTTGTTTCACTGTATGGTATTGTAATAAAGTTTGAGTGAGAATATGATTTTTGTGATATTTCAATAGATTGACACACATAAAATATTTCAACATATGCTAAGAAAAAGTTGAAAATTATGATAGTGAACCTTAAACAAGTTAATGGGTTGAAAAATAATATACAGTCACATTCACATGTTGAAATTCATACGTATTAATACTGAATTCAATATTGGAGAAATACCTTAAAGACTTATAAATTCTAATATGAAATGTGAGCGCTCTTTCTCAACTATGTTGTTCTCTCAATTGATAAAAGACACTCACCTGATCGTAAACCATTTCGACCTATGTGTTACTAAGTGTATAATAGTTTTTATTTTTCTTAAATTCAAAGTTAATTGTATGATTATATTAATTGCTAAAAATGTGATATTTTCGCTTATAATTTCGATTGATGAGTAAAGTTTCATTACAAGTTCCCTCACATGATTGAACAATAACATGATAATTGGATATTTGAAAGCTTGAGTAAATGATTTATAAGTATCTTAAACATTACTATTATTTGTAATGCATGTGTGCTAATTAATACTGAGAGTGCAAAGAGTAAATGGATTAACAATAGTTGTTATTAATACAAAAAGTAAAGTGATTGCTAGTTTTAAAATTAATTAAATCATTCTGTTTGAAGATTCAGTTGATTAAATTTATTTTTGTAAGTTTGAAAAAAAAAATGAAAAAAAAAAAAAATAGTTTTGTGAAAAAAGATTGAAAAGAAAAAAAATAATATGTTATAAAAATATTATTTTTTGTTTTGAAAAAAAATATTTTTGCGGAAAAAATTATTTTTGTAAGATTAAAAATTTATTTTTATATGATTGAAAAAAAAAATTGATTTTTTTTAATTAGTGGAAATACATTACAAGTTTGAGAAATTAATTCTTAAAAACATTTTATATAATTGAAGAAAAAAAAATATTTGATTTCATTTTCTAAGTAGAAAAATATTACAAGTTTGAAAAAATATTGTTTTGAAACAAAAAAAAAAAAAATATTCTTACAACTTGAAATTTTTTTTATATGTTAAGACCTGCAATTATTCATTCAAGGTTGATTGCTACACCATGTACATATGTATAACTTGAATATTGCATTCGTTTTAATATGACAAAATACATTCGAAAATTTCTAAGGAAATTGAATTCGCTGTTGTAAAAATAAAATCACTAGAAATATGTTTTGGAAATGTGAAAATCGCTATGTTTTTGGAAGAATAAATAATTGTAATGCTTAATTGATGAAAACTATTAAAAGAATAAGAACGCATTGAAAATAATCTCCACAGTGAAATAATCATTGGAAAACAACTCAATTTAAAAAAGTAATAACTATGGTCTTTTTCAAAATGTGAAATGTTATGGTGGACTGATTGCGAATAGAAAAAATTAAGTCTTTAAGTGTGTGTGTGTGTGTGTGTGTGTGTGTGTGTGTGTGTGTGTGTGTGTGTGTGTGTGTGTGCATGAGAAACGAATAGAATAGAATAACTTTGTAGACAGTTCAAGTTCGGGAAAAAATAAAAAATAAATAAATCGTCGACAGTGGTTTTGAAATTAATTAGGAAATTAGTTTCAAATAAAGATTTAAATCGATGTATCTTCTTTAATTAAGTTTTTGGGCGATAAAAGAGGTCACATGTGTTTACAGCCGTTAGTATTGAGTTGAAATCTTACCACGTGAATTCCATGACTCACTATGATAAGATAAAATCTGAGATAAGCCTATGTTTCATCTTTCATTATCCATTGTGCTTTCGATGTGGATGGACGCTTAGCGAAGAGAGTGTTGGTTGCAGTCAGAACATTCTAGGAAGGCATGGAAATGAAGTTTGGATAATATTACATTTTATGCCGTTGTTAAATTTAAAATCGACGCATATTTTGTAATATTATTCATTATCTTCAATAATGCATCAATGCATAAGTATTGGAGGAGTCTTTTCCTACAAAGGTTGGATTTTTGACTTTAAAATATTTTTTTCTTCGTATGATAAATTTACTATTGATTCCGGTTTTTTTTTTTTTTTTTTTTTTTTTTCACGAAGATTGTATGTGTCTGTTCCTATCTGTTTATGTTGATCATGAACTAGTATTAAATTAATTCGAAGTTTAATGAAAATTCTTAAAAAGGAGCAAATATAGTACTTGTGATAGGTCTAAAATTGTGTTAAGCAAACTTTTTATTTTATTCTGTTGGGGATTTTATATGAGTGTGTATATTCTTGAAATGATATGAAATTTTGTAAAAATATCTTTTGTAAGTCTTGGTTGTGATGTGGGAGTATTTTGTTGGAAGCTTCTTCAGTTATACAAAATTGAAGCCGACTTGAATGAAATATGCGACTTTGAATTTATTTGCATGCGAATGAAAAATTAATAAATAAAACTGAAATTCATAAATTGTATTGAAAACTCTGTTAATGAAATTAGTTGGCTGTAAAGTAATAATTTAGAAAAAACTTGTTATCTTTCGTCTTGGAAAATAACTATATTGAAAGAGTTGTATTTTGAATATAATAGCGGGAACATTTTTCATCACTTTGGTAAATGAATGATAAATAGTAAAACGCGTGAGAATATGTTAAAGTAAAATAAAATATTATTGGGAAAATGAAATAGTCAAAGTGATTCAAATTCATGAAAGTTGAAAATTTTGTTTTATTCTAACAAGAGTGCTTGTATGAAAAAATAAATAAAGTAATACGATAAAATGACTAAGTTAAATATTAATCAAAAAATAATTATTAGAGTTGATTAAATAAAATGTGATAAATTAAATGAAACTCTTGAAAAGCATATGTAGTGATGAAATGTAACTTGAGTGCGAAATTTGCTTACTGGAAAAAATTAATTAAGTTGACTTTTAAAATTCGTGAAAATTTGTTAATGATAAGTGTTAATTACTACTAACAGTAAATTGATTGCAAGTTTTGAAATTCGTGCAAAGAATCAAAGTTGTAAAAATGATAAAGTTTGAATTGCATGAAAAAGAAAATCAAAATTCGAAAAATATTTTAAGTGTAAATATGTATGAAAATACAATTGAACTCCTAAATGATGAAAAAAATAGTTTAAGTTGGAAAAATGATAAAGTCGAGTACACTTGTAAATGAATAAAAGATGCAAAAGTAATTAGAAATCAAAAGGTATAAAAATAAACTAAGTCTACAAATTGCTAAAAATAGACAAAAGAGCTTTAAAATAGTCAAAGACCTAACTAGAAAAAAATAATCGAAATCCTAAATGTATGGATGTGAAAAAATTTCCAGTCCAAAAATGCATGAAAGAAAAATCTAACTTGTGAAAAATATTCAAAGTCTGAAATGATTAAAAATAGTGAAAGACTAAGAGAGTGAGAAAATAATCAAAGATTAAAAGACTTTAGACTAGTCTAAGACTAAAACGGTAAAATAATCCTCGAACTCTAAAATGCTTGAAAATAAATCAAAACGCGTGAAAATATCCTCGTAAAAGTTTGTGAGAAAAAACAACTAAGTCCAGTATGACCGAAAATAAATAAAATTCGCGGCAAAATATCTAAAAACGCGCGAAAATATCCTCGTAAAAGATTATGAGAAAAAGGTGACGAAGTCCGAAAACGCGGGGGAGGGGGGGGGAATATAAATGCGCGAAAATATCCTCTTAAAAGGTTACAAAAAAAAAAATGACAAAGTTCGAAAACGCGCGAAAAAAACGACAAAATGCGCGAAAATACCCTCGTAAATGGTTACAAAGAAAAAATGACAAAGTTCGAAATACGTGAAAACAAACTAATTCTGAAAACTGTGAAGTTCGAAAGGCGGAAAAATAAATTAAGCTGTAAAAATGAAAAAAGATGGAAATACGTGAATAAATCAAAGTTTGGGTGTTTGATTCCCAACTCCGATTCTCTGTAAAAATAAAAATAATTAAATTCGCGGAAAATATTCAAAGTTCAAATATGTAGGAAAATAATTGAAGATCAAAAGACTGGAAAATAGTCTAAGACCTAAATGAAAAAAAAAAAGGTTGATAGGGTGTATTTAATACACCTGGTTGGTTGGTGGGACCATCATCTTTTAATTAATTATTTTTGTGAAAACCTTCGTTACAAAGAAAAAATCACGGAAAATATTCTAAGTACAAAAACGCGGGAAAATATCTAAAACGCGGGAAAAACCCTCGTCACCTTCTACGGGTTCTCGCGGCGGCCCCCGTCGTGGGGAGGGTCAACCCCAAGGTCGGGAGGGGGTGGGGAGGAAGTGGAGGAGGCGGTGGGAGGAAGAGTGGGAGGGGGAGGCGGATTGCAGATGCATACTACCGCCACCGCCTCCTGTTGCAGAACTCTCATTATTCCCCTACTACTGGCACTTCAAGCATCTTCATTGGTCGACTTACTTCTTAGAAATGAAGTTCAATCAGTGGCGTAGGAAAGCGGGTGGTTCCCAGGTTCGGACCATTCCCTTGAAGCTCAAAATTAAGCTGCAATAATTTAAAATTATTCTATTCCGCTTAGAATACTTTCTTCAATTAATCAATTTAACGCATGTAATACTGTGTATGTAAAATTAAAATCAAATTATCTCTGCTTCTTTTAACGTTTTCAAATATCAGAGTTGGCTGATTTTAGTCAGGGCAACCTCCTTGAGGAATTTCTAGCTACGCCATTGAGTTCAATGTTTCACCAAGAAAAAGGTTAGATCTTGCAAAATTAAGCTGCAATCGACTTATTGATGAGTTTCACCTATAGGCTGGTTTGCAACTAGTCTTTTGCTAGATTCAACCAATTTCTTGGTGAAACATTGAACTTAATGTTTAAGTTTAACAGTGCAGTTTCTCATGTCGAGAAGCTTTAACTAAATGCGTACTTTCATTCGTGGAAAAAATCTACACAAACCCACTATGCAATCTTCATTCGATGTTCTAAAAATCATCTCGATAATCAAAAACGCGAATTGGAAACGCATTGAGGAATGCACTTAACCTTTACCCAGGCCATTAAAATCGCCTGCCGAACTCTTTCTCGACATGATGTGTTGTCAGGAGGGCCTCGTCATTCCCTTCGTTCTTTCTCTGTATCCCTTTTCTGTAACGAAGCAAGCTCCCTCCACAAAGGGACCTGACAATTACTTGGCCGGGTCTGACCACTTTCACGAGTAACAATGGACAGACTGACACCTCGGCGCGTGCCCGGCCGGGGACCCCATTAGCGCCCTGATTGACGGCACAGCCCGGGGATTCTTTTTTACTGGGGAAAATGCTCTATTATTCTGCTTTTCCATTTGCGGTGTCGGGCGGGGGCTTTTTTTAGCGAGCTTGGAAGGGAGGGAATGATCTCAGGTGTAGGTGGATTTTTTTTATTTTATTTTTTAGTTTCTTTCTTTGAGTTGTTTTTCGGTCCAACTCCTTGATTAAAAAATTAGTTCTTCTGAGCTTATCTGTAGAATTTAGTTAGTTGTTTATGAAAAAGTTCAATTTCAAAAATAGAGAGGATTGCCTCAAGGATCGAACTCGGGTCATCTCAATAAAAGACAGCTGCCATACCCAGGATCTGATTAGCACATGGTCCTGCGACTTCATGGAGCTGGGCACCACAATTTAAGGGCCAACAAAATGGTGTACATTATCTTATTTTCCACCTTTTTGTGAAAGCACAACTTTGAAAATGTGCAGATTTCCTTGTAAGATGGATTAAAAATTTTACCAGGACCTGGGCATCAGTTTAGCTTGATCGAGCCCTGCCATAACCGCTAGACACCAGAGCATACAGGAATCAACCAATATAGGACTGGCAACATGGCTTTCCTATTGTTCTCGAGGAGGGTTGTTGATCCTAAAATTTGACCCCCTCCCTTCCCCGTTCATGTTGACACTATGCGATCTAAGTATATGATGTGGTACTATCTTTTGACTTCGATTTCCAACTATTAACAAACTTGTCTCTATATCCTGTTTTGCGTGCCCTTTATAGGACGCCTAATACCTCGATTACAGCAGTTAAAAAATAAAGTTTTCTTCTCTTATTGCTGCTTTTAGCCAAGCGTCCTGTCTAGCTCCATTCGAAACGGTCATCTATTTTTGGACAGCTAAATTTTATCCGAGAATTTTCAGTACAGTGGCTTTTTCTCACAGCGCTCCAATAAGTGATGCCAATTTTCTGAAAACAAAGGATGATGCAAAATTTAAGTTCATTTTGGTGCAAAATTGGTATTTATAGGTAAGCACCAAAGTACAGTAAAATTAACTATCATCCTTTATGAGCAGGAAATTGCACCATTTATTGGTTCAACATAGTGCAAATTGTGTACTGTTTTGTAGAATTGAGGAATAACAAGTCATTTTGTCTTAAAAAGAAAGACAGATTTTTCTCTGTGTTATGACCACTTACGTAAGAAGCAGATCTTTGGACTTTTACGATCAGATATTTGCATAAGCAGATTATCAACTAACAAATGGAGATGTTTGCTAGGAATAAAAGGAAGTGATCGGAAGGAAACCAAACTAGTTATTCGATGGAAAAGAATCGAATAATTTAAACATCTCGTCGTTTCAGAGCAACAGTAGGACGTCTTTGTAATATTTCTGGGATTAGATGTCATACTGTTGCTCTGAGGCGACGATCTGGTTTTAGAAAAGTTCAATAAAATAAATAAAATGTTTTGTAGTAAGTTACCGCCCTAAGCCAGGACTAAGGCAGAAATGTTTATGTACACCGCCAGCTCAGTTATATACTATAATAACTGAGCTGGTGGTGTATTTAAGTAAATAAAATGTTGTTTGTATTTTTTTTTTTTTTTTTGTAAGCTGCATCAGCAAGGCTGAAGGTTTGTAATCATGGGAAGGTGTCAATGGGTAGAATGAAGGGATTTCTGAAGTTGATATCACCAAATATTTTGCCTCATTGCCCATTCATTGAGGTGTTTAGCATCGAAAGTAGCTCAATCTATGAATTTTCAAAAGTTTTTTTTCCCCCATGACTTGATATTGCTACTCGCTGCAAAAAAATTTCAAACGAATTACCTCCCATCAAATCGAAATCTGTTGTCAGAAGCCGCATTTGTTTCTCAGCTCAATTCATGTTTTTTTTTTTTTTTTTTGGTTTCCCCTGTAAAATTAAAAAAAAAAAAATGAATTCAACTGGCTTCAGACCCGGATCTACTTACTCGCAGATCCCGCAACACGAAGGGGCCCACGACCATAAAGGACCCAACGGTCCAAGAAATTAAAAAAAAAAAAAAAAAACCTAGCACTAAGGCTTATTAACATAGCAAATATATACTGTTAGCCTCTGGGGAAAGGTCCAACAGATTTTGTTGCAGGGGGCCTACAATTTATAGATCCGAGCCTAACTGGTTTTGATATTAAACTCCTAAATTTGCCATATTTTTTCACTTATCATTTTGTTATCAACAGGTCGCACCAGCACACCTCCAACAATTTTTAATTATCAGCAATTTTAGCTCCAATAATCCGCATTCACATTCCTTATAATTAACACCCAATCTTTCGTCTCCAATAATCCGCATTGATCTGTTATAAATCGAAGCTTCACAACAAATGTATGAGATAATGACGGGAATAAAACGTGTAATATATTTTTTAAAAATATTAAATTTAATCATCGATAATCTTAGACCATATTTTACGGTCTTAAAAGATTATTCATCGGCTGAATTTCCTTTAATGGCGAATGGGAATTAATAGTTTTTTTTTTTTTTTTAAAGTGAAGTTTTCTTAAAAGAGCAAAGCTTACTCAAGAAGAATTTAAATCATTAACGTTCATCGTAGAAAAAAAGAAAAGAAAAAGAAACGAGTTTTAGAGGGCGAAGAGAGATAAATCCCTCTTACGCACCTTCTGATTAAAAGTAACATAAATACTGATTTAGTGCCATCTATCTTTTTTTTAAAACGCTTAAAAACAGGAACGGTTTTTTTTGAGGAAATATTGGAACGGAAGGCATTAGTTAATATCCGAGTCAAAAGTAGAAATGAGATCATCAGCGAAGTGCGACTCCCGCTCTTCATCTGTTTCTTGTTCCTCTGAATATATAAATCATCAGAAATAAATTGAAAAAGATGGAGATTAATCGAAATAAAACTGGAAAGCGATCATTTCGAAATCCGCTTCTGCAGTTGAAAGCTGAATTAGATTAAATGGGCGAAGTTATCGGGTTGGCATTTTTCATTCTTCATTTCCGTTCGAATGATTAAAATCGCTTGGAAAATATATTTTGAGATTAATTTTCTTCTCTTGAAAACAGATAATTGATGATGTTCTTGGAAATGGGCAAATTGTGTTATTAAATTTGAAATACATATTTGAATTTGCTTGATAGATGTGTTTATCTCTTTGTTTAGAGGAAACGCGTTTTCTTTTCTTCATCTTTTTTGAAAATAATATGCGTTAAAAGTAACATTGTAATTCAAAATTAATCTGTTTGTGCTCAATAAAGTTCATTCAACCGAAAAGAAATCAATTTTCATTTATAAGGTTAAAGTTATGAATAAAAATTGATTATAGTAGTTTTAAAAAATATATAACAATAAAAATCGCTATGTTCGAGAAGTCCATGTTTTATAGACAGTGGATACAACGAAGGGGCTATCCAAGAGCGAGAAATGGATATAACTCCTTCCCCCGAAACTCATGAATTTTCCTTTTTTGACCTTATGAACAAAATTTCTGGTTACCCCACGGATGTAATTATAATTTTCCTGTAAAAGATTTTTTGCAGAATTTGCGCGATTCCCAGAAATAACGTCTAGTCTCTCATGTGCAACCATTAAGGCACGACTGTCAACAGTGGCGTAGCCAGAGGGAGATAGGGTTCCCCCTCCCCCCTCCATGAAGCAACAAAATTGTATAAACACACATGCAAGGGCCTACGCTTTTCGGCCTTTAATTTCGAAAAATTTCACATGAATGTCCCATCACGAAATATTTCTCGCTACGCCTCCGGATGTCAATGGCATTTTTGATGCTAGTTTCCCACCAAATAGAGGCACGTGGGCCCTCACGATGCGATATTACATTAAGAATTCAAATTGACCGATACTACTTTAGCCTACACTGTTATAACCAGAGGTTCCAGACGAGTGAATATATTCCCCCTAAGGTGAAAGCATGGTGACCAAGGGTGCCGTACTGGCCAGGAAGTAAAGCAGAGGTGCGAAAGTAGCAGACAGTCGTAGACAGGGGTGCCAAAAGAGCGAGCAATCGCTAAATGACTTGCTGGCGCATGCGCTTCCGGCATACATTCACCATTCAACCACTTCAATATGGCGGACGAATGATAGGTTGCATTACGCGTGGCTTCTACGTCTTTCACTTTGAATGAAGTACACTATTGGATTAAATCTCAACTTTTGTAGGATAATTCTTTAAAATAACAAGTAAGTACAGCTTTTGATCACTTTGTAGCTTTTAGGGCTTTCAAACATAGTTAAAAGTACGTTTAATGCTTTTCAGTTAGCGTTAGTCCGTTACGATACCGTAGTACCGTTAGTTGTTTATTTTCAGGTTACCGTTACTATCATGAAAATTCCATCATTCACACAAAACGCTACTAAATGTATCTATCATTATTTTCTTGAGTACTCGATAAGCAACATTTAATCACCGAAATAGTAACCGCAATGATATTTTCAATAACCAACAAGTGAGAACCGAAATAAAAATGATTCTTGTGTTTCGTGTAGCGAGCGCAAAAAATAAAAAAGAAATCTCTCTCCGTCTATCTTTTTCTTTTGCTTTTTCGTTCAAGTGTTTGAATCATTTCCTGTTAGCGGTTATTCGATAGTGTTAGGAGTTTCTTTAAATTTTTAACTGTCGAAAAATTTTATATGCGCATTTTATTTTATTGTTATTTTGATTGAAATGTTGAACGTTTGAGAAACGATTTTGTTTTATCGTAACTTTAATATCCCAGAATATTTTTGGCTGTTCATGTAAATAATTCATAAGTACATCTACACTTTACTTTCGGTGCGGTTATTTCTCACAAATGATCATTAACTTAACTATGATTATTCAAATAATTACTCGTCTTTAACTTTAAATATATTTGTGACAACTCTTTGATACCAAATAAAGTCTGTAGATATTTATTGTTTTATTCATCTTTAATATTACTTTGTAAAACAAAAACAAAAAAAAAAAAAAAAACTCATCAGTACGCAGAATTTTTTCACAAGTTTTTTACCGCCCCGAGAGTTATTAGAATTATTATTATTTATTTTATTTATTTTTAAGAAAAGGATAAAAATTTCACAGGTTCGCAATGTTTTTCATTTGTTTTTACCGACCCGTAGGTCAAAAGAGGTTGAGAAACACTGATGTAGAGAACGATCAGATGAATTAAAGCAATGAGCACTTCTTAACTATGTTGAAAACTCTGAAATATGGTCAAATGCTGTAATTACAAGTTTTAATCATTTCCAGTACTGAATTCATGCAATGTGAAAAGTGTGCAAAACGTAGACTATCATGAATCAAAGCAAAACTATTAAAAAAAAGAAAAATACACAACTGTATTCAAAAACGCACACAATACGGGGGAGGGGGGGGGGGAGGATCTACAGTAAGGGGTGCCATTTCTCTCTCCGAAGGTTCATTCTTTTCACCCCGGCTGCCTACTTTTTGAAAGGTGCCTGTTTTTCACCCTAGTTAGAGGTGAAATTTCGGCTCCGTATTGGGTGCCGCTGGTGAACAAGCATTTCACCCCTGAAAGGTGCCGAATGCAACCTGTAGTTTTAACAGTGTAATAGGCACCCAAGGAATCTTTAATACGTATAACGATGGACGCAGACGTTTTTTTTAGACCGCTGGTTCAAAACCTGCTCTAGTAAAGATGTAGGAGGCCAATGCTTAACCACTACGCCACCCAGGCGACACTGCAGAATGTTACACCTAATTAAAGGAAAGAAATGAAAAATGTTATATTGCGTGAGAAAAGAAACTGAAAACCCTAACCACTTAAAATAATTTTCCCACGCATTTGATTTATTTTGTTTTATTTGTTTATTTACCTTTTCACGAATTTTCATTCCATCTCTTCTCAAAATCTACCAATACAAATGTGTTTCTAGTGTTAAAAATAATGCAATACAAATTGACAAAAGCTGAAAAATCGGTAGACTATGTTTAATTTTAGTTTCATTTGAAATGCTTTGTTTTATGCAAGAGACATAATTTAACATTCCGAGCTCATCCGTGCTGTTAAAGGTAATCAGTTGAGTTTCTGATAGTAGTTTCTTTTCGATAAGCAATACTATTCATTTCAAAATTGCCCCTTGCAAGAAAAAACCGTCAATTGATGCCTAATGAGTATGGGTTGAATTAATGAGGCGCACCTTGACCCTCTCTTGTTCTTGTTATCTTGATTTAACTGTTTAATGAAACTGAAAGTTGACCAAATACATGAAGCAAAAGATAGTCATTAGTGTACTTTAGTCTTGAGGAAGACTAGTTAATGGATTGCTTGAATACTTTCATCCTTGGAGGAAAAATTCCAACCTCATCTCTTCTGCTCAAAGCGATCAGCAGAGAATCTAATATTCAAAAGTTTCACAAGAAGAAAACTCCCTTACAGTAGCACTTACAGAATATGCGTATTAAGCGGACAGAATATGCGATTTTTAAACAGGATTGAATCACATTTTTGTGTTACTGAAATTTGAAAATGTAGTTGATTTTAACAAAAACGCACCCTCTTGAATGCTGATGCTTAGCTCTTTGAAGCACAGTGTCTTCAACAATTAGATGAAAAAAATTAAAAAAACGGTGGCCTTAAACGAAACCACCGTGCCTGAAAGGGACCTCCTCAGAGACCCATTCCAAACCGGCAATGATGTTCCCATCAATTTTTCTGAGGGTATACTCCCAGTAATCCATTATGCACAATATGTGTATGTGATCATAAACATAATGTCATAATATGAAGATATTTGAAGCTTGAGGGTATACGCTATATATCTAAAAAATGTTTGAGAGTATACGGCGTATATGGAGGCAAGGGAACACAGGCCCTATGGGAACACCACTGCAAACCGGTTAATCTAACCTAACTATAAAGAAACATACGAATGGTGTAGTAATGAATAGAATTTTAAAAGTGGTAAACGAAAGATCATATCAAGACGTTAAATTGGTGCAAAATGTTTTGCCTCCGTATCAAGGACTTACAGTCTGCCAAAATTTTAAAAGAGTGCCAAATTTAAAGACTTTGCCATATAGCAAATAGGTCGTAAGCAAATAGGAAACTTGGGTACCAATGGAAATCCAATGGGAATTCAACAAAGCACACTGTTTAAGCAACGCCAGAGCTACAGTACAAATTTCAATTATATCCTGAAGCCTGAAGACCCCTTTCTTTTGATAGATGAAAGCACAGCTATCAATTTTATTGCGTGAGATTTGCTGAGACTCCTTGTCTTATTTCTCCTAACAGAATAAAATTCGGTTGATGACATGCAGCATTATGAACTGCCTGAGCAGTATGAAACATTCATAGAAAAATTACTTTGAAGCAGTTTAATATTGTATATTTTTAACATGAACTTTACGAAATCCCTTGCACAATTGTTTTTTGGAAAATCGTTGTCAATAAATATTTTCAAGGATCTAACAACAACGCATTGAAAAGTAAGCATGATGGCGTTTTTTTTTCTTCTAAGCGAGAACAAGAAAGAGCCTTGTAGCAGCAAATCGAGCGATCGAAATGAAAGTGAAACAGTGCAAACGAAAGAAATGGTAATAACGAAAACGGCGGTAATAACGAGGCTCGGAGGGATTGTAACAAGCGTCATCGCATCCGAATTTAAATATTCTTCCGAAGGGGGGCAAATGTTTATGGGGGCCATCGGAAAAGCCACACTACAAAACCGAATCACACCCGGCGGAATACTTACCTCCCCACCCCAAGGAAGACGATTTTCTCCGTCGTGCAGTTTATGCAATCATTAGACGTTTCGGAAATGAGGTAGGGCGGCGGCGATAATCGCGGACGGGGGTCGCCCTGGGATGCATTCGCGCGCACGGCAGACGAATTTGCGCGTTCGATTCGGATCGGGTGGGATTGTGGTTTAAAATGGCTCCCCCGCTGCAGCTTTCCACTCCGAACGGTCGTTTGTTGTCCCATTCATTAATGGAAGAGTGTCATCGTTTGTGCCTCTGAAATTGGGCTCCTCGAAGCTGTCGACGAACTGAAGCAATGACTGCTCTGGGTGTTATCAGAGCCAGATTAAAATCGTCATCGTCCTCGAGCGATTCTTTACAAAACTTATCGATTGTATTTTGTAGTAAGTTACCGCCCTAAAGCCAGGGCTAAGGCAGAAATACTTAAAATACACCGCCAGCTCAGTTATTCCATCCGAGGACTGCAGTTTCGTGCTTTTTAGCACTCATCAGCCCGGAATAGGAATCACATGAGCTGGAGGCGAAAAATCTCTTAAGGGAGCCAAGAGAGCCATACAAACTGGTAGCTAATGCAGAATTAGCAAATCATCTTATTCTGCATTAACTACCATAGCTTTGCCATCAATTTTTGAGTTGAACCGCACCATTGCTGCGGTCACTCATCTGGTTTGCTAATTCTGCGTTAGCTACCAGTTTGTATGGCTCTCTTGCTCCCTTAAGAGATTTTTCGCCTCCAGCTCATGTGATTCGTATTCCGTGCTGATGAGTGCAAAAAAGCACGAACCTGCAGTCCTCGGATGGAATAACTGAGCTGGCGGTGTATTTTAAGTTTTACCTATAGATTATATTGAGACTTCCCTCGACTCTGAAGTCATCCTACCTAAGTCCTACTCCTACACCATATCTGTAGATATCCTGAATGAACTTTATAAGAACGCTCCTGAATTAATTTCTCTTCTACTCTACCCAGGGCCGACGAGAAGCCATGTCAGCCTAGTCGGAAACTAGACGCCCGGGACGGTTGGGGGGGGGGGGGGACCGAAATTGACGCAAAAAAGGAAGAAAAAAAGAACGAAAGAAAGAAAAAATTACAAGAAAAAGAGGGGGGGGGAGGAAGGAAGAAAAAGGGGCGAATAAGCGAAAACATAAAATATACTCTTTTGATACATCTGTTGTGGCACTTAAAATAGAGTTTTATGATCTCTTTATTTTTCTGCAATGACTTGACCGCTGCTAAATTATACGACTTAGTAATTTTCTAAAAAAGTAGTAATTAGGAAGTCATTACGAAAGTTGAAATATTTACTGTAATGAAAGACAAAAAACCATAATAATCTTCCCATTCGACACACATGCGTAGAACAAAACACAAGTTCTACTTCCATTTGATCATTAATTACCCCCATGTGGTCACTGAACTTGAGAAAAACTAAAGGATAGATTCCGGGTCTTATAAATTTCGAACAATGATAATCTGATATGCTAGTTGGCTAAATGTCGGAAGTGTATAATAGAAATTTAGTTTCATTTCGAGTAATTTGAACTAATGTGTCATTTATAAAACGTACAGTGAAATACACTATGTAACCAAAAGTATTGGGACCAAAAGTATCAAAAATTCACATTTTTATGGATTTCTCGAGAAAAAGTTCTCGACATAAAAGGTATACTTCAGCCGCCATTTTCCAACAAAAATTAAGTCTACTATTCATTTTAGGGGACGAGCAACAAATTGAGGAAAGAAAAAAAGGTTTTTGATCCTTTTTCGTTGTAAATAGCTAGGAATAAGTTATAAATTTCAGAAATAAGTTAAAAACCTATCTAGATTTTTTTTTATATTTCCGTGAAAGTATCTCCTATACCCGCGGAGATATTAGCATTTCTTTCAAAAATGCAAATTTGTTTTGAAGGGTTTTCGCTCATATCACGCAGAGGTTTTCGACAAACGTTATTAAACTTTCAGAATATTTAACAGCATATTAGAGAAACATAATAATAAAATTTGAAGTTACAATATGGAAAATTTAATGAAATATGAACGTTTAAAGCAATTAATATTTCCCTGCGCATCCGCGAAAGATAGCAATTTATTACCTTCATAATCGGAAGCCCAGATGTATCCTACACATCATAAGAAAAATTCCACCTTGATATCCTTAAAAGGTAAAATGTTATCAGCGATCTGCTCAGCCGAATTTTAATAATTCTTGGCTAGACGGCGTATCGCAAGGGATCGTTCGCAAATAATCCGTTCTTATCATGAATCACTCTGCAACGATAGCAGGAAAGTGTTGACAGTTTGCGAACGACCCCTTACCATTTGTTGCCTATCCAAGAATAATAGAAATTCGGCTCATTAGATCGCTGATAACTTTTTAAATGTTAAAGATATTGAGGTGGTTGAGCTTTGGATTATAAACGTTATAAATTGCTATCTTTCGCGCATGCGCAGTGAACAATTCGTTGCTTATATCTCCGTGGGTATAAGAAATGTAAGAGATGCTTTTACAAAAATATGAAAACTAATTTTTGATAGATTTTTAACTTATTTCTTAAACTTATAGTTTATTCCCAGTTATTTACAATGAAAAATGATCAAAAACCTTTTTTTTTGGTTTCTTCAATTTATTGCTGGTCCTCTAAATAAATAGCGGACTTAATTGTTATTGGAAAATGACAGCAATATCATTTTTTTTATGTGAAAAAAATTACAGAGCAATTGGTCTTTTATTTCTCGAGAAATCCGTAAAAATGTGAATTTTTAAAAGTGTCCCAATACTTCTGGTCACATAGTGTATTATGATACAAAAGTAATAACCCAGAGAAATCTAAAAGACTAGTGCTGTTAATGTTCTGCATTCGATTTAAAAAGGGAAACAAAAATCATAAAGTAAATAGAATTTAAAAAAAAACAAAAAAAAACTCCCCAGTTGCGTTACTGAATGAACTAAATAGTTTATCTGCATTTGCATGATTGTTTGAACAGTCATTATACATTTTTTGTTATAAAAATCATTGTGAAGAATTGAATACTATCTGTATAAATTTGTTTGACTAATACAAAAAAGATACTTTTGCTCGCTGTTAGAAGGAAAACCAATTGCAATTACTCGGGTAAATTCAATTAGAATTGTGAAGCTAAATGTTTCACTGAATTTTAAATTTTAGGTAATGGGAAATGCACTTAGTACAGATAATGCTAATTTTTTTGTCTGCACCTCAAGAACTGGAAAATTTTGCAGAAACATAGAGCTGAATAATAAATACTAAAGACATATATATATCTAAAAGAACTAAAATATTTATCATACAATGCTATTTTAATACGAATTAAATTTGTTATTTATTATTGAGGAATAATGTTGCCAAACCTTATACCATAGATAGACAATATAAACTCTGTGAAACTAAATCCCCGGGCTTCTATTTGCTTCAATGTCTCTCGATTCTTGAATTGCGGAGGGTCTACTTTCTGGAAGGACTATTGCAGCAAAATACATATATTCAAGCCGAAATTCAGGCCTGTCACGGAAAAAGAAGCGCGTTTCCGCCCCAGGGGCGATGCTCTGGGGACCCAGTTAAACGCAGCCTGTCAATTCGGAAGCTACAATTTTCTTGAAACTTGAAATGCCTGGCTCTATGCAAAGTGCCGGACCGTATCTTTCGCTTGAGGGGACAGCACTGTCAGGGCTGTGACGCTGATTCGGGAGATTTCGACCCCCTCCTCCCAGTTACAGCCCCAATGCAGCATTTGAATTCTCTCTGAAATTGTTGCCGAGGGAGACGTACAACGTGTGGGCAAAAAAAAAAAAAAAATGCATTCCCTGCATGAATATTTCTGCTCAAAACGGCAATGTATCTTTTCTTAGGATTTTTTATAGTAGTTATAGGGTAGATTGACCAGTAAATGAATACTTAAGCGTAATTCGTTTTCAGAAATTCAAAATATCCAAATGGTGGATGACATTAAAAATCTTTTTATTGATCTTTGCATGGTGATATATATATAATTATTAGAACTTGAAGTAAAATATTCGACATTTAGACAGCGCAAATGCAGCTAAAGTATTAAATAAATATTACATATATTATTTAATGTATCAACTCATGCTATTGTTCATATTGTTCAACTTTTCATATTTACAATGTTTTCAATTTACATTGTTAGTATGCTTTTGAGTTTCCTGTTGTTATTTAGTACACTTGCAATTGTGTGCTATCTATGAGTGAGACTATATATATATATTCTTTAAACACCTTAAATTTGTTTTTGACAAATTTAAAAATTTTTCACAATCAAGAGCAGCCGCCAGGTGTTCACTCTATTATGTTTCTAAAAGTTGCAAAGTTACACAAATAGAAGTTTATTTTTGATGCTTTTTATTCATCTACAATGTCATAATAAATATCATAATTATTTTATATTTCAAAAACATCGTAGGAGCCAATTATAAAAAAAATATTTTTCTATTTACTGTAGTACTTTTATAATAGTATATAGTATTATTGTACTTTTTTTTTTAGTATTTATCGTCTGCAGCATTGACTGTTTAAAATAGATTTACATTTTTTACAAAATATACCCGCGAGTCTTTAAAAAATAAACAAAAATAATGCGATTCGGTTACACGAAAACGTAATCGCTTGGCAACACTGGGGACTAATGAAATAAATAAATTTATAGTAATAAAATTAATAAATAAAAATAAATAAAATAGATAAATAAGTAAATAAATAAAAGTAAAGTTTAATAATAATACGTAAATAAAAAGTAGAATAATAATAAATGAATAAATAAAATGAAGCAGTGCATTTATCAATTTGTAAGTTTAGTTAATAAAAGGTCTTTGCTCCAAGATGATGATGTTAATTAAACATATTTTCTAATAAACCCTTTATCGAACTAATGAGAGGCTCTAACTGCGTGTTAACGTTTTATTTATGTGCTTCATCTGAACCATGTTTTAGATTTGCCATGATTGACTTCGCAGTGTTACAAAGTACCAATTTCTTCTCGATCCAAAAACACTATTAACAATTCATAGTTCCCCGTACCTACCACTAATTGTGGCTTAACCAGTTGTATGGGACCCTGAAGACAGCTCTGATTTTTTGACCCAGACCAGAAACCGAGCAATCCCTGGTCCAGCACCCCCAGAGGTATCGTTTCACTTGGAGGACTGTGTGACCACGAGCATATTTAACGTCCCCCGCAGTCACCGTTTATGAAGACGGTGGATCTTCGACCGTCTAGGATCGAATCCGAGACCCTCCGGTCACAACTCCGACGCCTTACCGGTCAGGCCACCACGGCCTAATTTCCTCATACAAGAGCGATTCTAACAAATAATTTTTTCGTGAAATCTCTTTTTAGTTTACTGAAGAACGGACTCCTGAAGTCCTAGAAATACCTGTGCTCAAACGTTATTTCAAATTTCAAACTTTTACTCCAACGCGTTACCCATGTTGAATTCAAATCAACTCCCCGTTTCTTCCGTAAAGTCGCTTTTCCTACTAGAAGAATAGGGTCGTTGCAAAGTTGGTTTTACAGGGTAGGGAGTTCATTATCGGCGAAATTCATTTTAAGAAATCAAAGATATGCTATAATAGAACTTCAAGAAAAGATTTTCTTTCTTTTTTTTTTTTTTTTCAATTATCCATGGAGTATTTAAAAACGTTTATTTAAGACAAAGATGGGCTTCAACATGATGATGTTTATGAAATGAAAAATTCCGTTACCGTGCTCTCTGTCAAAAGGAAATGAAGTTTGACTTGACTAAGTTTTGGGAGGTGAAAGTTATGTATGCGTGCAATGCCGAAAAGGGAAGCAATAATATTATTACAAAAAATAATAAACATGCTGAGTTACTTATAATTTCTAAAAAAAAAAAGTTGTACTAATTGCATAAAAATAATTCACAGTTGCCCAAAATTTATTAAATTAGCTTAGTCCTGGAATAATGTCAAAGGAATTGTTTTATTGAAACTAACTAATGCGTATATGGATTAGTATTACTTTATTTCAAATAAACCAATGGAGGTTCAACGTATAAATTTCTCATGTTTATTGAATTTTCTCCTCAAATTGGAAAATATTGGAAGGTCAGGCAACACATGAAACATATTCGCGCAAAAATCCTTTACCGAAATAAATATTTAAAAAAAAAACACATCTAAAGAACGTTTATTTCAAAATAAAGAAATTAAGCATATTCTTTATTTTTGTTTTCATCAAAAAACGTTTTAAATGTAGGGTGCATTTACTCCTTAAAAAATCACTTTGTCGCTTATATCTTTCTCTTTGAAAAAGCAGTAACATAAGATAGTGTACAAAAACAATAAATTAGTATCTGTCCGTTCTTAAAAGTCGAAAATAAAGCGATAAAAGCTGGCTATTTTGTATTTTTTCGCCAACCCAGTTCAGTATTGCAACCCTATTTGCCGCCATTATATGCCACGGATTTAGTTCAATTTTCGTCCCTCTTTCTCTTGAAAGTGAAGGACCCGGGGGAAAGGAATTTTGCTTTTAAAAATTGACACCTCGATCTAGAAGCCAAATAAAACGCGAGAAAGAAAAAAAAAACTGTCTTAGTGAAAGATGCACCCCTAAGGCCACAGCATCTGTTATGAGAGGGACAGGTTGTCCCATTTACCCCCAGGATATGTTGTGCTCTCCCGCTTTTTTTGTGCTGCTGCAGTTCGGGATAATAATTTTTTCTGTTGCAGGAATCGAAGTGAAGAAAATTTCGATTTTAAAATGTGATTCAAGTCTTTCTAGCGCGGCTTTGCGTTTTACAATTTTATGGAAGAATGGTAATATGATTGCTCTTGGAAATGTCAAAAAGCTGCTCCGAAATGGATTTTGGGTGGAGGAAATTTAAATTGTGGATTACTTAAAATGTAGACCATCAATATTTAGGAAAGAAAAAGGATGTAAATTTTCCACGACCCGAACGTCAGCAAGAAGTAATTGAATCCTGAGTCTTAATTAATTCTATGTGAAGAGTAATTTATTTTTCCATGAAAGCAATACTGGAACGAAGATCCGGTACATTTCTGCACGCATGCGCGCACACACATAAAACAAAATACATTTTCTTGGAATGAAGAATTTTGATATATATATATATAATATATAATATAATTCTGACTGTACGTCCTTTACATTTAAAATTTTCCCATCTTTAAAGTTTTTTCTCGTTGGTCCTGAGTTTTTGAATGCGATAAGTTTTATTTTTGCTCGTGTATTAAGTTACTGTATTTACCACACTCCTGTTTCCAACATTTGAAGTTAATTGAAAAAAAAAAAAGCTTTTCACCTGTGTTCACATGTTTGCATGGTCTAATAGAGCATTGACATTACTGAAGACTAAAAATGGAAAACGCAGTAAGTGCCAAATAAAAAAAAAATACAGGGCATAAAAAAAGATTCCAGGCGTATTGTAGCACTCTCTGCGTTTTCCATTTTTTGTTTTATGGACTTGATACTAAACAAAAGAAACAAGATAAAAAAAACTTCAATAACCTTTACATGGCACTTACTGTACTCTCCATTATACGGGCACTGGTGGACCCACTGGCTAACTCCACTGGCGAACCCTAAACACGTTATTTTAACTACTTTTAGGGGGGATAGGCACACTGCCACATTGAAGTGCTTGTGGCATTTACTTCATTTTGACAGAAAAAAAATTAATGGCACTTAATGCGTTTTCCAATTTTAGTCTTCAGTTATTTTCGCTATGACTTAATAACTAATTCAATGTCATTTGGAGCTGATTTTCAAAATGAAATCGAGCGCACAAATTTCTTTATCATCAAGAACCTTCCGTAAGTGGAATTGCTGGGAGAGGAGGGAATTTCTGCTCCAATCTTCCCCATCGTGTGCTGCACAAACATTGATGACCCCCCCCCCCCTTTCTGGACAATCGAATTCCGTTGTGTCAGCGTTCGGAACTGTCACTTAGACGAGACCAATAATTAATTAATCCCATTAATTAGACCAACGGGAGCCTTCGATCGGAAACTGCCAAGAATGCAGACGCTCGGTTACAGTTTGTGAAGCTCTGACCACAGTGCACTACGAAGTGGAAAGACGGGGGGGAGGCAAGAAGGGCAGGAAATTGATTTGCAGGAGCATTTTCTGGAAGGAGAAGTTAAGCTCGGATTGCAGAAAGAAGTTGGAACAATGTAAACACGATCATTTGTTTGATGTCATTGCAGTAAGTTTAAAATTCTTTTTCATGAAGGGAGCTAAATCAAGCTGTTTTTCCAACATCTTCATATATTAGAGCAGTTAGTAATACAACGTTGTGAAGCACAAAAATTGCAGACACGTGTTTCGGTGTTATAAGGAACACCTTTTTCAATGCTAAGAAATGTGAGCTTCTGGATGAGAAGTCATCCAAGATTTTTTTCTCGGATGACTTTTCATCCAGAAGCTCACATTTCTTAGCATTGAAAAAGGTGTTCCTTGTAACACCGAAACACGTGTCTGCAATTTTTGTGCTTCACAACGTTGGATTACTAACTGCTCTAATTTTCAGCACAAAGGTATTTATTCATTATCTTCATATATATTATAGCGAATGACAGGGCCGTATCCAGAATTTTTTTTCGGGAGGGGCCCGGATTAGCACATTGCCCTAACACACACATGCAGATATAGTATAATAGACACACCAAACGCATAAAAATGTTAACATAGAAGTCTTTTTGTCTCGTTTTTTAATGATTCCACTGTTTGGACTGTTGTTATTTTAATTTCTTATTATTTTTCTTATTCACCTTGTAGTGGTAAGGATAACAGGAGAGTGTCCCTTTAAGTCAGATGTAGAACATCCATAATTTCAGGGGGTCCGGGGGTTTTTCCCCTGAGAAATTTTTGAAAAAAAAATCTGTAATTTGAGGCCTTATATTAGGTAATTGAGACTACAAAAATATGAAAAAAAATAGGCAAACAAAGTCTTTTAAAAGTTATACATTTTTTTGCAAATCAAGATCAAACAAAATAAAAATTGCTTGCTCGACAAATCATGGAACTTAATGGACAGAGAGGAAAAACGAGAGAGGAGAAAAGAGAAGAACCCCGCCATCTGCTCATATCATCTTTTAGTGAAGTTTGTTTTTGATCACTCCCCCTACCCCCATTTTTTTTTCATTAAATGCCCTACAGTATATGAAAATTGTACAAAACAGTTTAAAAGAAATGGTGTAGACATTCAGAAAATAAGAACGGAAGAGTAATATTCTGGCCATTTGGACAATTCATACTTTATTTTCTTGATAAGATACAAAATTGAAGAACTTTTCAAGGAATTTTAAAAACTTAAATAATTTTCAAAGACTCTCGAACAGTTGAAATTATTTGAAGCTCTTTATTTACACTTTTCAGAAGTTGATTGCAGTCTTACAAAATGATTATAACTTTGTAGGACACATCCGTTTTAAGTTAAAAATAAATGCAACGAAATATTTCTTGAAACAAACTTTTTTTCAATCACAAGTAGTGCAGAAAATGAAAGAGAGTAGAGTAAGTGTTATTTTTTTTTCTCGTACTTAAGGTATTAACAGTATGCAGTAGAAGTAAGGAAAAAAAAAAGCAATAACAAAAGAACCTCCATGACACTGAATTCGGCATTAAATAAATGCAAGACAAGAAACATATCAGTCACAAAAATGATCTTGAAAATTATGCTACAAAAACGCGAGAATCGTGATTTTTGCATTTTTTACTCAGGATGTGTCAAGGAGCTGAATTTGGTACATCTTGGTAACAAGATACTCGCCTAATCGGAAACTAGGGGCCCAGCCTTTGGGGAGTCCCCGGCTCGAAATCAGTACAGTGTAAGTTTTGTAAGAGTTTTAGGTGGAGGAGGGCAGGGTCGTTCACAGAGGGGAGAAGGGACACCTGTTGTCCCGGGCCCGAGCTTAAAAGGGGCCCAATATTTTTAAACCTAGGGTTGAAAATATGGGTAAACAATATGGAGGGGGCCCAAAAAAAGCATTTGTGACAGCCCCAAAATTTCTGTGCACGCCTCTGGAGGAGGAAGTGCACAGAAGTCAGTTCGGTAGACTTGAAAAGTCTACCGAACTGACAAAGGGCCTGCCTTGATCCTGGACTGCCCTGAATTGAATTGGGGAAGAGAGCAGGAAGTCCTAATTAAAGGTCTAAATTTCAAGTGTGCCTTGCAGCTAATGAGAACTAGAACTGCTTTTTCTGTATTTCTACAAAATATTATAAATTTTGAATAGTAGCAAAAGAATAAAAAAAAATTTCTTATTTTCCTTTTCTGACATTAGGAATTTAAAAAAAAGAAAAGAAAAAAAAACTTTTTCTGTTTTATGGTACAAAACATTTCGGGTTTCGGGGGGGGGGGGGGCCGGGCCCGTCAGGCCCTCCCTCTGGATACGGCCTTGGCGAATGATCGAGTAACACTCCTGACGTCACCAACAATGAAACTCGCGCCACGGCATGATAATCTGATAATGTTTTTTGGTAGTGTTTGACATGCAGGGAAATGCTTTATTTTGACAAGGCTGAACTGGATCCGGTCACTTAACTGTTTTACTGGTATGACTGTCATTTTCTGAGAATGAAAAAGTCCAAAAAAGGGTCAACAATGAACGCTTATCCACTAGAGTTTAGGGTTAATCCACTGGAGTTAGAGTTAAAATTTCAACTATCAAAAGATCATCAAACAGGCAATGGCTTCGTTCAAATGTAGAAGCAATTTTTACCCGTCATACCTTGACGGGTGATTTTCTAGTGGAAAAGTATTGATAAAGATACAATGTCAAAAATGTTAAATGGCGTGAAAGGTCGTAGTTTTGTAGTGATTAATCTTAATGGAAATATTACGAACAACTTTTGAGAATTTTGAATGTTAATTACAGCTATATAAATCTCCTAAGTAAGATGCATTGGCAATGTTCCAATCATACATTTTTACGAGCTAATTAATTTTTAAAACATTTGATAGGTGAGTTTTTCCAAATCAACTTTCATATTTCATTTCTATCTGTATTTTATAAATGACAACAAATATCGAACAGTTTAGTTACAACATCCAGAGACTGCAGTTTTCGCCTTTCTGTTTTGCACATTAACTAGTCTGGAACAGCTACAACCGAGTTGCAAGCAAATAACCTTAAATATAAGTTGAGTGTGTTTTTTAACTGGTAACTGAAAATATTTTTGCACACTAGAGAGAGATTTACGACTATTCCAGGCTCATGAGCCCAAAAGATGGACGAAACTGCAGTCTCTAGATGCTGTGACTGAGTTGCTCCTTATTTGCTTGCAATTCTCTGCCTTGGCTGCGGCGAGGAATATGTAGCTTTTTGTACTTCAAAAGTTCTTAGAAAATTAAAATTTTCTAAACGCAGTTTAGAAAATGTAATGAAAATTAGGGAATAACAAAGGTTGATATATTTACCATTACAGTGTGCAATCACTTGATTTGCAAAAAAAAAAAAAAAAGGAGATAAACATTTTTCGGGTTTTTTCTCCCTGAATTCTTTCTTTATCGAACAGGATAAAAAGTGCGGCATGTTTTAACTTTGGAAAAAAAAATCTTGACTGAACAAGAAGAAAAGGAAAGACAGAACGCGAAAGTTGACACCACCTTCGAACCCCAGTCACGTGTGAGGGACCTTTCAGAGTCTTAAAATGATGGCGGTTTCGACGTCAACCTAATTATTGGTGTCGTGGCTTGTCCGAATCGCGTTTCCTCATTCTTTCCAGAACTCTATACCAGCCTGACGTCACACCCTTTCTGCTCCGGGAAAAGGATGAAAGGGAAAAAAAATATTCGTCTGTGGAAGTCATCCCTCGGGAAGGACACTCGATGCACTATTTTTGTGGGGGACGTACGCAAATGCCACGAGTACACAACTAAAGTAAAGAATAAATACCTTTGTGCTGAAAAATTAAAATGTCAGTAATCCAACGTTATTAAGCACAAAACTTGCAAATGATTGCAGACACGTGTTTCGGTGTTACAAGGAACACCTTTTTCAATGCAAAGAAGTGTGAGCTTTTGGATGAAAAGTCATCCGAGAAAAGCTCGGATGACTTTTCATCCAAAAGCTCACACTTCTTTGCATTGAAAAAGGTGTTCCTTGTAACACCGAAACACGTGTCTGCAATCATTTGCAAGTTTTGTGCTTAATAACGTTGGATTACTGACATTTTAACAACTAAAGTATTTGAAGAATTTCGTTCGAAATCTACATTCCAGGAAGAAATAAATAAAAACACTTATATATATATATATACATATATATATATATATATATATATATATATATATATATATATATATATATATATATATATATATATATACTGAAACAAAATAAAAGAAAATTAGAAAAGAATAAAATAAAATGGAGTAAACCACAAGCCCAATGTTGCGCAAAGCAGTCAAACAAACAGCCAGGTAAATATTACAAAATGCAAACAATAAACACATAAGGGATTTACAAGATTAACAAATAAGAACAATAGAACTAATAAAAAGACTAAGTTGATGAAGCCAGAACTCCTCATCAGTGGGAGCTGCTGAGGAGTTCTGGCTTCATCAACTTAGTCTTTTTATTAGTTTTAGTATTCTTATTTGTTTAATTTTCTAAATCCCTTATGGGTTTATTGTTTACATTTTGTAATATATATATATATATATATATATATATATATATACATATATATATATATATATATATATATATATATATGTTACTGCTTGGGGTTATATATATATATATATATATATATATATATATA
This sequence comes from Uloborus diversus, assembly GCF_026930045.1. NCBI lineage: Eukaryota > Metazoa > Arthropoda > Arachnida > Araneae > Uloboridae > Uloborus > Uloborus diversus. Next base: position 22,348,311 of record NC_072735.1, read on the forward strand.
TATATATATATATATATATATATATATATATATATATATATATGGAACCCCAATTTTACGTTTTTTGTCTTTTTGTCGTACCAGTGATAAAAATCTTTCCAAGCGGGAGAACGTAAAATCTGGGACGTGTTAAAAAGCTAAGCATATTGTTTAAAACTTGATTCTTATCCAGTGAAGTAAGTGGGAAAATTCAGGGACCTCGGCAGAAAATGACGTTGGAAGGGGAAGACGTATGAAAAACGTACAACGTGAAATCGGGGTTTTTACATATATTTAACTCGTGTGGGTTAACATTGCACCACTTCAGATTTTTTTAGTGCGCTTGACTCCAAAACAAACTGCAAGCGATGCAATGCTATATTCTGATGGCAATCACCAGTTTTCCACTTTTTTTTTTTTTTTTTACAAAACTTAGCAGCACTAAATACAGCGCGCAGTATAACCCTATAATTCTGAAGTTACTGTTGGGAAACTACTCTTGAAACTTAAATTCTGGTTTGTGGATCTTGAAATCTCTCTTCCACAGAATTGTAATATTCTACGCAATATAACAGAAATCTTCTGATTCTATGAAATAAAAATAGAAGAGTTTTTAAACATTAAGGAGTTTTATTTCATCTAGTTCGAAGTTACTGCTCTTTTAATAAAATAATTTATTTTTCATCACGTTTCTCATATGGTTCAAAGCAGGGTAACTTTGAGCTTGATAAATAATTTATTTTAAATTGTTTTAAAATCATATTTTTGGATATACAATACTTAATAGGGGTCTTTTTTTCTGTTTTATGCCAATATATGCTGAAACACTACTTAAATATGGATAGTGCAGTTAAAAATAAGGATCATGGATCAAAGTTATCCTAAATGACTGTACTTTGCATATTAATATCCTTTCAGGGTTGCATTATCATTCACTTATCTCCTGTGAATTAAGAGTTGTACTTCAGTTTTATGCCAATAGATGCAATAACACTATTAAAATATGAGTGGTGCAGTTAAAAATTGGGATCTTGGACCAAAGTTAGTTAAATGACTGTACCTCGCATATTAGTATCCTTTCAGGGTTGAATTATCATTCACTTATCACCGGTGAATAAATGTACTCTATTAAGGGTTTCAGTTTTATACCAATAAATGCAATAACATTATTAAAATATGGGTGGGATAGTTAAAAATGGGTATTGTGGATCAAAGATATCCTGAATAACTATAACTTTCATATTAGTATCCTTTCAGCGTTGAATTATCGGTCACTTACCTCCAGGGAATAAATAAATCATATGAAGTGCTTATGAGGGCTTGAATGGAACTCGGATATAGCATTCCATTTTGCCGATGGCCCCCGAGGCTAGCTTTTATCTCGTCGTCTGATCAGAAAGAACGTAGTGTCACATATGAGGTGTCATATACCCATGGTTTCTTAAAAGAAGTCCCGAGTCCTGATGCAGGAAGAATAGGTTAACACTCTCCATTCTCTCTCAGAGGTGTAAATCAACTTTGAGGTGTGTTGAGTGGTTTTTATCAGGTTTGTGTTTTCCGTACTTTTCTTTTTGCGGGGTGAGATTTTCGGTTGGTTTTTGCATATGAGGGGAAAAGTTCCACCTTTTATATATCCCAACAAAAATGGATATTATTTTTTGCTGTCCTACGTTTTAAAGACGAAGCCCTTTTTTTCAAAATTTATTGATTGAATTTAAACAGTTTTTATAGATGAAATTTTTTTTTTGCACATCGCAAAAGACTCACATCAAAAATGTATTCATATTTTTCAGAAAAAGTACATTTCCTTAAAAGTTGTAACTGCAATATCTTTATGCCTAAATATTCATTTTCTTTGGAGGAAAGAGGAACACGTAAATCTGGACGTTCCTTAGATAAATGCTGTAAATAATGAAGTTCATTAACCGACACAACTGAATATCTTGCATTACTACAGCTTAATTACATTATAACATAAGGAAAAAATATGCCTGTTTTAATGTAAAAATCTTGTCTGTTATTCTCCCAACTCTAAGATGCGCAATCTGATCAAAGGTTCATTCAAAATTTTTTTATTTGTGAACCTTTAGTAAATTTTGATGAACTGTATTCTATGTCCAGACCCGGGTTCAATTCCTGGGTTGGGTGGGCATGGTGGAATCAGTCGTTCATCCCTTCAGTTGGTCGATAAGATGAGTACCAAGTGTGCTTGGGAGTTAAACACTGAGGGTTCCACGGTCGGCAGACCGCCTGACCGGAGCATCTGCCCGGTCACCCTCGGTCTCGTAAATTGAGATGGACACAGTAGGCCCCCATCAGTGTTTTAGTTTTAGTTTAGTATTCTATATTTTTCTATTAACGATTAATTTATGGCAAAACATAATTCCAGACATAATGTATTAATCTATAAAATAAACTGATGTGGAATAGCTATACTCGAAGTGCACCAGTCAACGAAATGCGTTGTTGAAATACGACGGAAAATTGTGAATTAATGCAATTAACAAAATTAAGTGTTAAAGAGCACTAGCAATTTGATAATTAGGTCGTTCATTAAATAATTGTATAAAACAAGTTAGATTTCTTGTTACGAAACGGTTCGCGGACGAAATGCTAATCCAACAATCAACAAAATAGGAGTCTCTTGGACATTAAGTAGACTGTTTTTACTACTTAATAGCTGAAAAAAAAAAAAAAAAAAAATAGAACCTTTTTTTCGTCGTTACATTTATTGACGTCATGTACAAATTGTTTAAATTTTGCTAATCCGCTTTAATTAATCGTGACTTGTTGCTTTCAGGTGATGCGAGTATTGGATCCGGAGATGGAACGGGGGAAGACGATGACGATGACAGGAGTAAAAAGCGACAGAAAAAAAGAGGAATTTTTCCCAAAGTAGCCACCAACATAATGAGAGCATGGCTTTTTCAGCATCTTACCGTAAGTTCTGAAGACTTATTTCTCTCTGTCACAATTATTTCTGACTAGTGGTACCCGCACGGCTTTGCTCGTAATAGAAAATTCGAAGGTCTTTTGGTTCGCCTGTATATTTACAAATAATGTATGGTGAATTTTCTAGCCAATTGGCTTGTGCCCATGTTACGGTTCCACGTCATGATAATTTCGTAATTTACTCGTCCATCTTACGATAAAGACTTTTTCTTAAAATTGGAATAGAAAAAGAACAAAATCGAATTTTCGAAAAACCGCTTCGAGGTGCACACCCCATGCTACAAACTAACTTTGTGCCAAGTTTCATGAAAATCGGCCGAACGGTCTAGGCGCTATGCGCGTCACAGAGATCCTGACAGACAGAGAGACTTTCAGCTATATTATTAGTAAAGATAATCACTATGAGTGATATACTCACTGGCTAATGAATTAGAAACCTTTGAGATTTCCAGATTGGGTGTGGAGGGAGTATCATGATATGGAGCATGTTCTTCTGGCGTGGAAATGGTGTCCCGGTGTTCCTAGAGGGTAAACAAACAGCCATGCGATACCTTGATACACTGGCAGACCAAGTTCACCCTGCAATGTTGCATTTTTATCTTGATGGCGACGGATACTTCGTGGACGATAATTCAACTATACATCGTGCCAGAAGTGTTGAAATTAGGTTCACTGTGCATCAGTCTGACTTCCAACACCTTCGCTGGCCACCGTATAGTCCGGGTATTAACCCCGCAGAAAATGTGTGGGATATGGTGAAAAGGCGCATCCGACAGCACTCTCCTCTTCCATCTAATTTACAAGATCTAAAATGCTGCATTGCCAGCCATGGTATTCTCTGGATGTAAATGCACTTTAGAAGCGTGTAGACTCGATAATCGGAGCAGATACCCGTGCAAAAGGTGGTACAATAAAATATTGATCTTGGGTATCTAATTCACTGGCCAGTGTGTGTAAAAACAAGTATTTTTTAAAACATGAAGATAGTGTCACAAAAAAGTGGCAATGGTATTCTCATATCAGCTGTTTTAAATTAAGTGGCTTTAAGTAGCTTGGCTTAAAAATTGATCTTTATTATTGGGAACTTTAATATTGTCTGTTACGTTTTAACAATATGCCGAATACAATCTATAATACCAGGGCTTAATTCACATGGAAGCTCAGCTCTTGCAGTGTTTTGAATTTTATTTCCAGATATGTATGAGGAGAAAATGTAATAACTATATGTAATATATGTAATATAACTATAAAATGTAAGCACTGGAGTCTGTAAATGCAATACTAATAATATATGTAAGAGTAATGAATCAATCAAACTCCAGCTTATCAGCAGCCACGCAATATAAAAAGGAGCCAAGATCGCAATAAATATTTTTAAGCCATTTTTACAGATCATTTATCACTTTATTTGTCTATTCAACAACATATAAACCGTAAAATCAGTGTTCAATTTTATAAATAAACGTGTTATCATTGCTTCAGAAGCAGCTCTAAACTAGTAAGAAATTGATTCACTGTATCTTAAATACTGGATCTTTTGTTTTATGTTGATGCTTTAAAAAAATATATACATCATATTATTTCAAATAGCAAAATAGAAAGTCCTAAGTTGATCCTGTATTCACAACAGGTTGAGGTAGATTTCGTATGCATTATCAGGTGGTCATTAAATGCAGCATCCAAAAATGAATCTTTCAAAAATAATTTCCTACTCAAAAAATAATGCCGGCATTACTTATTATTTATCCTTGTTCCCAATAGTATGAGTTCCCAGAACACCATCCCGCTCCTCTCAATTATCCTTTCACAATTTATCCCCATCCAGCCTCTTCCATTCTGAATCCGCATCAAAAGCAGCTGTCGGCAACTTCGGAGTCAACTTGGGAACCTTAATGAAGTAAGCCCCAGCGTTTATGAGGGGGCGCACCTTTTCAGCTTTCTATTTCAGGCGGACCCCCCATTGTATGTACCCAGCAAGGGTGGAGGAGGGACGAATATCGTTTTGTCGGCACATATCCACCCTCCAACCTTCCCATCCGACTGACCTATGTCTGGTGGAAAAGCTCTTTCTGTAAAGCCGTCAGCTGGCACAAACAGCTTGCCATCATTGACTTCGAATCCTTGTGTATGGCGTTTGTATAAATCTATCCATGGATGGTCTCTCTCTTCTATTTTTGTTCCCGATGGCACTTTGTCGGGCTTTAAAAGGGGCTTGCTTCCCCTGGCAAAAACAGCTGATGTCATTACGCCTCCCTTATGATGGTGAAACTTTTAACGATGGTTGATTTTAAATGAATAGGACTTGTACATAGTCGAAGGGGGAGGATGCAGTGATACCAAAGGACGAAGTTAAATGCTGTGGATAAAATATTTTTCTATTCTCTGAGCAAAATGTGACAATATTGTTTCGATTTAAAAAAAAAAAATGTTTCTACACACCTGTATTAAACGAAAAACAACCTACTAATGATGCAAATAATAAACTTTTTCAGTTTTTGTCCATATTTAATAACATTTGATGAAGTAATTTCTCTCTAACTTAGCTAATAATAAGGAAATTTAATGAAGAATGGTGAATGTAATCATATTTTGCTCCCCCTCCCCCTCATTTTTGTGTATTCATGTGTGTTTATGATTGAGAATCATTTAAAACTATCATTACGCTTTATTTATATGGGCAAAAAATTACGCATTGATATGAAAAGTAATTCATTTTTCAGCAATTTCTAGATCCTATTCCTTTGTCTGACTGTAAGTTTATTTTCGGGTGAGGGGGGGGGGGAGAACTTCTCTATGAGAACCTGGTATAGTATTTTATTTCACGTTTTAATCAAGTAAAAAATGATATGTATACATTCCATTCGCTAAACAACATATGCTTTTTGATACATCCTTTAATTTTTTTTCTCGGGCAAGAAAAAGCAGAAACAGACATCTTGATTTGTAACAAATATAAATCCGTGCAAAGCATTGTAGAAATTGTAAAAATTCTGAAATAAGTGATGATTTAAGCAACTTTGTGTGTGTGTTATTTTTTTGACGGAGGAAGGAGGGCCAGAAGGGGGAATTAAGGGGCGTCAGAGGGAGGAATTAAGGGGGGATTGTGCAATCAAAGTTGAATTTTCGAGGAATTTTTGAGGATTTTTGAAGTTGGGGTTGAAAAGGACATTTCATGCAGTATTCTGCCGTGTGCAGGTAAAGGGCAGTAACTGCAAATTTTTCATTTTTTTTTTTTTTTTTTGAATTTTTGTCATCTATTGTACGTTAGCTTTATTGTACAAGCTCGCTTATTTGGTTTCCGCTGAAAAAACGCCTCGAAAAAAACGTCTAATTCCAACATTTTCCAATTGTTAGTATTGAATCCACTACACATTTCTTCAAATATCTCGAAAACTCATTTCTGCAGATACTGCCGTTTACCTGCACACGACAGTATTATCCGCAATACATTTCTACATCAATGTTGTTAATAAAGCGTAGGGTTATTAATAAAGCTTAGATCTATTCTATAAATACTTTTATTCCTTAAGAATCATCAATTACTGAAGGATACAATTGGCTCACTCGCAAGTAAATTTTTATGCATCTAAATAAATCAAATATATTTAAAAATCTCTTTGAAAAAGTGCATAGGTTGTAAGGACTTTAATCTCGACTTCCAACGTTAATTTTCTCCACGTGAGGATGACTCATTGATGTGCCAACGGAAGTTTAAAGTAGAAGTGAATGTTTTTCTTATGCCGAACCCCGAGGTACTTGGCAAGATCTCACTGTTCATTTTGAGTTCGTCACTTCATTGGCTTTTGGGAACTGGCTACAAGCAGCAAACGACATTAAAAAAAAAAAAAAATCCAAAAAAGATAATATGTTTTGGATAGGCTCTCAGTGTGTGCCCGCTACCGTGGAGAAATATTGGTTGGTGATTGAAACCCCTTAGGCACACCGTGTAATCACTTTTCGAGCCCCCTTCTTTTCACCTTCAGCTCAATCAAATATTATGCCTCACACGCCCGGATGAAGTGGAACAGGAAGGGTTGTTCTTTGGACCGGGGAAAATTAGCTATCTGGGTGATGTTTACGTTGCGATTGGCTTAATAACGTCCGACTGTGTTAGGAGCTTTGCAAGAAGTATAAAATTTTCTTGTACATAGGTTTTCAGCTAGTCAGAATTAAAATAATTACATAAGCCTGCAGTAAGACAGAGCAGAGAACCATTTTTCAAAGTTATACTTTTATTGTTAACTAGTGGTACCCGCACGGCTTTGCCCGTAATAGAAAAATTAAAAGATCTTTTGGTTTGCCCGTTTATTTACAACTAATGTATGGTGAATTTTCACGCCAATTGGCTTGTACCCATGTTACGGTTCCAGGTTGTGATAATTTCGTAATTTACTCGTCCATCTTATGATAATTTTGTTCTTAAAATTGTAATAGAAAAAGAACCACATCGAATTTTCGAAAAATCGCTTCGAGGTGCACTCCCCCATGCTACAAACTAACTTTGTGCCAAATTTCATGAAAATCAGCCGAACGGTCTAGGCGCTATGCACGTCACAGAGATCCTGACAGAGAAAATTTCAGCTTTATTATTACTAAAGAAACTCAGTTGTTTTTATTGACATAAATTTATTAATCTATTCATGTTCGTTTAACACTAACGCAGCCAGAAATACCTTCTGAAGGAGGTTTTTGAGCAAAAATACCTCCCGGAGGGTTTTTTTAAATCAAAAATACCTTCTGAAGGGGGTTTTTTGATCAAAAAAACTTTCTGAAGGGTTTTTTAAATTCAAAAATACCTCGTGAAGGGGATTTTTTGATTAAATACCTTTTGAAGGTTTTTTTTTTTTTTTTTTTAAATTCAAAACAGCCCTTTTCTATGCATTAATTACTATATTATTTGCTTTTATGTTAAAACCAATGCCTGTGGGGGTGTTTTAACCCCCAAAACCGTCCCTTTGCTGCGCCACTGCCGATTAATATACGTATATATATAAAATATTTATATACCAGAGAGAGAAAATTAGTTCAACTGCAGTTTCGTAGATTTGGGGTAAGATAAAGGAAAATTTGCCGTTTCTGTTTTAAAGTTCGTTTACTCGAGACCCACGTGATAACAGGCCAGACAACTCCTCTCCCCCCCGCTTCGTTACGCCACCAGTCGTCGATCTATGAACTTGGCGCGAAACTTTGAAAGCAGTGCAGTTTACAATGCAGTTACATAGTGCTGCTTGCTCTGGCTGAAATAGATGAAATAGGAAATATGTAACTTCGGATGCACTTTCTTGTGAATACAATACTGTTGGATTTATTTCATCCTTTAAACGTACCGGAATGTAGAGGCAATTAAAAATATATATATATAATTAGTCTTGTAAGTGTCTGAGTGTCTGCTGAGTGAGTCAGCGATTTGCGCTACCGAACAACCTGCATGCGAAGAAAAAAATCGGGCGCCTCATGGAATAAATTTTAAAGTTCGGAGGTAAGTACTTTTCTCAGATAAATAAATTAACATTTTATCCATTAGAATTCATGCAGTTAAGGTTACTTAACTTTTCCTCCATTACACAAACAATTGTCAGTTTCCTTTCTGATATCTTTGTCTGTAATTTGTAATTTCAGCATACTGCTTTAATATTTGAAACGGTTAACTTGCAACTTTTTATTTCTTTATTTTTTCAACCTTGTACACGCATTTATTCGAAATGGATTTTCCAAGCTGACAATATACATATGTCAAAATTTTCTTCGAATATACTTGTTGCTATCAGAAGCAACGTAACTTGGTTTGATATTCAGTTAATATGTAAACAAGTTTATTGAAACAGGCTTTTAACTGAACTAATCTTATATTTTCGGTTTCGATTAAATTGTTTCATACGCTAGCATGTGTTATTTTGATCAAAAAACATTCCTTGATGGGCTTCCGTAGTTCTGAGGTAAGAAGATTAGCTTTGAACGCCGGAGGGCGTGGGTTCGATACTTAAACATTTTCCCCCAACTACGCCCTTGCAATATTATTCAAACAAGCTGGTTCTGTGCGCAAACTAAAAAAAAATATGTGTTTTTTTTGCACTGTTGTCTTTAAGTTTTAAGATATTTATGTACAAATTGTGGTTGAGTTAACGGTATTCATGATTTCTGGGCTTGCGAAAGATTACTTTTGAGCAGTGGATACACAACGTGTTTTTGCCAAATGCTCTATGATTGTTTGTTATGCTTAAAAAAGGCAAAATGTCTTGAACTATATAATTTTGAACTCCTTGGGTTTTCTGTTAATAAGCTTTCAGGAACTCTGAAACTGTAATATAAATTGAATTAAGGGGCTGTCCATAAAGGATGTTGCAAAATTTTGAACAAATCCCCCCCCCCTCCCTCCTTGTTACATGTAACGCTGTTCAGCATGAGCATATTGTTATAAACAACGCGTGATGTCACACTTCTTGTAATCTTTTCCCTTCCCCCTGTCACAAAAATGTCACACTGAATTCCTAAAAGAGCCAACTCATAAAAATGTTGATCTAAATTTAACATATATGAGGTTTTAAGTATTGAAGAAAGTTGTTAAAATGGTCATTCTATGAGAAGTTTTTTGAAAAAGGTTACTTTGTCATCAATTAAGCTCTTTAAAATAATTTTTCAAAAGCCTAAAATGATGAACTATTAAAGCCCCCATCCCCACACACACACAAGAATCATTAGCATCAGAAAAAGCTAAAAATGGAAAAGTAGCCAAATTCCAAAAAAAAAAAAAAAGGCTGCTTTGATATTGAATACATTTTTTTGATGTACAACATACAGTATTCATGATCTTGTATAATTCATTCTTTACTTAACGTTTTTAAAGTTGAATTCATGTGTAACTTTTCGAGAGTGCCAACCGAAGGGGGGAGGGGTAGGAATCATAGTCTCATAATAATGATAGCTTTTCAACGGCTATAGTTATAAATAACTGTGCCCTTGAAATTTTAAGGGAGATGGGGGAGATGTTTATGGGGTATTTTTCTTGAAGTTTTCATAATTGAAGGAGGTAGGGCACCGTTTACTTTGGGGGATGGCACCCAAACATTCATGTCTTTTTAAAAGTGTAAATTTGCTAAGCTAAGTTAACACTAATAATCTGGTATTATGTATTTTAATTTGATGTTATGTCTTTGAAACGTATTGCAGTTATATTTCCCGTTTACTTTAGTAAAAATGTTTATTTATATTTTAAAATTTCATTTTATTCTTATTCAAATACAATGGTAAAATTATTTTTTGTTTTGATGTAATTGTAAAATGAAAGTTCATCTATTTATTTGAATACTTCTTAAGACTTAATGTTTCAATACAATATACGAGTAGTTAAAATGCGATTAGTGTTAAAAAAAATTTGAAATGAAAAATAAAACTGTTTATTTATCACTTTGTTTTTACAAGATTGTAAAATAAAATCGTGTTTAGTTATTTGAATACTTTGTAAGACTTATAAATGTTTTTATGTGAAATACTATGAATTAAGCTCAGTGTATTTTTTAATGTATGATTATTGGTTCCTTTTTATGTTTTCTAATGAAAAAGTAGAAGTTTTAATGCTACTACAATAATAGAAGACAATAATAAATAAACCAAATAGTTTAATTAAACCAAAATACTAATCGAAGAGCTCACTTCCCAATATCATTGTGGATCGACTAACGATGACGTCATTTGCTAGTTGGATGGCCTTCCTATCTCGGAGGCCTCGGTTTACTGCTATTTGTGGTAATTAGCATAATATACTGCTGGATGACAGCTGCGCATAAAAATACATTGAGAAACATTTTAATAACAAATGTAGTTCAAATTTATGTAAATATAACTTTAAAATTCACCAAATATAATGAATATTAAAGTAAAAAATAATTTCGTAAATATTGAAAATACGTTTGCACCTAAATAATTTCTTTCGTGTACTTTAATTAAAAATTAATTAATTGCGAAAACTTTCTTAACTTGTTCACTTCAGGGAAACTTATTTATTCAAGTACCGCATTACCACCACAAGTCTGTTTCTGACCTATTCCCCCAGCTTACGAAAAAGTTGCTCATACTTTTTAAGTACTTTTAAACATCACTACTCGTACTTGGAAGTTCGAAGTAATATTTGCTAATTTCTGCCCGCAATATTGTATATATATATATATATATATATATATATAGACAAAAATATTCTCGTTACTTTTTTGCACATTGCCATTTAATTTGATCGAGCCGAAGTATAAATTTAAAACTTGGCGTGGTGTAAGAAAACACATGAGCTAAGCGGCTATAACTATACACCTGTTCCTGACTCCCCATACCCCCTATCCAGCTTACAAATAAGTTCCTTATTCTTATTAAGCATTCTTAAAAACTATACTTTTACACTGTCTGTGTTTGAAAGTTCCAAGTAATTTGCATTTGTTAATTTCTACACCACAATCTGAGCCGCAAGAGATAAAGCAAACTGCCAAAAACATTCTCCTACTTCTTTGCACACATTGTCATTTAATTTGGTTGAGTCGACGCATGAATTCAATTTAAAACTTTACGCGGTTTCAACGAAACACATGAATTTCGCGGCTAGGAATGCACATCTGTTCCTACTCCCCCTCAATTTACAAACTTTCTCTTACTTAAACTCATTAAACATTCTTAAAAATTACGCCTTTACACTATCTGTGTTGTGTTTGAAAGTTCAAAGTAATATGTATTTCTTAATTTCTGCACCACGTTATCTCGATCGCAAAAGATAAAGCAAACTGCTAAAAATATTCTCCTGCTTTTTAGCACACATTGTCATTTAGTTTGCCCGAGTCGAAGCATAAATGAGTTTAAATTTTCGCGTGGTTTAAGGAAACACATGAATAAAGCGACTACTATTATATACCTGTTCCTGACTCTCTCCCTCCCCCCAGTTTACAAATAAATTCCTCATTCTTAAAAATTACGCCTTTACACTATCTGCAGGTACTTGAAAGTTCAAAGTAATATGTATTTGCTAATTTCTGCACCACATTATCTCGGTCGCAAAAGATAAAGCAAACTGCCAAAAATATTCTGCTTCTTTGCACACATTGTCATTTAATTTGTCCGAGTCGACGCATGAATTCAATTTAAAACTTTGCGCGGTTTTAAGGAAACGCATGGGTTTAAAAAGCGGGGAGAGAAGCAAATTCCAATTTTGTGTCAAGGATTCCCTGAATCGGCGCAAAATACCCTTGACAGCTTGCACTTGGGCAGGCGGAGCCGATGATGAGACAATAATTAGATTACGCGTCACGCTCCCTGACACCTGTCCCGGACCTCTTATTAAATCAATTTCTTCCCGGTGCTTTTTCATCGTATTGGACGCCCCCAAACTGACTTCTACATTTTCCGATTTTCCTTTTAATCTCATTACCGAGTAAGCTCCCCCAGAAAAAAAGTTTTTTTTTCTTCTCTTGCGTTTGCTTGTTTGTCATTCACTGCTAGGAATTTAGAAAGATAATTTTTTGTGAAGGAAAATACTTTAAGGGAAAATGAGTCTTCTTTTTGAATGAAAAAATATTTATTTCACGTCATTAGAAACTTCTCTGTGAAGATATATTAGCGCGTAGATAAAAGAAATTTTTCAATGTATCTGACTGAATTATATCCCTAGGAAAACAGTTCCGAAACGCGATAAACTTTTAAGCGGTTTTTACTCCCATATAACTTTTTTCCCCAATTTCTTTGTTTTATTTTATTTTTTATTATTATTATTATTTTTTTTTTTTTTTTGAACTTTAATCAAGATTTTTTCTTGGCCGGAAAGAAACATATTTAAAGCAAAACAAAAACCATCTGACAATATCACAGGTTGTGAAATTATTTTCCCAAATATTGAGAATATTTTGTTGGCAATGGAAAATTCGTGTTTCTGTTCAGGGTACTTCGTGCATTCTCCTTTAATGCGAATTATTTATTGAAGAAAGAGTATCTACAGATTTATATCTCCATTTCAATGTAATAACTGCGCTACAATAAAATAAATATGCAACTTCTGTTTCACGTATTTCAATACTGAATCTCAAAAATGCGCCACTAATATCGTCAGCCTTTAATTTTCAGACGATTTATCATTATTTTTGTATTATTTAAGCTTGACTTAGAACGACAAAAATGGCTTTAATAATTCGCTTCAATAAAGTTTTACTAAAAGTTCTATGAGAGCCTTAGTCAAAATAAAAACGAAGTTAATTTTATTTCTTGTTTCTACTTTCTTTATCAATATTATTTTGATTGGGACAAAACACGACTGCAATCAATATATCAGACAGCCTGATTATCTCATCCAGAAACTGCTGTTTCGTTCTTATTAGATCTCATCTGTCTGGAATAGTGAATAACCGAGCTGGATGCGGATGTCATGTCATTGAAGCTAAGAGCAATAAGAAACTGGTAGATAAAGTAAACTTATCTCACCAGCGAGTGTACACAGCATGGTGCGGTTTGACTGGAGAGGACATCTGCCTCCAGCTCGGTTATTCACTAATCCAGACTGATGAGCTCTAATAAGAACGAAACTGCAGTCTCTGGAAGTCATATCGGGCTGTCTGGTACATTGCATATTGAATGCAGTTCTTTCTGCCTTAGCCCTGGTTTACGAGCAGTAACTTTCTGCTAAAAACACGACTAGTTATAGGAAATATAATGAGTAGCATTAATAGCAGTTAATTCTGATGTCATTTGAAGAAAGGAAAAAGCACATAATTTCACTTTTATAAACTGAATACGGAAACCGTTGATCCATAATTATTATTGAAAAATACGTAGTTATCATTATGTACTTATTGATTCATTGTAGATTTCAGTTTCCAAATTATGTAGAAATGAAATGGATTAAACCTTCTAAACAGCTTGCGTTAGGAATAATTCCCTCCCGTTTTATTTTCCTCAAAACAACGTCACATCGTAATCAAATTTTTCTTAGAGAATTTCCGACCCTCCCCACATAGACCTCGAAAATCCAACTTAATATTTTTATCCCAGTTTTAATAAAACCCTGGTGCCATTTTCACGAACCTTTTAACAAAAAGCGATGTGATGCCAAGTCGTTGTATTCCCTGGTGTTTCATAGAGAAATGAATATTATTGTCATTAACCGAATAGAACACGGTTCGAACACACAGTTGGGGTTTTCAAATCTCTGCTCCTTTGCTTTCTTTGCAAACACATTCGAGGCGGGGTGTCTCGCGTGTGATCAAATTTAATTAAAGTTTGAACAAGTCTCATATTCGCCAGTGCCGGATATGTAAAAACTAACCCCTCTCTTCCATTTGATTGCGTTTGTTGCCGCCTTTTCGGGGGATGGATCCCTTCGGAGTTTCCCCCCTCCACTCTTCGCTTACCCTAACCCCTTGTATGTGCTCTTAACCCTTTTTCGCTGCTCAATTTTGCAGCGATGTAATTAATCATTCCTTGGTCTAATAACCTTCTGCGTTTGGAAGTGGAGCCAAGCATACCCTTTTCGATACCAGAGTTTGGCAATTTATTCCTTTTCATAATTTTCTTGTTGTGCTCGATCTAGAATACGATGTGAAAATTCACATGATAGCTATATCTTGCAGAATAAATATTTAACGATAGTTATTTTACTGAGTTGCTCGGCGTTGCACGATCTACCTCGAAAATTGAAAATGTATCAAATGACGCATGCTCAACTATCAAGCTGAAATAAACGAGAAAAAGTGGAGTATAACTTCCCGTCGATGCAGATAAAAACAATTTTATGGCTCAAAGTTTAAATTGAGACCACTTTGGATTTTGTTTTAATTCCAAAAATTCAGTCATTGTAACTAATAGACGAAAACATTCAGTTTCACAGATTTTCTGACGTATCCCCCCCCCCCTGTGGGGTTTTCTCGCTTTCATAGGGGTGTGACCCCTTCCAATGTGAATCCCTGAGCATCAAAGGACTTAAGTGCCATATTTGGCAGAGATTTGACGTTATAAGAACGTAATCATTATACGTAAATTTCAGTAGCTAATTGGAACGTTCGTGAGCTTCGTATGGGATAAGCTCAGAGGAGCAAAACGTCACTTTCATAACACCAGGTAGTTAAATCAAGTCGAGTCATTCATAGAGATTTGTTGGAAAAAAAAATTCGGATTTTTTTTTCTTCTCTTTATTCTTCAAAAATTGATCCAGAGGAAGTACAAAGTTAAGTTGCTGACATTGCTAATTTGCTCGAGGTTTATGGCTTCAGAAGAATATTGTAATGTTGTCAGGTCATTGACCGTGATTTTCAGTAGATAATTGAAAGTCCTGAGTGCACTATTACATATTTCACTGTAAAAAAAAAAAAAAAAAATCCGAAACGTCACTCATTTTCTTCGTGGAACGTTTCGGGATTTCACAGGTTTTCATCAATTTCCTGTGAAAATCAAGTTTTTTGTCAAAACATTTAATGAATTTCTGAAAGTTGCACGAATGCAGACTTCTCACTGTTGTGAAAAATAATTTTAGCTACCAGTTTGAAGATTAACTGAATGCATTTATTAACTTTATCGGCTTCAGTTCGATTACGGCGCGTCCAGATTGACTAAGCTCCCAATGAGAGCGAATGAGTGTCTAGATTTCATAGCCTTGCAAGAACTGCAGGCAAAAGTGAGATGCTTGCTTGCAGTTCTGGTTTAGCTTTGGCTACGGCTGCAATCAGTGGCGCACACAAGGGAGGGGTCCAGGGGGTCCGGACTCCTCCCATAGGTCTTGCTTTTTTTCCCGATTGATTATGATTCTATGTATTTTGTGCGTAAATTAATTTAAAACAAAAGGTAACAATAATTTCAGTTCCAATAAGTGAAAAAAGAAAATCCTCATGTTAAAAGATTTTTAAAATATTGAGTACTTTTCCTATAACAAATTGCCTATAACAAGCAGAATGGTGATTATACTAAATGAATACACTGCAATAACCATGTTTTTAGTTTTGTAATAACAGATCATATTAAGTGACATTTTGTGAACTTGTATAATCAAATGGTGCTTCTGCAACGATGAATTTGTTTTGCTGAATCCATTTTTTTTTAATTATGAGAAACGCTAATGCGTATATTATTTTGCTTTCTGGTAATGTATTTAAGTACAGTTCATTAATTAATGCTAATTATTTATTCAATAGTTTATTTTTTACTGTTTTTCGTTCTCGAGAAACGATAAAATCAAGTCAATATGTTTGACGGCGTATTGGGGTATTTTATGAGAATGAGGCTTTCGATCTTGGACCCTCCCCTTGCAAAGTTCCTGTGTGCGCCACTGGTTGCAATAATGCTTTTGGTGCTAACTTGGTAAATTAGGAAGGTGCCAAGCTATTTTTTTAAACATACCTATTTTTTCTTAGAATGTTCCCGAGACATGATTGGCATTTACCGGGGAGATTTATAAGTCCTTCAGAAAGATTCCAAGATAAGTTCAGGAAGGTCACTGAATTTTAGTGGAAAGCGTTCCTGTATTTTGCAAGACATGTTACTTGCACAATTGTGGCGCATTAGTTGTGCATTGTTTTTCAGGAACGTTCCTAAATTGTTTTTAATGTTCTCACGTTCGGAACTGCTTGAAATAGACTGAGGAAAAACACAATGTCACTTTCATTCATAGCGCCATTTAGTTGAATCACATCGAATCATTTATAGGAATTTGTCGAAGGTTCATTAGGATTTTATCTTTTTTTTTTCTTTTCTATTTTTCGGAAATTGCTCCAGTACAGTTACAAAGCTAAATTATTAAAATTACTTATTTGCTTTAGTTTCTGGCTGCAGAGATACGTGATAAATCACCAAAAGCGAAAGAGCAGTGCCCTCCGCAGGGAGAAAGTAATGGCATTACTTTTGCAGCGAGCGGGCCACCTAAAGGAGTGTGGGATTAAAGAGGGACTTCAACCCTTCTCCGCCAGGGGGTGTTAATACCGTTTGCATTAATCCCGACGCAATTAGCTGACCCTGTTTGTGCGGGCCGCTTGTTTTGATTCCCCCCACACTAGAAAGTGTCCATTATTGGACTAATATCCGGAGAGAGAGGGTTCATTTGAGAGCGTTTTTGAGCACTCTCCTCTGCCTCCCACTCCCTGTTGGAGGTGGTTCGGCAACAACGTTTCGCCTTAACTTTTCGAAAGCCTATTTAAGTTTTAAAAAAAACTTCTCGACTTCGTATCGCAAACATTAATCTCATGACGCTGCATATTGTTATTTATTCTTTTTAGTTAACTGCATATATATATATATATATATATATATATATATATATATATATATATATATATATATATATACAGTCAGACCTCGATATAAGGTCACTCGCTTATAAGGTCACCCCGCTTATAAGGTCACTTTTCTAAAGTCCCGGCTCATTGAATAGGAATTCTATGTCATGTTTTATCGGATATATAGTCAAGTCTTAATACATTAATCGTTTGTAAAGTCACTTTTGTCTGATTTCTTTAAAGGATTTCAGTGCTTAATAGATTCACTTCCAAGATTTTTCCGCGCTATATGATCCTTTAAAAGTGAAAAGTCGTATTCCTATTGACGTAGCATGTGATGCACCGAATGACGTAGAAAGTGAATATTACGACAGTGACACTAAAATATAAAGCAATAACGAGGGCATTCAGAGTGTACATATCGCACTTTTTTAGCAGTCATGAGAAGCCGAAGGAAATTTTCAGAAAACAATTAGAAACCATTGTGCTTAAATCAAAGAATAAACCTATTAGTCCAGTCATAATGATAATTTTAAGTAAGTTACACATCAGTTCTCTGCTTGGACATGTTTGTAAGCAGCTTTACTCTACATGAAAGTTCTAAAAAATTATTTTAAAATTTCTTATTGATTCTAAAGGTCTTAATTGGTTCAAATCTATTAAATTTATTATAACGTACTTACTGATATTTTTTAACGTTTTAAATTTTAAAAAGAATTAATGTATATACATGGTTATTCCTTATATACATGTTTATTCCTTCACACATCTTATAAAATATATATGAATCGGTTATAAGGTCACCCCGCTAATAAGGTCAATTTCGTGAAGTCCCGATGGGTGACCTTATATCGAGGTCCAACTGTGTGTGTATATATATATATATATATATATATATATATATATATATATATATATATATATATATATATCTTTCAAGAAAAACAAGAAATAGAAAATGCAAAATGACAAAATACAAAAACCACAGCATATAAGGAGATAAAAACGTGAAAAGTTTATTCTTCTTTCAACTTTATTTGAATTTGTATTTGAAATATATCTTATATATATCGTCGCCTGAGAGCAACATTAAGACTTTTAATCCCAGGAATAGCAGCTAGGTGTATACGGTTGCTTTTGATTACCTGCTCGACCGTCGGTATTCGGCAGAAAAAGAAGCTAAGCGGTAGAAAAATATCAGTTTATTATTCCGATCTGAGATATATATCAACCGATGAAGACATGGAAAGACATTTAACCCCTTGACGATTCATCTTCAAAAATAACTTTCGTCGACTGTGCTCGTGACATCACACCATATAACATCACGTTCTGCAATACTTAATTGAAACAACCAGGAATGTGGTATTCTTAACGTGAGCATTTATTGCTTTCCTCAAAACGGAGCATCCAACTGTTTGAGTACAGCATGTGTAATAAATAATTGTTTTTTGTGTAAGTTGCTTTTTTTTTTTGATGAAAAGAGTGGAAATGTATGAGTAAAAATAAAGAATTAATGTTCCTTATTAATGAAGAACATTTACTGAAGCATATCTGATGCTCATTTCAAATAAAAATGGAATTCCTAACAGGCTTTCTTACAACTACTTACTTTGCTTATCATTGCTTTATGAGCTGCGGTTTATTCACAAGAGATCCTTTTGGGACTGCATTGGTGCCAGACAAATATAAAATACAGGTACATTCTATGTAACTCCGCTTTTAGGATATTTAGACATTTTGAATCCTGAAGCCGTTTGGGGAAAACGGGACAAGCTACCCGAGAACGAAGTTATCTCGCATAAAATGGGATGTATGACCCCAATTGATGATTGCCGTTTACAATCACAACTGTTTGAAATACATTCCGGGGAACGTAATTTCACTTTCATAACTATCGGAATAGATTCGTCTTATATCCAGCCCACAACCGTTTGGAATTTGAAACCGGTTCAAAGCTAAATGGTTTGCAAGAAAAGCGGCGAATGCAACAAAAGACGAAACAACGAAACATCACCAAAGCTAATCTCAAAAAGTCGGTTGCCGAATCTTAAATGGACTGCGATGTTTCCTCGGACTTTTCCTATCTTCTGTTCCTTCCCTCCCTTTTCTTACCCTCTGAGTCGGAAGGATTCGTCCAGTAATTTATAGCTCCCCTGAGATAGGACGTTGGAATAGAGATTGATAACCACCATCGCAGTTTCGCAGTTTTTGTTTTTGTCTTTTCCTTCTTCAGCTTAATTTTTTCCTTCTTTTTTGCTTTTGGTGCTCCGCTGTGTTTTTCAGCTTTGGCCGTAGTTCCATATTGGCAACTTATCGCTCATTTTTTGTTCGAGATTCCTAGACGCGTCATGGAATAAATTTTAGCATATTTTATAAATACAAACACAACGTAGTTAGTCTATTTGACAGCTGCATTTCATGTCAATTTCGGCTGAAATGCAGCTATCCCACCCCTCTTGCCATTCCTCTCAGCTTTCTCTTAATAGAAAAACCTATAATTTCAAAGGCCAATTGAAACATTGAGTGTGACGAGGGACATTGTTAAGAACAAGTTACTAAACGCACTACTACCCAATATTATAATATACTTTTATTATTTGTTTCCGCTTCTAAGACAAATATTTACTTTTTATAACTGAATGTTTTAGGATGAAAGAGCATGCAATTTTAATAAATAAAAAATATAACTCAACGGTAGATATTTTATAAAATATGAAAAAATTACATTACTACAACGAACTGTTTACAATACAAATTGCTATATAATCCGTGGAGAGTGGTAGATTTTGAAGTAAGCGATGTCAAAGTTTCAAAAAATGGAAATTATAAAATGCGTTTGAAAAACAACAGAAAGCTTTATTTTACTGTTTAAGAATAAACTTATTTAAACGTGCTTAGCACTAAACAATGATTTTGTTCTTGCCAATTTACCAAAGAACCCATGTGTTTCTTCAAATTTCCTGGGGATTTTCTCCATCTCTTTCTCTTTTCTTTCTTAAAATTCAGTTACAACATTAGGCAATTGTCTGTCATTTTTTTACTAATTAGTTTTTTATTTGTTTATTATTATTAATTCGTTGTTATTTGGGGAGGGGTGCTAATTAATGCCGCCTAAACCGGGAGAGCTATTTGCACCGTCCCTAAGTTAGCACAAATAGCTCGTAGCGATCAAGACTTCTTTTATTTCAAGATATATTTTATTCTATCTTTCTATTTCATAAAAAACTTTGCGTATTGATGGATTTTTTTTCCGTATTTCGAAACAATTTGACTGTATTTATACCATATCAACAGGGCTCGTTTTAACATCAGGCCCACGGAACCCTCCCTGAACAGGCCCACTAGCTCCAGAGTTCCCCAAAATGCAGATTGTGGAAGTTTTTTCTGTGTTTTGTTTGTTATGGTATTTAAACCAAGAGCTATATAATTTTTTTTTTTTTTAGAAATGTGACTTTTAACATCAGAACAACCATTTATTGCTATCCAGTATGCTTAGGTAGTTTGCACTCGGAATGTATCCTTACCTGTTGTATATTCAATATGATTTGTCCGATGTCAGTCGTTGAGCCACTAGGCCATTAAACTATGAACTCTCCAGAATTTCTTCACACGGGCGGCAAAAGCTGTAACAGATTTAATGTTAACCAGGGTGCACCACGAGGGTGCCTGCTACGTTTACACGCCGTATATCCAATATTAAAAAAGGTTGGAGACCTTTCACCGATTGTACTATTCAAATGGGCCTATAAAGGGGGAACGGGTGATATCCTTTAGATATTCTTGTCATACCTGGGCATAAATTCAACAATATTCTGAATAGATAGTACGTTAACTTTTGCATGCGTGATACTAATTAAACCATAATAATAAATATTTTGTCGATTTTTGCATCTAAACACCATCATAATAATCTTCCTAATATTGTGAAACAAACTTTCACTGTTAAAAACAGTTTGATTTTAAATAAAGATAAGAAGTCTTAATTATAGAAATCTATCTTCATTTCTTCTGCAACTGCTCTCTAATTACACCTTTTGTGTCTCCCATCAGCACTACGACAGAATTGGACACGCAATAAACAGTTTATCGTTCGTGAGTGTATAACTTCGGTTTAATAATAGTCCGGAATATAATTTGGAGAAGCGTCATCAATTTCATGTACTTCCTGCTTCACATTAAATTGACACCGTATCATCGGAAATTGTTAATTAAGTATGCCATTTGCTGTTAACAGGTGAAAGATAAAGATAATGCTGTTTTTAGTAGCTCCTTTTTAATAAAATGCAACACTTTGAAAAAGTGTCTTCCTTGACGTTTTTGTTTTCGTTTGAAGTAATAAAAATATTGGATTTTTTTTCCTCAAATGTGAATCTTAATATGTTATAACTTATATTTTGGTAGATTTAACTGGTTTTTATACTATATTATTTTGTTGCCAGTGCAATTGAACTGAACTAATATTATTGAATTTATTGCTGGAATTTACTGTCTGAATGTCGGAATTATCTATTTGTTCAAAAAAAAAAAAAAAAAAAAAATGCTTTTTGAAACTAATTTTGATAAACTAGTTTGTTCAAGTTTTTTTTCTTTTTAATTAGTATTATTTTTAAGCAATCATGGTAAAAATGAATCGAAGCTCAGCTTCATGTTGTAGTGCCTGAGATTGTTGTTTAAGAAAAACGATGCAAGTTATGACTTTTTATTTTGTGTTTAGCGATTTTAATCTCGTAAATTACTCGGCGTCATTTAGGTATTTCCTCTGCTTATGCAACTACTATGTAGCATAATGGACTACTGGGACAAAGTATTTAGCGTCAGAAGTTTTGAAGTTGTCTTTTTAGAAAAAAAGAGGGGGGAAAATTCAAATATAATTTGACGTTATTAAAATAGTTCTTAAATGCTTTTCTTTTGCTTAAGAATCCTTAAGAACTCCTTGTTCTTCGGTATTTTGCCTTTTTTTTAAATTAAAATTAATTTAAATCATTTAATAAAGCTACAACTAAAGTGATCAAAAAGTATTTCTTCAACAGTAGAATCAACTATGTAGATAGAAGCAGATATACACACAGAAAAGAAAAAAAAGCAGTAAATATAGATCATAAAGTATTTTTTATAATTTAACCCGAGATTGCTCGCGCGACCAAAACGAACGGGAGTGCTCGCGCAGGGTATCTCATACCCGCGGAGGTTTTTTAGTATTTTTGAGTTCAATTTTTTTTTCAAAAAGGTTGAAAATGCAAATAAGAGAAAAGAGTATAATTATAAAATACTTTATTAAAAGACTTGCATTCAATTTCTGCATTTTTTTTTTTTTTTTTTTTGCAAATGCATGCATATGGTCCATGCAAATATTTTTGTCACATTTTGTGCTACAAATTTGGTTTTTGTCTTTTATATTGGGGCTTTCAGTACAGCTTTTGTACGTTGACTTTGCTTTTATAGCAGGGGATGCAATGTCTTCACTAGATCCTAGTTTTAATTTTAAGTCTCTTGGAAGCATTGCGTATACTTTAGTTCAGAACTGTAGCAGAAATACTCGCGCAGGGTGTGATACACCCATAGAAGTCAATTCCAAAGAAACTAATTTTAGAATGTCCCCACTGTTTCTACCCCTTCAAGGTTATGACCTAAGGGTCAGCTACTCAAGGAATAGTCCACATCCAAAAAAAAAAAAAAGGCGGGGAGAAATTTGATTGAAAGCGAAGAGGTGGGTATGTCATACCCTACGCGAGCAATCTCAGGTTAAGTGTTTCCTTTCAAGTATTCAGTTCAGGTGTTTTCCTTTGTCTTCAAAATAATTATAGGGCTATTAATGCTCATGTAAACTCCTGAAAGATACCTTAAATTTATTTAGTACTAGCTGCGTTGCCCGGCTTTGCCCGGTCCACCTTGAAAATAAAAATTGTGTCAAGTGACATATATTCAACAATCAGGCGTAAAAAATAAATAAAAAAAAACATCATGATTTCCCTTCCAAACAATGACGACAGATATTAAAATACTTTTAAGAAATTAAATCCAGAAAGATGGATTTAAAATGCGTAACCATGGAAACACAAAATAAAATAAGTTTAAGGAATTAAAATGCGAAAGAAAATGGTTCACAATTTGAATGGAATCGAGATTTCTTAAACTTGATTTAAAAAGGCTTGTAACTTTTTTTCCTTTCGAGATAAAAGCTTATTTTATCTCGATACCATAGGTCGAGTTAGATCAGGAGTAAAAAAGGTCGCTTTTTCCAATGGCGTCAAAAAGAAAGCTGTGGGACAATTCCTTCACTTTTTATTGATTTATTTAATGAAGGAAGTAGTGACTAAATTTCAGCTAAGCCTAAAAAAATTTGAGCTAAAAACGCAAATAACTCCCGTCATAATAAAATTAGAGCATTGAAACAAATTGCGTAGAACGCGGAAAATTCTACCCTTTCTAACGATATGTAATATTAATATGTGCAAGTAATTTTTCACCCCATATTTGAGAATTTATGTAAAAATTGGACTTAAATTTCAATAAAAAAAGAACTATATTCATCGAATTTTATTCGAACTGGTCTGCAAACCTTCTCAGGAGTTAAAGGAACAAACTGAAATTTTCAGCGTAATCGGCCGGGTAGTTCTCGAGTTTTGCGAGTTCAAACACACAGACGCTTTTTGGGGACTTCATTTTATACTATGTAGAGATTTCTTTCTTCTCCTAATACTACATCTTAGAACCTAGTCATATGATTACCACGCCAGTGGTGCGAGTTGAAAGGTGGAAGAATTTTGCAGCACTGGTACTAATTCGACGAATATGAACAACGTATGAATCTATGCACATTTAACTAAATCGACTTTGAATACTTACGTATCTTGTAATTAACACTGCTGCTAATTCCACGATTGTGAATTAGCTATGAGTCGACGTACAAATCTATGCACACTTAGTTTAATCGACTTTGAATAGTGACGTATCTTGTAACTAACACTGTTGCTATTTCTACAATAATGAACTGCGTATGAATCGATGCACAACAAAACTCAATCAATCAATTTTAAGAAAATGACGTATTTTGTAACACCGGTACACATTTCTCAATTATCTGCTGTGTATGAATCGATATACCTACAGTGAACGCAATCAATCGATTTCGAAGAATGTGAAGTAGTATTTTGTAACATTGATTTTAATTACACAATTATGTACTGCGCATGAATTTATCTACACTAAACTCAATCAATCGACGTTGAAGAAAATGTCTTTTCCGCCAAACGGTGCGCCAAGAAGCAACCCTCGAGAAGTGCATTCCACAGAGGTGCTTCTCACTAATCAAAGATGCTGCTTTCTTTTTGTTTTCCTATTGTCCCTACTTTTCCCTCTTCCCTGCGCTCGTGGGACCCCAAGATTCCGATCTCTGTGCAATCTCAAATTTATTCCCCTCTCCCTACCTCCTTTACCTTTTTTTTTTCTTTTAAAACGTCCCTCCCCCGGCTTTTTGCTCTTTTTTCCCATTTAACCGGGTGGCCATCCATTTTCGTTACGAGCCGGGATTCGCTTTGGGATGGTTACCATTGTTTGACGTCGTAATGCAATCTTAAGAGAAAAGCCCACATTCCGTCTCCTTATTCCCGTTGTCGTGCTTTATCAAAATTTAAATGAATTCTCGAACTCCGGAAGCATTTTCTTTCGCCCAACATTTTTGGTAGCACTTTTTGAAATTCTTTGGCGAATAGGTTCTGGTGTTTATACTGCGTGTCATTTTTAATGATTCATTTTGTTCCGTCAATGTGGCAACTTTCATTTTCGTCAATGTCAAACGACATTACTATAGCTTAGAAAATTGCCTGTCAAGATACGACGGGTGAAAATGGCTTCTACGTACATTTGAACGAAACAGTTGTCTGTTTGGTGATATTTGGATAGTTGAAATTTTAACCCTAACTCCTGTGGATTAACCCTAAACTCCAGTGGATAGCGTTAATTTTCAACTACTTTTTTTGATTCTTCATTCCCCTAAAATGACTGTCTTACCAGTCAAACAGTTAAGTGACTGGATCCAGTTCAGCCTTGTCAAAATAAAGCATTTCCCTGCATGTCAAACATTACCAGAACGCATTATCAAATTATCATGCCGTGGCGTGAGTTTCATTGTTGATGACGTCAGGAGCGTTTCTCGATCATTGGCTATTATATATATGAGGATTAACGACGAAACTGCTTTTGGTTGACTAGTTTTGTTGACTCTTCTAGATGTAATGAATGAATTTTTACGTACTTCGCTGGTACATATCTTAATGTGTCGAATTATCTCATGTTAACTATCACTTAATTTGAAAGTATTTTAGAGTACATTACTTTAAAACTAGTAATGAATAGTATGTTAGACATTAGAACGGTGATTTTCTTGTTCCTTTATTTCTTTCTTTTTTATATGCATTCTACATACAAATCGGTTAAATTGTTTGTCTAATTTCGTTGCTGAACGTATTTGGAATTTCTGTGAGTAAAAGAAATACATGTTCCCCTGTTTCATTTATTATTGGTGCTTTGCAAAATTTCAAACTTGCTGATTTCTAATTGAAAGAAATTTTTATCCCATAAAAGAAAAAACGACGTAGTGTGATTCGGACATAACTGCACGTCCTTGCTTGTTTTTGAAACACAATATTTTGTTACTAAAGCCGCACTTTTCTAAAATTTGAAATTCATCATCTAAAGTACTTTATATCTTATGCAGTTTAAATTTCATCGTATGCTTTGCATTGTTGCTAGTTCGAATTTTATGTTTCACCATAACCCGATCATTTAGCATCATGTACAAATACAAAATAGTTTATCCTAACATATGAACGTTACCTGAATGCAAAAAGTACATGACAATTACTAACTAGTCGCTTGATACGGCTAGATCAATCTATATTGCATCTTTCTCTACATATATCTCCATACTTATCAATCTATATCGCATCTTTCTCTGCGTCTATCTCTGTATTTATCAGTATCTATTGCATATTTCTCTTTGTCTATCGGTATATTTATCAATCTGTATTGCATATTTTTCTTTATCTATCTCTATATTTATCAATCTATATCGCATCTTTCTCTCCGTCTATCTCTATAATTATTTACCCATATTGCATCTTTTTCTCCGTCTATCTCTATATTTCGCACACCTAGTACAACACCATAACAATCCTACCAACACCTACAAATCAAAAATTGTCGATTTTGAGCTGTATACATGTCCTGGTGCATTTTTATTAGTTCTATTAAAATGCAAGACAGCCACAAACGAAAAAATTTTTTTAACCTTATTTTCGAGATGTGTCAGTGTGTTGCTATAAGAATTTAAGCTAAGACGCATTCGTTTGAATTGATTTTTCAAGGAAAGTAGTTTTTACAGATGTGGCAGTGTTGTGCTATAGGTGTGCGATTTATCAATCTATGTTTGCATCTTTCTCTCTATTTATCTCTATATTTATCAATATATATTGAATCTATCTCTCTATCTCTAGGTTTATCAATCTATATCCATCTTTCTATATTTATCACTCTACATTTATCTATTTGAATCTTATACGCTCATGTCTTGTGCGTCTTAAAATTAATAAACCGTTTGGTTAACGGAGTACCGTGCAATCCCGTTACAATGAATACCAATCAATAAAAAATCCGTTTTAACAAAAGTAATATTTGGTCCCGATTTCACTACCATCACATTGCTTGAATTCCATTTCAACGAAACTTTCGATACAGCGAACAAAGTTTACAGTCCATTGAAGTTCGTTGTAACAAGATTTCAATGTTATTTTTAAAGGTCCTTGTTTAACTAATTAATCTTTAAAAAAAACCAAAAGAAAACGAAGAACAAGTCACAAACATTTTAGCTTTTGAAATCACTCACAATTATTTAAAATTCATATTTCATTGTTAAGACAACAAATTTGAAGTTTCATGCGTTTGAACTTTGCATTATACCTTTATTGTTCAAGCAGTGAAGTATATTATTTACGAATTCACTGAATTAATCCCTAACGCACTCCCAAGCGAACTTATTTTTACAGCATTTGGTGGAATGCTTCCCATGCCGTGGTGCTTGGTACACGGAATCATGCCAGCGAATTAATTGTTCAAAATCTCTCCTCTTTAACGTGATAATAGATGACCTAGCCATAACTGTTCCTCATCTTAACTTCACTTCCGAGGTTAAATATTGACACTTAATTAACTGAGTCAACATCTGGAGTCATAAAGTCATCCGACAAAGGGTATTCATTCCGATGTCTTTGTTTGCGAAGCGTGCGTCTTTAAGGTCTCTGCTATTTTGGTGAAGATTTAGTTCGGTTTTAGCTCTGTCTTCGAAGATTATTTAGTTAACTTTCATTTTCTTTCTTTCTCTTTTTTTTTCTTAGATCATTTTTTCTGAAAAAGATCTTGTTCTCTTTGGTTGTTTAACTTTGGCCTTAACTTTTTTCTAGTTGTTTTTGAGTTGTAAACTGAAAATTCATTTCTCACGAGAATCATTTTCGCTTATGTTGCGTTACAGACGTTTATGCTTACTGTTTGACCACGGATTGTATGTAATTTGGCAATTGGCCAAGTTAAGACGATTCCATCTGAATGAATGTAGCAGGGAGAAGGAAAAATAACGATGGGATTTTGATTTACGCGTTTTATAATGTCACTAGTGCCTAATTAATTTACTTCATTTTCTAAGTTGAAAAAGAGTGGAAACAAACAGTTTCTATGGAAACAACAAAAAGAAAATACAATGTTTTCATTTCGTCAGGAAAAGTAGAATCAAAATGGTAAGTGCAAAAGTATGTTGTTGAAAATATATCAATTAATTTTTGTAGTAAGAATATAGATCGATGTATAGTTTAGATTTAAGAATTTATTCGGTGAACGAATTGTCATTTGTACAACACTGCGTCTAAATAGGCTAAAGCGCACATCTGTGACGAACAAACTACCACCCCTGCAAACTAATAGATGCGTCCATTTCTGCCTATAAACCGGATATTAACCTTTCCATGTAATCGATGGTCAAACAGTAATTTACATATGGATATTAACAGCGTTTTTCAAACTTCAAATAAACTGATTTTGTTGTTTTCCGCTCTTTCTTTCTTTTCTTTTTCTTGCATAGAAAAAAAAAAAGAGTTTATAACAGTTTTATAATTGATATTTTTTTTCGCACACAAGCATAGTTTTGCAATTCAAAAGCTTATGTTTCTCCACATGTGTTTTTGTTTTTCACACAAAATACCTACTGTGTTTCATGTGCAATAAACCTTAAGCGGCTTAGAGAATTTCTTTTCGACAGATTTACTACACATGTAATCTGATTTTTTTCTAATTACTTTTATTTATTCTTTGTTATGCTGAGAAATGTGTACCCAGTCATAACAAATGCAGCCCCAGATTTGTGTACTTATTTATCATAAGTACAATGCTTACTGATCTTCAGGGCTTTATCATTATAAGTAAACGGTAATAAAATATTGCAATGGGGTGGTTTCTTTCAGTCAAAAGTACTACTTTTAGCCATTGAAATGGATAGAATGAGCAAAAAAAAAAAAAAAAAAAATCATAGACCCAGAAAATACTTCCATTCTCCCAATAGTTTGTTTTTAATTAATTTTTTAAAATGTCCGATTTTTCAAACAAAGCGTGGTATGATGTCACAAATGATGCAATTTGGCGCATCTTTCTACTACGTTTCCACGTTATGATAATCAAGCAGCGAATTAAAATTGCACTCTACGCTTGCTATCAACCATATCGTTTCCAATACACGTGAGTAAAGATGCGAATTAAATATTTTGTTCTGTGAATGGCAACATTGAGTGGAATTTCATCATTTGTGATGTCACACGACAGAAGTGTAAACAATGAAAGCACAACGATTTAAGTATTTTTTTAAAAATATTAAACTTAAAAAAAATATTCGAAAAATGGTCAGATCCTATGTTTTAAGCATGCTGTCTCAGAAAAAAAATATTTTTAAAATTTTGGAAACGACCCCCATCAATTAACAGTTCTTTAATATCAAGTAAAGTTGTTTTCCCCGAAAAAAAAAAAAAAAACACTCGTCTATCAGCGGATTTTTTCAGAAATATGTACCAGCTCGCGGGTCAAAAGAGTTTGAGAAAAGCTGATGCAAATATATCAAGTTCTCAAATTCTCTCTTCATGTATCCGAAATTTTCTAAGCCCTTTGCTTCGGTATGATATGAAGAAAGAAAAGATAAAACAAAATTTTCAACCGGTGAATCAAGTGCTCTTCAGCGCTCGCACACATGCTTCCAAATATTCATATCACCCGCAAACCTGAACATAATTTCTTCCCAAGGCTCTCCTTAATCCATTCGGAAACTTCGACGTTGCTGTCATAAATCCATTTAAGTTTAGTTTCGGGGAATCTAGAATTGATCATTTCCATGTTTGCAGGCGACAGTGTTGTTTTCCATTCCAACTCTCTCACAAAACTCAATAAAACAGTGCTGAAGGAGGGAGGCACGTGTTTCCTCACATTCTAGGAAGATAATGCAACGCGTCCCCGATTTTATATTTTCTTCTATTATTACTATCTTTCTTTTTGAAAAAAAAAAGCGTCGCATGAAAGCGATGTGAGCGTGCATTTATACATAGCGCAAACATATATCTACAGTCTCGTCAATATATTCGTAAAATTCTTCCATTTTCAATCCCCTTCTTTTTCCCCCTTTGCATCTTCCGTGCATTATTATTTGATATTTCTAAAGATGCATCGATTCAACGCTTGCCACAATCTCCAGGGAAAATTTTCTTTTATTATCTTCTGAAAGATTTTGCGTGTATATATATATATATATATATATATATATATATATATATATATATATATATTTTTTTTTTTTTTTTGTCGACGATTGTTGCAGCAAGATTGCAAGGGGTAAAGTATTTAGACAAACCTTTCTTTTTCTTTTTTTTTCTCAAAAATACTAACAAAACATAGTGTTCTAATGTTGGTAAACTTGTGTTTCTAACAAGAAACGTGGAAGCCAACTTCAAAAAGAATTGGCTTGCATATTACATACCACATATAAGTGTGGAACAAATATCTTTCTCACGTAAATTTAAAGCATCACTACACGTTGCTTTTTTATTCAATTTGGCACAGATACGAAGTTATGTATATTTGCTTTACATTTTATTAAAATGAAATTGATTATTAGTGATGATAACTTATTCTAAATCACGAATTTAAAATAAAATGAGACCTTATTTTATTTGAAAAAGCAATTGCCGGATGTAAAGTAGTTCCATTTTTGTTGTCTTGCCTTTCAAAATTCAGTGGTTCTATCTTCAAAAAAGCTTTTAGAAAAGAGGAAAAAAATGGTCACCTGCAAAGTTGTTTTGGTTAAAACTTTGTTTCAGGTGCACAGTTTGTTTTTGATTTCGTAAATTGCTTCAAAATCTTTTCCTCCACCAAAATTGTCGATTCACAGATTCTTCATCTGTTTTATTAAATTCATTTGTTCTTCAGATTTCAGTTTCCTTTTACCATTAATTTTGTTGTATTTCTTAGATACAACAAAACTAATGACAATGGGATTTTGCTGAAAAACTTTCACCAAAATAGAGTTTGTTGTCTTTTGAAAAACAAGAATTTGGAAACACCTAATTCTAATGCCCTGTTAGGTCTAACTGACTGCGGTTTAAGATTTAGAAAAACAAAAGCAATAGCATCTAATAAAATTTCGAATACAATATTATTGTAAGTAAATTACAGGGAACGATATCTCACAATTTACTAATATGATAGTTATTTCATTAATAACTATTAAAAACACTTTTGTTTTTGTAATATTATTGTAAGTAAATTACAGTGAACGCTATCTGACAATTTACTAATGTGATAGTTACTTCATTTATGACTATTAAAAACCATCTTGGTTTTGTAATATTATTGTATGTAAATTAGTGAACGATATCTGACAATTTACTAATGTGATAGTTACTTCATTAATGACTCTTAAAAACTCTCTTGTTTTTGTAAATAATAATAAAATTATTAAAAAAACCATTGCCGGGTCATGACAATTTCATACAAGCTTTTACTGGTTCACGGGCAGAGCCCGATCATTCTGATATTGGACATAGGGCACATTTCTACTTCAGGCCCCCTCCCCCCCTCCCAGAGGGGCCCAAAATACTTGAAGACACTGGCACACAAAATTCATTCTGTGCCCCCCCCCCCCCAATATATTCCCCCTTATGCTATTAAAAAAGCAATAAAATATTTCGATACTTGTGTATTAACACAGCTGTGCTAAATTTGGTGGTACCTCCCAGTTTAGTCATACAGACTAAACTGGGAGTGAATTTTGAGATTTGCAAAAGATATCGAATTTTTAACGGGAAATTTTATCAACAAACAAGAGATTTTTTTCCTTTTCTTGGCATTGCAAAAATATCAATATCATTGTACTCTAGATTCTGAGTGAAATTATCATTTATTTTTAATTACTATGATAAATTAAGAGGATTTTGGGCCGGTAATCAGGCTCTGTCCACGGGTCAAAAAAGGTTGAGAAGCGCTGCTCTAAACTCTTTAGATTAGGAGTCAAAAGTATTTTGCTCGCACTCCGCTGGATCTTCACTCTTGAGCTGTCGAAGTCGGGTCTCTCGCTTCTTATCGAGCCTCCCCACCATCTGCGAATTCGAACATACCCCCATTCCTCGACACAGCCATCAAAAACGTGTCTGGGGAATTTTAGGACCTCGTAAACGTCCGAGAAGGTCCTCCACGAAGCGTGACCGGGCTTCCCAGACAGCTGCCATTCGTTTTCTTCTAACTACGAATGGAATCGACATAAAATCTTAAGTACGTG
The DNA here is from genome assembly GCF_026930045.1 of Uloborus diversus. NCBI lineage: Eukaryota > Metazoa > Arthropoda > Arachnida > Araneae > Uloboridae > Uloborus > Uloborus diversus. Next base: position 22,380,324 of record NC_072735.1, read on the forward strand.
GTATTTTTATTTTGTCTGCTCCTTTAATTTTATTTTGGGCTCGTGTTTTAACGATTGGGAGGCAGTCCTAACAGCCCAGGAGTCGCTGAGGTTTATTTTTATGGGATTTTAAGAACAGGTTCTCGAGTGTGAGCACGGGGAATGTTTTTGGTGGGTTGAGGACTTTAATGGATTGGATCGAGTGTGAAGCTAAGTACTACTCATTGAGGAGTTTGCTTCCGGGAGCAAATATTGAAGAAATGGCATCGATTTCGGCAGTCATCGTCTGAGAGGGCCCGAATCACCGTCTAGGATGTATCTCTTCCAATATAATGGAAACTGGGATACTTTATCGCAATGCTTGCTGTTTTTGTGTCATGCATTCACTTTTATAAATGATTATTCCGATCAGATGTTCAACTCTTCTGGATGAAGTTGCTTTTAATTCGTAGAAGGTTTCTTAACACACTAATGCATGTTCAAGGTGGTTAGAAGTTCACATGTTGTCATCTTCAACTTCAACGGTTGATCCTGAGTTAATTCAAATGCCATATCCTTTCCAGCATATCAGATATTTCAGTTTAGTTCCGTTTTTAGTCTGGTTCATTTATTTATTTATTTATTTTCGTTTTTCTTATTCTGTTCCGTCTTGTCAATAAGTCAACTAGAATTATCTTGCTTTTGTTCAAACTTTCACTTAGTACTGTTATCGTACCTAGGCTTTTGCTTTTCCTCGAGTTAGGACCTAGCCCGGTTTACTTCGTTTATTTGAAGATGAATTACCGACAGTTACTCTGCACCTAAGAAATACCTGTAACCTGTTTGGTTTTCATTTATTTCAATGGAAAAAGTTTGTGAAATGATGTTTCTTTCGGTTTGATTGAGGGAAAATTTAATAAAGCCTATGTAATGGCGCAGAGTGAAAACAAAACTGGCTTAAATTTTCAAACATTTGGCAACAACTTGGCATTATCTCGCCAAATTTAGTGCAGAAAATTAGATGCTAAATCTAATATATTGGCAGCCATTTTCGCGAGATTCCTGCAATCCCTCATGGTTAATGATAGACAAGGTCGTCAATCTCTGTAAAACTATCTTTCCTGCAGCGGATTCATGGCTAACTAAGAAGCGTGATATCTGTTCTCCTCAATCTAAGGCACTCTATTGTTGTATGTTTGGTTCCTTTTATACCTGGGCATTTCGGTAAATGCATTATTAGTGCAATTTCCACTTTCAGGGACCAACAAAATTTCTCAATTATACTTGAATTTTAAAAGTGACACTCTCAGTATTTACTGTCCCTTAAACTCGAATAAAAATGTGTAGGAATCACCTTAGGTAATTTTTGTTCTATTTTCGTATTCCTTTCAGACAACGATGAAATAAAAAATAAAAACTTTGCACTTACGGCGATATTGAACTGAATGCGCGAAATATTTTCCATCTAAGCTGTTAATTGACCAGCCTGACAAAAATGCTTTCATGTTTTTCTTACCAGAAATCACACACGATCACTTTCTTTGGTATTTTCCCATCGTTCATTGCTTGTGCCATACCTTTAACAAATCGGGTTAGGTGATGACGTCACTGCAAGCCACTTAGGAGAGTGAAACATCCCAGGCTTTCATGTTTTTCTATCCGACGCTACCGGCTCCTTGGAGAAAGTAATTAATGTCAGTCAGAGATCTGGGCACAGCCTCCCCGAGTACTTATGGACCAGCGGGGTACCCCCCCCCCTCGAGCGAGAGGGAGCTATTAGTCGCAATAAATCACCGCTGACGCCTACTGATCCAGATGGTTTTTGTAGACTGTGTGTGAATAGTCTCTCTGCTCCTGGTGCTCCTGTGGATGAAAGAGGCAGCCTTTGTGCTTACAGCGTGCTTCCTAACTCTTACGCGCTTATGATGGCTTCAAGTCTGCGAATGATAAAAATATTAAGGCTTGTCTGCATGAGCAGGCACGAATTTTCGTTCAACAATGGAGCATGTAAAATATGGGTGGAATAAAAGACATAAATGTACTTTATTTTAACGAAATGAAGTATCAAGCTCAGTTTTGAAATTTTGCACTCAACTAACTTCGTGAAATGCAGGTTAAATTATTCAACTCAAAAAGTAAATTTTTTTTAAAAGTTCATTTTAATTAAATTATTTTTTTTTTCGGGGGAAGAGGTAATTTTGGTTTGATCGAATTGTAATGCGCATTTCATCTAAATTCGTTTTATTTTCATCTGGTCAAGAGGAGGATTTTCATTTTGTTCGAATTGCAAAATAATTTTTAATTAAATTATTTTTCTTCGGGGGGATGGAAGATACTTTTTTTTTTTGTTAATTGTAATGTGTGGTGAAACGCTATAATAAACATAATAATAATAATGGACGGAGGATACTTTTATTTTGTTTTAATAGTAGTGCGTGGTAAAGCGTAATAATATTTTAAGTATAAAAATGTTGTTCACGAAAATCAATATTGTCACAAAGTAGTGATTCATTGAAAATTGAAACTCATGTTTAGCGCTGGAGGAGATGTCAATCCCATAAACCCTCCTCCCTCTTGGATTCGTCAGTCTGTGAAGATCATCCGCTGAAAATAGGACGCTTATTTTTTTTTTCCCGGAAAACTTTTAACTAGATAAAGAGTTCTGCAAATCAGTTCGTTATAAAAGGAATTATCCAAGTAGGGGGGAAAAAGTGACTTACGAAATACTGCAAGCTATTTGTAGGATTAAAGGGGGGGGGGGAACGTATCAAACTAAGCATTGAATTCTTGCGGATTTGATGAAAAATGTTTAGCTGTTGCCCAAAATACCTCACTGCTTTTTCAATGAATCATCACGTTAAAGTAGGAAATTTTATAAAATTATTTCGGTGATTAAGATTTTGATAAGTTTTAATTGTGTGAATCATCACGTTAAAGTAGGAAATTTCATAAAATTATTTCGGGGATTAAGATTTTGGTAAGTTTTAATTGTGTGAATCATCACGTTAAAGTAGGAAATTTCATAAAATTATTTCGGTGATTAAGATTTTGGTAAGTTTTAACTGTGTGAATCATCATGTTAAAGTAGGAAATTTCATAAAATTATTTCGGTGATTAAGATTTTGGTAAGTTTTAATTATGTGAATCATCACGTTAAAGTAGGAAATTTCATAAAATTATTTCGGTGATTAAGATTTTGGTAAGTTTTAATTGTGTGAATCATCACATTAAAGTAGGAAATTTCATAAAATTATTTCGGTGATTAAGATTTTGGTAAGTTTTAATTGTGTACTGACTAAGGCTCAAAATTTTTCCTCTATTCAAATCATGTACTTCACAATGAAAGAGAATACATTAAAAAGAAACTCTTCTTTTAAATTTCTGCATAAAAAAACCTCATTTTCTCTTAGAGATAAATGTCCAAAATAATTACAACGGATAACTTTGAAAAATATGGTGAAAAAACGTACTTTTAAAGCACTATATTAGGGCAAAAACAAACTTTCTTTTCACTGTGTTATGATCTTTCATTTAACCCAAGTAAATCATCAAAATATCATCTCTTTTCATTTTTCGCTCATGCAAGTTGATAAATCTGTCCAAATTTAATAAGCGATCCGACTGAATAGGAACTGAAAAAAAAAGAGAGTAATTTCAAACTTCACATTAGTTCGTTCTCTATCTGAAGAAATTAAGTTTGCATTTTGCAGTGATTATTACATTTTCCCTCTTTTTCCAAAGAATAAGCTCAGTCGGGGTTCGGTTACCCTCCCCCTTATCATAAAGAATTCCTCCACCTCATATACATCAATGCAAGGAGCTGTCTTGCTACATAATCCCACAATGAATTATTTCACACCACAGAAATATGAGATTTTTCCCCCCTCGCAGATTAAAAAAACTACCACATTAGAATCAAATGAGATGGACTTAAAAAAGTGAAAAAAAAAAAAAAACTAAATAAAATTCCATCTTTTTTATGTGCGCTACATAACTAATGTTCCTTAAGATTTAAATGAAAAAAAAAAAAACTTTTTTTTTCTATAAAAAAGAAATAACTTATTTTACAATCTTAAGGGAATTTTTTCCGACTTTTGTATAATTGCAAGAAAGAAGAGATATTTTTTAGATGCATTTAATCTACCTAGTGGTCTGTATTTTTTCGCTCTCCACGGAGATAACGTACTAAAAGTCATTAACGTTTTTGTCATTTTTATCCGAATACACTGAAAAGGTTTTACTCTTTTTCATTATTTTCCACCGTAAAGATTCCTTTTAGTCCGTAGCACCATTATCGGCGCGTGTCTTCCATAATTATTGCTATAACTGACACTTTGATATATTAGCTTGGCAAGAGCTCTGGAGTGAATGAAAAAAGAAATACACCTTAAATTTTTTATCTGAATTAATCCCGTTTAGTTTTAAGTAACTGAAGATTTCTCCAAAGAATAGAATGTTTTTATTTCCTTAGAGTTTTCCAGCTGTAGAAAAAGTGCTTGAAAGCCTAATTTGCAAACTTGCAGTTGTGGAAGAAACGTGAAATAAAAGAGAAAAAAAGTTTTAAAATTTTCTTTTTCAAAAAAAAAAAAAACTTTTGCTTGTTATGTTCCACACTATGCATACCACAATATAAGACTTGGGAAGATGTTGTTATTTATGTCTCTGAAGGCGGAACATTGTGCACTTCATAAAGCGTTCCTGACATGAATGTTTTCTCTATGGTTTCATTGTGTCAAATAAGGTTTGATTAGTACAATATTTTTTTACGGGCCTCTCTTGTGTAGTATTTTAAACAGAAGCATGCCTCATTTAGTTAATATCTTATTATTTGCAATGTTTCAATAATGTAAAAAAACACTCTGGTAGGTTTTGTTTACAACCTACTGTTTTTTTTTTTTTTTTTTTTTTTTTGTCAGTTTCAACTTCTAGCGATAATTATAGTTTTGGTTTTAACTTTTAAAAGTGCAGTTGTATTAAGAAGATAATGTTTAGTAGTATGCTCTAATTTTACCGAAAAAAAGAAATTTAATAGTTTTTATTAGATTGCACTTGCGGTATCGCGCATTCAATGGAGGGCTTTCTTGACGTATCGAGAAACATTATACATTATCGTAAAAGCGAAATTTCATTAAAACTTTTCAAAACTATTAATATTTTTAAGTTTAAAATGTGACCAACTTTCAGGAGAGAAAGACCAAAATCTACATTCGTAACCTGAGGGTTAAAAAAAAAATACCACATCATTTCAGTATATTATTTGTAAATGCAATTTTTTCTGAAAAACGAGAAGTTTTCTAGTTTCTCTCTAAATACTGAAGCCATCTCGCGCAAAATATTAATATTGATTAATGAATACTCAAAATGAAAGCCTTCCAAAATTAAAACGCAGTTGTATGCTATGAGTTTTCACTTTCCATTTACTCTAGTAAAAACCAGTCTTTTTTGTCTACACCTTGTCTTTAGTTTGTAACTGCGATAATTTTCAAAAAAGCTATTCACTCACTTAGTAGACGAATTGTCGATGATCACTATTTGGCCAAATCGCTATTCATTCATTCATTCATAACTACTTTTTTTCTAAATGAAAAGCAAATAAATGTGACACCATAATTCTAAGCGGTTGTATGTAATGTATATATATATATATATATACATATATATATATATATATATATATATATATATATATATATATATATATATATAAGGTATTGTATTGTCATCCAAACATTTTTAATATTTCAAGAATAAAAGACCTGAAAGTTTATAATTTATCTTTCTTTTTAGCATCCCTACCCGTCTGAGGACCAAAAGAAACAGCTGGCTCAAGACACGGGTTTGACAATACTTCAGGTCAATAACTGGTAAGTTGTAAATTTTAAGACAAAAATTTGAACTTCAAATGATGTAGCCGTTTACATGTGTATTAAATGGTGTCAATTTTCTAATAGCGTTGCAAGTTGATCACATTTTAATTAAATACTTCAACTTGTTCATGAATGTCGGTTCACTATGAGTTTAATGCTACTGTATACTCTGATATTAGTATCATAGTATTACTATTCATTACTGTCGGTTAAAAATCTTAACTTTGAATGGAATTTATATTAACTGCAAAAACTACCTTATCTACTTGACTACTGGCAAAACTAAAACAAATTCTGAAAACTACCCTGCTTGATACCGAAAGCTGTTTTTCCAAGTTGACATCTTAGAAAATAGCTAGGCTGATTAGTTACAACATAAAGAATTGCTACACAATGGAATAAGTAAAGAGCGAGAATGAGACCGACAAAGAAGCTTGTTAAAATAATAAAATATCTTTTGAGGTATTCAAACTGGTCTATTGCTGGAGCTTTCTGCTGGCAATAATCATAGTCATTTAAGTGAATAAATATGCATGCTCTCTTCAAAGTCAGCGCGTAAATGCCACAGTGATGATGTCGATTGTTGAAACCCTACAATGGCATGCAGCAACCATGGCGAAATAATTATATTGTATCTAAGGAAAAAAAAACACGCTTTCTGCCCTGTTGCTAATGCTAATCCTCTCTTTCAAAGAGCGCAGATGCGAAATCACTAGGCTGTCTGTCACAGTGTCACTCGTTTGACGCCAAAATTGCTCCAAATTGAGTGCCAGGACCCTTCAATTAGGATATCCTCGGTTCCCACTATCGGAGCTTATCTTCGGGAAAGATTTCGACTTTAGCTATCCAGGATGTGCAGTCAAAGACAGAATATACCACAGGTGACGGAACTTGTTTCGATAATTATGGGCAAGAGAATTTTTTTTAAGGGGGGAGGGGTATTCTTTTGGCACGTGATTTTAGCGAAGGTTCGCGAGTGTAGCTTTGATATGCTTTCACAGAAAAGTGCCTTTTTGGTTCCTGATTTGTAAAGTTTCTGTTCATTGAGTGATATTTTGTGCAGAAAACTAGCTTTTGGGATTAAAAGGGGAAAAAAATAGTTTTTAAAGTACTACTACAATTGAAATTTAGAAGATGGCAATGATCAGATTTTTAAAAAAATCAAATACGGTCACTAATACTGTTGTTAAATATTTACCTTATGCAGTGGTTGTGAGGCTATTGAAGATCAATATTAAAATTTAGTTCTAGTTGAACTTCATTGACATTGCTTTCTTAATATTTGACACTTTTGATTTGAAGACAAAAAATGGTTAAACCTCAGCATAAGCTTACATTGTTAAAGGTCCCTTTACATCTTCACACTAAATAAAATTCTCGACATTAAAAAAGTAAAACAATAATTACGCGCATTTGTTTTATATTGCCCGATTTTTCATATTGCATTTAGCGTAAAAGAACCCAGTTTCTGATATTTATGAGGTTGTATATTTCTTTAGAAATTCTCTCATAAGTGCTCAATATATATCGATTCAATCAATAAGATTTTTTAATTCTTTAACCAACACGTATTTTGTAGTCATTTCACGCACAATGTAACATACGTTTGATTGATAAAGATATTATTCTACATGCTTTCAATAAAAAACGTTTCCTCTCGAAAGCGATTTGTTTCCATTAAAATAGAAAAACATATTCCTTGTTAATTTTTCTTGACGAATACAACTCCCTTCTCCTCTTTTTTTCACTATTCAAAGGGGGGGGGGATGCGTATCCTTCAAAAGAACACCGACTTTTTTCAAGAAGATAAATTATTATAGCTATTCGTCACTTTTTTGACTCTGAACTCTTAACTTAAAACTCAATGATAATTCTAGTTCTATTTTCATGAAATTACAATTTTCTTATTTTTGTACTATAAAACGCCTTTTATCGAATAATTCAAGCAGAATAGTTTCTATGATGATAAACCTTAAATATCTAAAAATAAGCATTTAAATAGCAGTTCATCTAAAAATGAAGCAATTTAATCTACCTCTTGTCTTTCCAGTCACGAAACATTGCTTCAACCGTACTCCTAAAAACATACTTTGCTTTCTTTATTTGAAACGCAATGATATTGCTACTTCTACTTTCCCAAAATTATAACAAATTTTCTAAATTTTTGCCCTATAAAACGCCTTTCGCGAAAAATTAACGCAACATAGTTTCTATGATAATCAACCCTAAATATTTTTAAATAAGCAGTTAAAAACATCCCATCTAAAAACAAACCAGTGTTCTTATTCGAACTCATCAGTCTTGATTAGTGCAAACAAACCGGTAGATAAAATAAATGTACCTCATCAGCGAGTGCCCGCTCCATCGTGCGGTTTGACTGGTGCTGAAAACATAGTTTGTTACAGAATGATATCACTAGTAGAATCTTTAATCAATACTTCAATCACCTTTCAAATGTGTATTTCTTCACCGCGCAGTGATAGACTCAAAAGTGACAGTAACAAAAACAAAAAAAGAAAAATTTCCAGTCACAGTTCAAGACTTTGGTGTAGGCGGTTAAGATAAAAGCATTGTCTTCTAATCTTCCAGAATAAGGCATGCCAAAGCAGAGAGCGGCAGTCTTAGATCTTCAACCGTTTAGTAGATCGGGCGCAACGGTGCGTTTAAATGTAAGGATCTTTTTTCCACTATAATAGGATCTTTCAGATACCTGTGAGCATTTCTTCTTTCAGTGCTACTTCATGGAAAGTTCTGCTTGATTTCCTACTTTTGAAACAGCAGCAGTGAATTAAATGGTCTCTGTTGTCCACATAAGATTCCTAATTTCGTAGTCAATAGCTAAACTACGTGTTCGTTATTGTCTCATATTACATGCTCTTTCTCTAAATTGTATGCTAAGAAGGTTGAGTGGATTTGTATCATTTATCAAATGTGAACAGGTTGTTGAAATCTTGGATTAACAAAAAAAGAGGGAACCCCTTCATTATTTAGCACTCATTACTGGAGGTTTCAATTTACGTGAGGTTTTTGCTATGGTAGTCAAGGAATTTCCTATTTAAAGCATTGCTTTTTAAAAAGTTACAAGATTTACTATGGTATTTCTTTTATTTGAATTTACGTAGTCTTTTTACTTGAGTAATTTGTGGGATGAATTGCAACATTATGAATAAAATACTATTTAATGATTTTTTTTTTTTTTTTTTGAAGAGATGACTATCTCCAGTACCTCAAAATATCTTCTGCTTACACCAAGGGCGCTTCCAAAAATATTTTACGACTATCTAAGAATATACTTATCAAGGGCGGATCCAGCTTTTGGTGGAGGGGGTCATCGGATGGGGGTCAAAGTGCAATATTCGAGCACAAAGAAAGGGCTTAGAGACGATTTAAAAAAAAAAAATATGTATACAAAATGCAGTTTAGGCTATGTTTGATCGCTTGACCCCTATGACACTCCTACGCTTATACACCATAGTTTCCTAAACTTTTCTGACACGCGGCACCCTTTGAGAGATTTTAATTTTCTCACGGCACTATATCTATTATATAAGCGTACGCATATATATTTATATCGTGGACACTTGGGGGCAGCCTTTGCCTCTTTTTGCGGCACCCATTTTGGGAAACCTTAGACATTCATTTTTAGAAATTACAATATATGTATTTTTATAATTGATAGCTGACCCCGCCCAAAACATTTTTCCTGTAATGCCTCCTTTTCGTAATTAGAAAACATTTTTTGAAACACAGTAACCAATAATTTCCCACATCAGAGATTTGGTGAAATTTTGAATATCTGCAAGAGTCTATTTGATTCTTAGTCTCACCTCCTGTGTGAAATTGTGAGTGGTATGTTTCGTGCACTTTTATTTATTTGTAAATTTTTGGTAAAGATAAGTATGCACAACGTGATTGTCAAGCTATAGGAGTCTGCTTTAAAGTCTCAGCGAGAAATGAGCTTCTGTTTTAAGTTTTTCAACACTTCGCATTTCAAATCCGTTCAAGTTTTTGATTGGTTAAATGTTTCTCCTCCTTTGATTGATTATAATCGAAATGAAAAAGGAGAGTTTACATAAAAAATATTGTTGTTACAAAATAAATAAATAACCGGAAATGCTGATCTTTATTGAATGTAATTGTTACAATAAAATGCATTTACTGTAATAAGATGGGAGGGAAAAGTCTTTCTAAAATAAGCGTGAAGTTCAGAGGCAACATACTTGCTTTTAATTTACAAAAATCTCCGTTAATCCATTTCAAATGAAATACATTGTTAAACGCAGTTTTACAAGAAGCATTTACGTAAGAAATACGTATGAAATCTCACTTCAAAATCAACACTAGATTAAAGAAGCCTTAATGAGAATGACTTGTTGTTTTCCAGGCAATAATTTGTGAAAAAAGTGTGTTGGAAATGGTGAATTCGCAATTAAAAAAAACTCAGTCGAAAATGAAATTTTTAATTTATATTTGAATTGATTGTGGCGGAAAACCCAAATATCAGTACAATATTCTAACTCCTCTCACAAATATAATTCTCATTTTAATTTTGGAAGATAATTCGACACTATTACTATTAGACATTGTCCCGCATACACATTTCTGAGAGTACTGATTGTATTTCTATTTTAAGAGCACTAATTAAATTCAAGAAATATTTTCAATCGCAAGGATGCGCATCCATAAATCTGTCATGATTGGATGCCATTTCAAAGTCTCTCAAGATCCCTTCAAAGATAATTCGATACCTATCTCAAATTTCATCTAGGTCTAATTTAGACAAAAGCCGCTTTCCTCCGCGTAAAACACAAATTTTTACGCAAGACCAATTTCTCCTTCCGCAACAAGATGTTCGAATTCCATCCCGAAATCGTCTAATTATTCAAAACAGAGCCATTTCACACATCATTCCTATTCAAGGTCCCTTTGAAGAAGAAAAAAAAAAGTTCTCTTTGCTTTAATATTCAAAGAGCAGTGCACCATCCCAGGGAATACCATCGACGGAGAAACAAATTCTCTTTCTCTCCTTAATCTTGAAAAGAATCCAGGATTCGCTATTTCTCCGAATGTAACATCACCATTACTCCCTCTCTCCCCCTGCTTCTGGAGAACGACTCATTTGAATGAGCGCGCACATTCCCATGCAAAACTGTCCCCATCCAGCCACTTCGCACCTCTTTGAGGGGAACGGGACGATATTAACTTCATTTAAATTTTAACGCTCGCGAAACATTACGGAACAAGGACCGTTAAACGCCTCTCTCGACTTTTCTCCAGCCCTACGCACACCTTGGGGACTAGCTATTGTATTCTCTTCTGTTTGGAAGAAGAAAGTCGGGGCTTTTTATTGTTCGATCATGAACTTTTGTGCTCTATTTGGGTGAAAAACAAAGGGTGTTTTTACTCGTTTATTTTTCCGTAGTTTTTTTTTTCTTTATTTGGTAAAGGAAAAAATACCTTCTGTTTCGTATTGCCGAATGCAAATGAATTCTTTGTTTTGAAAACGGTGTAAGTCGGGAAGGGATGTTAACTCATTTTGGTAGAAGTCGAAAACACATATTTCATTCTCATTTTTACTTGTTTATTTTTTCTCTTAATTCATTATTTTTTTCAGTGCTATTGTGATGTAACTACCCATAATAAAGGTCTTATAAATTTGTTAACATTTGAAAACGTTGAAATATTTATGCGTGATTAGCGAAATGTTGAACTTGAAATAGTGGATATCGCTTACTCTTTTTTTTTTTTTTTTTTTTAAGAAACTTGTCATATTTGAGTTTATTGAAGGTGCTTCGTGCGTTCTAATTTCAGCATCACGCTGGGAAAATGCACTAAACTGCTCTCAACAGTCACAGTCATCTTTTCTAAAATACTTTTTCTGTGAGTTAACCAGTGCATTATTGAATTATTTATTATAAGCTAGTGATAACACAGATTGCAAAATCACATAGCGTACCTATTTCAGGTAAATTATTGTAAGTTTACAGATCTTACATACTGAAGCGAAACGGCAGTGTAGACTTGTATTAGATGCTGAAATCGATGTCATTCAGTATAAAATACTAAGATATGTTGACATCTGCAAAAAATAAATAAATAAGTAAATAAATAAAATAACTAAATAAATATATAAATAAATAAATAACTTCCAAAGCACAAACCTCTGAAACCTCTCACATGCGATTCATTTCCCATATTAATACCGACTCGGAGATTTTTTTTTTCTCATAAAATTTTAAGTAAATTAACCAGCAAAAGAATGAAAAAAGTTGTATGGATTTGTATGACGCAATAAGATTTTTAGTAAGTACATAGTAATTTGAAAAAAATTTAAAACTTAATAAAACCATTTATCAAGTTCAGGGCTTGGACAAATAATGGGTGCCAGGACGCCCATGCGAATAAAAAAACTACCTTGATGACTAGTTCTTTAGAAGTATATTTCAAAAACCATGCTGCACTGAATATTCCTATAAACTCTGAGAAATATTTTGTTTGGCGCCTTAAAATTTTCCCTGGTTCCCAAGATTTTACAATTTTTTAACAATCTATGATCATGGGGAGATAACATTTCCGGGCTTATTGGCCGTGGTCTAATTGGAGTAGAAATTCCAGACGTTTCGACTTACTTTGCTGCAGCCATCATCAGTGGTTGGGACTGATGAGTCCCAACAAACTCAAACCACTGATGATGGCTCAGTCCCAACAAACTCAAACCACTGATGATGGCTGCAGCAAAGCAAGCCGAAACGTCTGGAATTTCTACTCCAATTAGACCACGGCCAATAAGCCCGAAAATGTTATCTCCCCATATTGACGCCAGCCGTGAAAGCCTTAAACAGTATTTAATCTATGATCATGTTTATTTTATCGAGTATCACCACCTTGGTGAAATATGCAGAGTCCCCTTAGTCTTTTCTTCTTCACCGATTATGTAAAAGAAAAATATCCCAAAAAAATGAGAAATTCTTTATACTAAAACCTGTTTTAGTAAAAAAAAAACTCTTTTTTCAGGGTTATCAGAAGTTGCTCCCTACGATGATTCCTACTCTTTTTTGTTATTGATCGTCTGATCGACTTGGCGTTCCATTTGAAAATTTGTGACCGAGATCACTCAATTCGGCTTAAAGAATAGTCCGCTCGATCCCTACCTAATGGCTTTCTTCCCAACGCTAATTAGTAAACAAGAGACTTAACGACCTTCTCCGTTGTTCCGCATAAAGGGTTGTTTCTTTCTCTGGTCTCCCCTTTCGATCCCATTTTCCATGATCATTATTTCTTAGCGCGCAGGATGGAGGACAAATCTTTCTAAGTGCTAAGGAACACGAGAAGAAAAGGGATCAGACTACTTATAGATCAACTGCTCTTAGTTTGATGGAGAATAGACTGAGCTATTCGGTCTGAGGAACGAAGTTGATGTTTTATGTTTGCTGCATTAACTGTTTGTGGGGTAAAGGGCAAAGTTAGCGGCGATTGGCCATTAAGCAACTAAATTGGAAGAAAGAGAAAAAAAAAAGTTGATTTGAATTTTGTCATCTTGAATTCAAATTTTGTTTTTCGCAATCACGAGTGTGTGTGTATATGTAAGCGTGTGTTTTTGTGTGTGGAGGGTATGTGTGTGTGTGTGTAGGCATGTGTGTTTGTGTGTGTGTGTAGGCATGTGTGTTTGTGTCTGTGTGCAGGCATGAGTGTGTGGGTAGTTGTGTGTGTGTGGGGGTATGTGTATGTGGGTGTAGGCATATGTGTTTGTGTCTGTGTGCAGGCATGAGTGTGTGGGTAGTTGTGTGTATGTGAGTGTGTGTGTGTGTGTGTTTGTGTGTGTATGTGTTTGTGTATGTGTGTAGGTGTATATATGTATATGTGTGTAGGTGCGTGTATGTATGCGTGTAAGTGTAGGATATTGAGAAACCTGGAGACGGTTTTCGCTAGAGGTGCAACATCGTGAGGACCCGGTCGACGATGATGCTGTGGAGGGTGGCGGTGGGAAAAATGATAGGACATCAAAAACAGTCAAATGAAAGCAATAAGCAATCGTGATTGCTCAAAAAAAATACCGATTAAAAAATCAGATCTCGATCGCCACTTCAAAAATTAAATAAATAACTAAAATCTACCAAAGGCGTTAAGCAACTGGTAAAGACTTTTCCACCAAATTCACGAGGCAGCATTTATGAACTAATTCATTAAAATTACTTTATCACATTTATTAATGTATTTAAGACTTTAAATTTTTACAAATTAAAATATATATACATCGTTTTGGATCTTGAGCAAAAAAAAGTATCAACTGTTTCGAAAAAGAAGCCGCCATTTCAAAAAAGGGGTTACTGTTGAAATTGATACTACAGGTCCCTGGCGACTAAAGAATTGCCCCATTTTTGCCTTTTATGTTGAGGCATATTTTTCATAAGTTAGTTAGATTACCACGTGATCATTTCAAACATAATGACACATTGAAAATTGTCAACCCAAGCACACATTTGTAGTTTGCATAAATGTGTGTAGCGTCAAAAGTTAATGGTGGCGCAGTCTCTGATATTCGAACCAAGAGATTAAAATTGTGATTTTTCTTGCACTACCTGATTGATAGATAACGAATCACGTGATCCAATTCTTTATGTGGAAAAGTAGACCTTATGTAAAAGGATGTCCTGCTGCAGTGGCTTGGCATCAGTTTTAGTAGCTTTGTGATTAGTTAATAGCGAGTCATTTGATCCATTGCTTTACGTGACTGTCATAGGAACCTCAAAAAAGATTCTTTTCCTTCTCTCATTGAGAAGTTCTCATTTTATTCTTGATTGCAAAAAAACGTGATTTGGATCAATTGGAAACGAATTCAAGTTGTTGTTTTTTTATATTGGCTCTTTTCAGTTTGACGATTTAAGTCAAGATTGTCACAAAATTCATGTAATAAAGAGTCCTAGAGGTTGAGGCTTTTGACTTCCTCAACTAGCTGTTAAGCAAATGACTCCCTCCAGGTTATCGAAAGCTGCCTCAAAGTCAGCGAAGCGAGAGCCCATGCGACACAAATTTCTTCTTCTTCTCCTCCCTCCTCCCAGCGTCTGGCGCTGAGGGTGAGACCGTGATGTAAGACGAGAATCGGACGGCAATGCATCACGGATGACGGGTGGTCGTGTCGGATCGCGGATGCGTGACCCCCTCCTCTTGCTCTTCCCTCCGCTCCACCCCCGTCTCGAACACGGGGGTCATCAGTCACCGGCGACAATCCATTCCGAGAGGTCACACCTCCGTGGACACGATATCGAGGAGACTTCCCCCACCCGCTGCAGTTGAATTCTGTGTCTCCACTGCTAAATACCATGAGAGAGCTTTGATTTTCGTTTGGGTTATTAATAAAGGATAAGTACGGAGTTGTGAAGATGAGTGGAAGTGAAATTCTTGTCTCTCCATGGAAAGAATACTGAAGCTAGCTTTTAGTCTTTATGTGGATGAACATAAAGACTAAAGATAGATTATTAGAAATAGATACAATTTATCACTAATTTAGCATTTATCACTAGTTCAGTGTGGTAAAGTTTAATCGTTCGTTTTTTTTTTATTTTTTATTATTGTTATTTTTTGTAATATTTTTCTCAGACTTGTTTCACAATATATATATATATATATATATATATATATATATATATATATATATATATATATAATATCTTTGATAACGTAGCAGTTACTACCCATTCTCTAGTTCATATTGTTCAACTTCTCATATTTACATAGTTTTAAATTTACATTGTTAATATTCTTTTGTGTTTCTTGTTGTTGTTGTTTAGTACACTTGCCATTGTGCTACCCGTGAGAGTGAGACTTTAAATAATATATGTAATATGCACTTAACACTTTAGCTGCATTTGCACTATCTAAATGTAGAATATTTTACTTCAAGTTCTAATAATTATATATATATATATATATATATATATATATATATATATATATATATATATATAATTGGATGGATATTGTATCTAGAGGATCTTCTCCCACAGTCGGAATATTTTCATTACTTATTTTCTTCCTTATCTTTAACTGCTTTTTCCCTAATTCTGTAGTTTTTCTTCAATGGTTTTTTGCAATAAAATGTTTCAAACAATTATTTAATGGCCATTAAACTGTTATTTAGTAACTTTTTTGTGGGGGGGGGGGGGCGTTGTAAATAATGGTTTGATGATGGATTTTTCTTTTAAGTTTTCGTTGGTCATTCACAAAGTCCTAGTCCCTTTTATTTAATATCAGAACAAGGATACATTTTGGTAAGAAGTACTGGATGCTAGCATAAATGATAGGTGAAATAAAATTAAATTATATAGTAATTCGTATACAATTTCGTTTCATTTCCAATTTTTTGCATCTAGCTTGTATAATAATTTTAAAGAGGCGAAATAAATAAATTTAAAAAATAATAAACATGTTCAAAAAAGAAAAAGGAAACAGTATCTGATGAAATTTTATAAACTATGTGAGGAACACAATAAATTATGTTTATAGAATTGTAAAGGATTGAAATTACGATACTTATTGACTTACGGACTTGTGAAGTCAAGCGTTACGTAACACATACCTATCATTGTCTCGTGTTGTCATCAATCTCAATTATTTTAACTGAATTCTCCATATAAAAACACAGTTGCGAAAACATTGGTGTATTTTTAGTCAAACTAATCATTTTGATTGAGAAATAAGCTGTTCTTTATTAAGGAGATCTTCATTTTACGATCTGGTGATGCTAAAAGAAGGTGGATCCCTATACGCCCATATGATTCGGGCCTGATCATACAGTGGCCCATTAACGGGTCAGCTTTTTTTCATTCCTTAACGAGTTTCCAGCAATGCCCGTTGTAGGATCGCCGTAATTATCGCACTTTGACGACCATTAAACGTTCGGTTGGTGTATCATTAACCCGCGAAATGGCGCTTTTATTCCTCTCCATTCATTCCACAAAAACGCCTCCCGTTCGAAGCCCATTAAATGATTCGGGGATTTTGGTAGATCGGGTCAAACAAGATGCTGCTGTTCTGCCAAAAGAAGGACCTCGTTTTTTTCTCACATCATTTCATCCCAGCATTTTTTTCCCTTCTAATTTTGTGGCAAAACCTTTTTTTTTTAGTGCAATGTAATTGTTTACAGATGTTTCCCGTTTCATGCCATCGAATGGGAATTCTGTTAGAATAAAAATGGCTTAACTCTGGTTATGTTTGGATTTGAAGGCAAACGTTAGATCTAATGTGCTCTGGAATGCAAAAGCTAAAAGTGATTGTTATTGGAAGAGAGAAGAAATAAAACACTTTTACGCTCGCAATCGATCTGTTTGTTTCAGTGGTGTGTGATAATTTCGATGTATCACAGATTTTTGAGAACAAAAAGAGGGTAATGCATTTGTTGTGATTTCGGAGAATTATAGGGCTAAAGATGGGTTGAATGAAAACACTTTAATAATTCATAAAAATTAAGAAAAAGAAAAGAAAAGCATTTGATTCCGGTTAAAATTTACGCATAGGACTTCCCTGCGGACAGAGCTATTTTTTTTTTATTAAAAAACGATAATTACACGAAAGATACAATGAAAAAATATTCGCTCATCTTAAGATATATGAGTCTAGAATAATCATTTCGCTTTCAAAACTTACTTCAAAGTAACTTTACTATAGAAAACGTGTGCAAATAAATTACTTTTCTCCCACATTCAACCATTCCTTGGACTAGATAATAATACCATCCCGAATCAGTTCAGGATTAACAATTGTAGAAAATGTGGATAATAAAGTTTAGGCAAAAAAGAGAAAAATTACCTTTTGCTTTTTACGAGTCAATTATTTTAATCCTGGAATACAGTTTCGTAAACTATAAATAAAACTGAAGAGAATATAAAATATTAACAAAACAATATCTTAACATGACTTCTGTTCTAGTGAAAGAGTCAGAAAGTTTAATTTCAGTATTTCCCTTGAACTCGCCTTCCATCATTAGAATCCCTTCATTTGTGAAGAGAAATAAAGTACGGATCCCTGATTTCTTTCCAAACCAATGCTCCTACGGCCAATCTCGTTTAGAGGAGGCAAACCACGTGTCGCTCCGAAAACGACCGCCGGTGGTCGTTCCGTCCACCCCATTTAACTCCACCCAGGGTCGACACTGGGTCGCGAATAATAGTAATAACGATTTCGCCTCTCTATGCCGTTAACTCCAAAACGTTAAGGTTCCTTACGTACGGTTTAGGACTTAGGGTAGCCGTTATCAAGGATGGTTGAACTGCTCCCACCGAATGAGGAATTCGTGATTTGCTGAAGAGAGGATTGGCTAAGATGTATCCATTTTATAAAGTTACTGGTGGCACCCGCACAGCTTTGCCCGTAATAGAAAAATCAAAAGGTCTTTTGGTTCGCCAGTATATTTACAAATTATGTATGGTGAATTTTCTCGCCAGTTGGCTTATACCCATCTTACGGTTCCACGTTATGATAATTTCGTATCTTGCCAATTGGCTTGTGCCCATGTTACAGTTCCACGTTATGATAATTTCGTAATTTACTCGTCCATCTTATGATAGTTTTGTTCTTAAAATTGGAATAGAAAAAGAACTACATCGAATTTTCGAAAAATCGCTTCGAGGTGCACACCCCCATGCTACAAACTAATTTTGTGCCAAATTTCATGAAAATCGGCTGAACGGTCTAGGCACTATGGGCGTCACAGAGATCCAGACATCCAGACATCCTCCGGACAGAGAGACTTTCAGCTTTAATATTAATAATAATAATAAAGATAGGTACACAATGTATTAGATCCTACTTTATAAACTAAAGAAATGCTTTCGATAAAACGTGTGCACAAATGTACTACACTCATAATATAACTGTTTAAAATTTCTTTAGATTAAAAAACAAAATTCAAAACTACAAGCAATATGTATTTATATTTCTTGTTACCAGCTATAAAGTACTTTTTACTTTCCTCAGTGCGATAAATATAACTGAAGTGGCTTACAGTTTCTTCTTCAGGAAAAAAATGAAAATTTCTGAGAAATCTATAGTGCAAAAGAGGAGAGAAATGATGTTTGCAGTTGTTTCTTCAGACATGAAAATGTTCGAAAGTACTCTTAAAGAGCAAGGAAAATTTGTTGACCGTCTGTTACAAGTTTTTTTGAAAGAAAAGATCCTGAAATGAACCCTTCTCAACATTCATAACCTTAAAAATACTCTTTATCAGAAATTATGATCGTTGAAGCAGGTCTTTCACAAAATCGGTCGCTTTGTACTTAAATTCAGGGTTTAAAATTAGGATGCAAAAGTTAGCCGTCATTGGCATCCAACTTTTTTGTTTTAACTGCCAAATGTTCTGTTTAGCGCAATTTTAAAATAATTCAAGTAGTTTCAGCGAAGTTTTCTGCATAAAATATAAACTTAATTAAAAAATGATAACCGAGAGTAAAATCACGGTCATCAAATTAGTTTTGATAAAAAAATTGGGCTTCAAAAATGACGACTGGAGGTTACAACGTGGTCGTCAAACTAAAATGTTTAGTTGAAAAATACGACTTTCGAACACTGCATGCACTCCTTTATTGATGGTGGACACACATGATAGTATTAATATTACAAGTCATGTTAATGGCTTCGTACGGAAGTATTTTTTTTTTTTTTTTTTTTGCTCATTTAAAACATATCTCCCATCAATAATTTCGCGAATCTACAGTAAAATCTCACTACGACGAAACCAAAAACGAAGTAAATTTTCAGTCTAGTTTTAATTGTCATTACATTGATTGAATTACATTACAACAAAATCTCCATTACTGCGGACACAATTTATGGCTCCTTGAAATTCGTTGTAACGGGATTTTACAATATTTTTTAAAAATTCCAAGCACTCTCCCGAAAATGCCACCCGCCCTGTCTAGTGATCAGATATCAGACTGCGATGGGGAGGTCCCATGTTCGAATCCCGGCTCGGGCATGGATGTACTTTCTCTCTCCAGTCCTTGTCCTTCCTTTATGTGAATGTATTGTTGTGCTGTGAATGGTTTCCTACCCTATAAACGGGTCCTTAGGGCATGTGTGTACTGTGGAAGTTGGACTTCACGCCAAATTACTGTACAGTTGGAAAAGTGAAGCAGCGCGCCTCAAATTACCAGCCAATCTGGTATATGACAACAATAACAACTCTCCCAAAAATGGGCTGAAAAAGTTTTTAAACAAATCCCCGTTGTAGATCTCGTGCTTTTTTTTCATTAAGTAATATCTAGACTCTCTCTCTCTTCAATTCGAATCAATTCATTATCAATTTCCAAAGACGTGGCACAGCCTCGAAAGTGAATTTTGCATGAAATACATGCACATCAGAAAGGGAAAGAGCAAATTCCATTCCTTAACCCCTCCTCGCGAGCATGTTCCCGGCTAGAAATAATGACTTCAATCTACATACCCGAACCTTAAGAGAGCTCCGGGAGATGAAAATCGGGAAAATATGAACTGCGCTGGGGACCGGGATGCGGAAGAGATTGCTCTAGAAGTGATACGGAATGAGGGTTGGTCGCGGGAGGAGATGGCAAATCTTTTTGATACACCTCAGGAGCGCATCCTTCCTTTGGCCGTGATGGAGGAGAGTTGTGCAATCTCTGGGCTGTCACGGGCAGGTGGTTCCTCATCAAAGCCAAACGAAACATGGAAAAAGATAGGGCAAATACGACCTTGGTCGATTTTCCCGAGCTTCTATTTATACTAGACTGGTTGCCTTATGTCAGATAGGGTATAATATTTTCGCAAAAGGTGTTTGTGAAATGTAAGCACTATAGGTTGTGCGTAAACTGACAGCTTTTATAATTGAATTTTGATGTCTTTTTAATAGCTACAATAAATTAATATCTAATGTATAAGATTCAAAGTTTTGTGTTTTGCTTCATTGGAATGATTTTTGTCATGAAGCAAGTTTTCAAAATGAAAAAGTTTCGGATGTTGTTGTTGTTGTTTTTTTTGGTTTTTTTTTTGTGTGTACATTATAAACAATTTTCAAGTCATGTGCAAACTTGTGCGTAGTAACTTCATTACCAATATAATACTTTTGTAAAAAATCAGTAATCACTGTTAATATTCGAAAAATTTTATCAGCATAATGATCGGTTTAAACATATGTGTCAGACTTCACTGCCATCATACTGCTTTTGTAAAAAAGCAACATTTACAGCATTATTATTATTATTTTATCGACATGATCGGCACGATTTCTGTTTAAACTTCTGTGTAGGACTTCACTGCCATCATACTGCTTTTTGTAAAAAAGCAATATTTACAGTTTTGATTTTTTTTTTTTAATCGACATGATGATCGGCACGATTTTTGTTTAAACTTATGTATAGGACTTCACTGCCATCATACTGCTTTTGTAAAAAAGCAATATTTACAGTTTTGAATATTTTTTTTATCGACATGATGATTGGCACGATTCCTGTTAAATTTTTTTGTGTTGAACTTCAGCTAAAAAAATACTGGTGTTATAAAAAGGCAATAGTTACAGTACAGCTGAAATTGCCTAAAGAACTGAAATGAATGCTATCAGCATTCTGTATTGCAGGTACTTATTTTGAAAAAAATTACAATTAAATTAATTGTAGAATAATATCTATTATCACAGACACAGTCCAAAATGGAAAAAAAATACGATGAAAAAAAGTCAAACTGAGTGAATTGAAGGCATCAGAATCTTGATGTACGCGTTGAAAAAGGAATATTGACCGTTCAATGAAACAAAAAACAATGCATTGCAACCTTTAGAAAGCATTTTGTATATTGTATCTTCGCATGATTTTTACGTATCAGGGTTAAATAAATAAAAAGAAAATTTGTAATCGAGTCAGAGGAATTCAAAACATCTATATTTGTGATTATTACTGTGAATTTTTGCAAAATGCGTTATTTTATGCCAACTAAAATCAAGTGAAATAGAATCCAACATTTAAAAAAGTAGTTCAACATAGACTAAAGTTAGTTTTGAAAATGCTCTAATGCTCCTACTTTTGTTATTTTACACAAAAAGAAAACTTCGTACTCAGTAAATACTTCAGAATATATTCATAAATCCATTGGGGGGATATCTTTTGAAAAACTTTTGTGGCATTTCACAATTTGTAAAGATCTGTGATGAATAGAATTTTTGTTCAAAGTTCATTTTCATTTAAACTCGAACGCTCCTTTCTCTTCCTTCATAGCTGATTAAAACTGTTACTTTCAGTTCAAATTCTTTCCGAAGTGGATCTCGAGACTTTCTCTCTCTTTCTTTCTCCAGAATCTTTTGTGCGTATGTTCGTCTATCTATCTATCTATCTATATATATAGAAATATATTCTTCCTGAAATAGCGCGCAAGGAGGGTAGAAAATTGGAACATGTCAGGTGCAGGTGACAAGTTAGGCTTCGTCCGCAGTATAATAAACAAGAGCGAGAGAGGCCCTTCTATCCGCAAATTCTGCGCCCTCCGAGCACAAAGGGGGCCCCGTACGTTCGTGCCGCATGCTTTTGACAGGCGCCGCCGACATTTATCAAGCGCAGGCACCAGTATGGGGGTGTGGAGGAGGCTTTAGGCTCGCAGAGGCAAATCCGCCCGCTTGTGTAGCCTCGCGCCTCTTCTAGAACTGGGAGAGGGACTGGGAGAAAATTTCGCCGCGAATCAAAGGCCCGAAGACGAGACCATTTGGAAAAGAAAATGCTATTTCAGAGAGTTTGGATCGTTAGAGATAATGAGAATAGGAAAGATTTAAATTTTGCCGGCTTTAAATAGTCGCTTATGGTAACTTTGAGCTTGAGCCTTAACTTTGCACCACTTTTGTTTAGAACATTTGTCTTCAAAATAAATTGTAAAAGTCCCACTAGCGCAGCCAGAAATACCTTCTGGATGGGTTTTTTGATCAAAAATACCTTCTCGAGGTGTTTTTTTTTTTTTTTTTTTTTTTGGTAAAAAATACCTCCTGGAGTGGTTTTTTATTATTATTTTTTTTATCAAAAAAATCTTCTGAAGGACTTTTTTTTGGATGAAAAGTACTTTCTAAAGGAGATTTTTTTAATGAAAAATACCTTCTGAAGGGGGATTTTTTTGATCAAAACAGCCCTTTCGTATGCATAAGCTACTGAATTAGAATTTGCATTTATGCTAAAACTAATGGCTCCCACTGAGCAGTCCCACTATTGCTCTCTGCTGGCGAGGTTATAACATCAGTTTTCTACTCTTTATTTTACGAAATAAGTTGGCAACACTGTGCACTGCTCTTTGTATAGTCCAAAAATTCTGAAGTAACTGTTTGGAAGCCACTCTTGAATACTGATATGAAGTTTCTGAAATCTCCCATCCTAAAAATTGAAATATTCTACGCAATATAATAAATTTTAAGAAATCTTGTGAAGGAACGAAATAAGAATGGAGATTATTTAAACATTTAGAAATTTGTTTCCTGGTTGAAAGTTGCTATACATTTATTAAAAAGTATTTTAAATCACATTTTCGACCTGGCTCAAATATACCTCAAAGGAAGAAATCAGGAATCAAACCAGGTTAATCGTTTATTTTAAACCATTTTTATAACTGTTATTTGTTGTTTTTTTATATACATTACAAGATGTTAGGAGTCTTCGTCAATTTTATGTCAATAGATACAGTAAAAATATGAATAGCACAGTGAAATATATAGAAATTGGATCATTGTTGCCCTGAATATGCTGTGAAATTTCTTCTTTAAAAAAAATTACATTCGTAGATTATTAAATAAAATTACGCCGTCGATGCAGATGTCGAATTCGGTTAGTAAAACACGCCGTTACACCAGTGCGAAAACAAGAAGTCTCCAAACAGCACAAAAATGGACAAGTGAATTTTTTTGCTTTTTACTTGCTCATTTTCTGATTTGTTTTACAGCTCTCTTTTTTGCACTAATGAAGAGTTTCGTTAGCCTCAAACTGGCCTGTTTGCAAGTTTTAAATCTATTTTTACAACTTTAAATTGTACCTTTAATTTACATTACGTCATTTTGCTTCTCATATTTCTGTACAAAACTGTCGACCTTTTTACAAATTGTATCTCGGAACAGCTCCAAGTAACTGACATAGATTTCCGCAACTCAAAAATTATAACAGCCTCTGCGGGTTCGTTCAGAGTCCACTTGTTGTGGCATTTATAAATGTTAATGACCACACAGAATCAAAAATATGTTTTAAGTCTTCAATTTACAATTCACAGGGTTAATTCATTTTTTCCTCGTCAGTGTCATCAAGTGATTTCATAGTAAGAAATTGGATTTCATAGTAGTGATTTCAAAGTAAGAAATTGGATTTCATAGTAGTGATTTCAAAGTAAGAAATTGGATTTCATAGTAGTGATTTCAAAGTAAGAAATTGGATTTCATAGTAGTGATTTCATAGTAAGAAATTGGATTTCATAGTAGTGATTTCAAAGTAAGAAATTGGATTTTATTGAATGAAATTCTTCAAAGTGAATAGAATTCTTAACTTTTCTAATTGTTGCAAGTACAAGAAATGAAAATAAATATTATTTCTTTATAATCAATGCAAAAATACGTAATTTCATCAACATCCATAATTATTAGAAAGCAGACAATGATTAATGGGAGGTACTGACTAGTAATTTGCCTTGGGAAGTATCATTGAAGTACATGAAGCAATTACAGTTTAACTTCACTCATTCTCGCTTTTTTAGCCATATTTTACGCAGCAATCGCCATTCAATGACTGAAGACATTTGTTTCTGCTCTATGAAAATTATTCTATATTTAGATCCTGTTTCAAAAGTAGTTTTTCGTCTAGCCTTTATTGTGATAATGGTGCTTTTTACAAAAAAAAAAGAAAAAGAAAAAAGATTCTCATCCCCATTACACCAAGTTCACAAAGCTAAACTGTGTTGTGTTTTATTTTTATGTCAAAATTAGTTTGAATTTTTATTCTATATTATTAAATTCTCAACAATACATCATTTTCACTTTTTTTTTTGTTATTACTAAATATTTCTTCTTTTTCTTTCAGGTATGAAACTTTCTAAATTCACTATATTCCTTAAACACATTTTTAAGTAAGTGATTATTTTCATGTTACCTTTGCTATGCGTTTGAGATTTCTACGAATTTCAGTGAAGAATAGAAATTTATGTTGTGAAGTGTAATTTTGGTTAAGTCTTGGTTATTAATTGTCATAAAGATGTGAAAAGGAGTTGATGTTGAATTTGAATGTTGGGGATCCTTTCGAAGAAATTCTATTCTGATCGTTTTGAGACTAACCCAGAAAAAGATTATCAATTTTAAAGCAAACTGCTATGAAAAGCGGCTGAAGCTGTATTTACTGTCTGCCGGCCAATTAGTTTAGGTGTGAACATTTTTTGAAGATTTTCGAAACATATTGTCTGATTTAGGGGTGATAAAAATCCTATTTTATATTCAAAAGACTAATATTTTTGAATGGATTAAACAAATATTATGAATTTCCGTATTTAGCTATCTAGTATTATTTTTCAACTTAGTAATGAAATTCCACGTTTTGCATAAAAGCCCTGGGTTGCAGTGGCGCAGCGAAGGGCGGGTTTTGGGGGTTAAAACCCAAAGGCATTGGTTTTAACATAAATGCGTATTCTAATACAGTAGTTTAAACTTATGAAAGGACTGTTTTGATCAAGAAGCCCCCTTCAGAAGGTATTTTTGATTTTAAATCCCCTTCCAGGACATATTTTTGATCAAAAAAAAAAAAAATAATAATAATAAATAAATAAACAAGAAGGTATTTGTGACCAAAAAAACCCCCTTCAGAAGATATTTGTGATAAAAATAACACCCCTACATAAGGTACTTTTGATCAAAAAAAAAAAAAAAAACAAGAAGGTATTTGTGATCAAAAATCCCTTCAGAAGATATTTGTGATGAAAGTAAAACCCCTCCATAAGGTATTTTTGGTCAAAAAAAAAAAAACTCCAGAAGGTTTTTCTGGCTGCGGCAGCGCTGGGTTGTAATTTGTTGAACAAAACTTGAGTTATGTGTTACAATACATTGAGAAAATTCGGGTTTTTAAAGTTTTTTGTAAGGTAGCTCATATTTACAGTGTCTTATTAAATTTGAAATTGATTGTTGGGAAATCTATCCAACTGGATGAGGGTCGCGACGGAGGATGAGAAATACTTGGTATACGCCCCCTCCTTGGGAAAATGGAGCCCTTGTTGTGTGCACACGGTTTCCCGTTTCTTGCACTTGCCTCTCCGCGAACGCACGGATGAATGGCATCGGCACAGCGTCGGTTTCGAAAGCTTAATTAGGCTTAAGAAACAGCTGTCCCTAATGCATAATCCCCCCTCCCACCCTCGCGACACCGGACGGATTAGGCAAGAAAACCGCGCGCACTTGTCGCCCGATCACGTGACGGATTATGTCCCCGGTTCGATATCAGTACAGGGATTACGCATTAACGGAAACATATACGAATTGAATGCGGGTTTAATTCACTGGCGATCAAACGCTGACGTGCGGTTGTTGGGGCGTGGGAAATGTTTTTCTATTCCTCTTCTTCTTGCTTTTTGTTTCTTTCTTTTTTTTTCGTATGTGCGGGTGGATAAGCTTAGGAGGAAGTAGCTGGCTACAGGGAGAAATCCGCATGGTGTGGGATTCAACATAATATATCAGGGTCTGGTTTATGAGCAAATTTCATGCAATATGTACTCCTAGAAAAATTAATCCCGGCAATAAATTTGCATTTTAATTGCACGCAGAAACGTGTATCATATCGATGAAAACTCCCGAAGAAACGATTTTTTTCCTGGGAGCTATAGCAGCAAAACTTATATGGGTGGTGTCTGTGTGTCCAAATGGAATAAAACGGTAGCATTCGTCTGCTATGGATATCCTGCGCCCCAATCTAGAACAGGATATTTCGGATATATCAGATACATTTATCACAAACAGTCACACACTGACAGAAAAATGTAAAGAACACTGATTATTATAAATATTTTTGGTTTATCTTCGACTTTTTTAAACAATTTTTTAGCTATCGTTTTACACATAAAAATCATGAACCCTATTTAAAAATAAACTTTAGGGTAAGGGAATCCATCAAAACTCAGCAGCTATATTTCTGCAATTCTCAAAATTAATGGAAAACGAGAAACAATAAAAGCAATGTTTCTGGAGTGTACATGAACTAACAATACCTGTCTGACATGCTGGCTGTTCCAATTAGTGCATTAAAGTAGGAAAAATATCTGAAATTTAAAAATGAAGCCCGGTTTAAATCGGTCTCAAATCAACAATTTTGTTTTTAATGTTTAACACCCATTTAATTTATGTAAACAAAATCTAATCAATTAACAATTATTGAAACAAATTTATGCATACAAAACAAATCAACTAACACCAACTGAAATAAATTTATGAAAGCAAAATAAAATCAATTAACAGTAACTGAAATAACAAATGCTGCAGTTAACTAAATGAATGAAATCAAATGCTTTGGTAAATGCCGTCATTCGTGGGCACACGTTTTAGTTCAGTCCTTTTGGCAGCCGGGCAGTGACATGTAATATCTTACATGTCACTGCCCGGGTCGAAGCTAATGAAATTTTGAAAGAAAAATATGTGTCAGTTAATTCGCACACCTAATACAACGCCGCCACAAGTCAAAAAATTTACAGTTAAATACATGAGTCCTGGTGCATTTTGATTTGTTCTATTAAAATGCAAGACAGCCACAAATGAAAAAAATATTAACCTTATTTTTGAGATGTGTCAGTGTCACCGCCGCAAATTAAAAAATGTCGTTTTTGAGTTATATATATATCCCGATGCATTTTTATTGGTTTTATTAAAATGCAAGACAGCCACAAACGAAGAAAAATATTTTAACCGTATTTTTGAGATGTGTCAGTGTGCTACTATAAAAAGTTAAGCTATGGTGCATTGAATTTGAATTAATTTTTCTCAAAAAGTAGTTTTTGCAGATGTGGCAGTGTTGTACTAGGTATGCGAATTACTGAACAAATATATTTCATTTCAATCTCCAAGTCTCAAAAGAATCTTTATCTTACTTTTCGTAGTAAACTCTGCATTTGTTTTTTTACTCAAATTCTCTATCTGAAACGGGTCTTATTTTAAAATTACCTAGCTTTTCTGCAAAATTTGTCTCGGCATTTGCTCGGCAAGACAAAAAAATTTATAAATAAATAAATAAACGTTTACCTTTATTACTAAACGCACGTCTTTTGGCTTTTCAAGTTAAAAGAAAAAAGTCATATAATCAGTTTAAAATGAAAAAAAAAACATCTAGTTTCTGCCTGGTATTATTGCTACACTTACAACTCCCACCACACGACACACAACAGTTTTGCTTTTCTCTACGCACTTAAACAAAATGAAGCTTTAGAGAAAGCATTTTCACAATTTTACGATCCTCTAAGCGGTAACCCTCCGTTTCACGACCACCTATTTGATTTGCTCCTCCCTCTCCCGGCTTTTCCCAGATTTTATGCATTTAAACAGAGCACGTTTATGCTTCGAGTCCTTCTCTTCTCTGTGTTTCTGGAACATTGTTATCCCCCGCTCCACCCTCCCTCCCTCCCGTGGAATGTGCTCGGGTAAAAATCTTCAAGGAAGATTTTGTTCGGGAAGGAATTTTCCCTACACTGTCTCATTTTCTTGGCTCATAAACTCTTCCGTAACAGTTAAGGGTTGCTTTGATAGGAATTGCCGACTTTTCTCGCCAATGGTGCTCAAAAGTCGACGCCAATCGTCTCTGCAAAAGCCATTTATGTTTTGGATTATCTATTAAAATAACATTTTTCTCATTATCTATTACTAGAAAGTTGCCCGTCATGGTATGAGGAGTGAAAATTGCTTCTACTCTTCTACATTTGAACGAAACCATCGCCTGTTTGGTGATATTTTGATAGATGAAATTGTAACCTTAATTCCGGTGGATTAACACTAACTCCAGTGGATTAACCCTAAACTCCAGTAGGTAGCGTTCATTGTTGACCACGTTTTCTTTTCTTCATGCCCCTGAAATGACACACACAGTCTTACCAGTAAAACAGTTAAGTTACTGGATCGAGTTCAGCCTTGTCAGAATCAAGCCTTTCCCTGCATGTTAAACATTACCAAAACGTATTATCAAATTATCATGCCTTGGCGCGAGTTTCATTGTTGAAGCACGCGGGTTACTCGATCATCGGCTATTATTTGTATGAGGATTAGCAAATTAAAACCAAAGTGGTTTTGTATATTTCATCCCTAATTCATCGTTTGACCCTCTTGGTGGCAGTCACCACGCCAACTCATTCCGTTTTATAAACCCTCCTCTCTCTGCTTCCCGCCAAGAGGACTAATTAAATTCTTTCTTTCCCCCTTCTACTGCTCATGAGTGTTAAATGCATTGTTCATATGATGTCAAAAGCAGCACTATTCAATAAATTATTTATACTTCATACTGCAAGCTTAAAAACTACATTTTTCTCAATATGCAGTATTTAAAGAAACATAATTTGTTTCCCAAAAGAGAACCATCATTAAATTAATATATATTTAAATAACAAAAGAGTATTTATTTGCAATTCTTGCGTGTTAACTAATAATTATATACTAATAATTATATACATTTTTCTCTATATGCAGTATTTATAGAAACATAATTTGTTTCCCAAAAGAGAACCATCGTTAAATTAATATATATTTAAACAAACAAAAGAGTATTTATTTGCAATTCTTGCGTATTAACTAATAATTATATACGTGTATTAACTGTTAATTTCCCTATCGTTAGTATGAACTTCAAAATGCGTTTCTTCGAATACCTTAAAAACACCCTTCTGCACATACCTTTACCTTTCCACGGCTGTACAAATATTAAACACTATCGCGCGGTACCCACACGGCTTTTCCCGTAGTAGAAAATTAAAAGGTCATTTGGTTCGTCTGTATATTTACAAATAAGGGATGATGAATTTCTGGCCAATTTGCTATGTTCATTTGCTCGCCCATATTATGGTAATTTGCTGGCACACGTTATGATAATTTACTCGTCCATGTTATGATAATTTACTCGTCCATGTTATTATAATTTTCTCGATAAAATTTCTTAAAATTGGAATAGAAAAAGAACCAATCGATTTTTTGAAAAATCGCTTCGAGGTGCTCCCCCTATCCTACGAACTAATTTTGTGCCAAATTTTATGAAAATTTACCGAACGGTACGCGCTATGCGCTTAACAGACATCCAGACTTTCAGCTTTATTATTAGTAAAGATAATGCAACATATATATACTGGTCTACAGGATTAATTTAAATACTTCCGAGAAACTGCTAGTTTTATTTTAGAACCAATGTTATAGTTTACAGAATAAACTTTTCTTTAAAAGAAAGTACAGAGCTGTAAATTAACTCATCAACAATCATGATCAATAAAAAATATATTATAAAAAAAATTAATGAAATCATTCTAAGAATACATCCTACTGTAGAAGAATAAATGAGCAAATATGGCAGACCTGAATCCACTCTTTTCTAGCTACACCCTTAAATTTAAAAGGATAGAGAGAGAGAGAGAGAATTGTTTTGCCGCGATTTTCTCGGAAATTTGCTCAAATGATGTTTTTTCTCTCCCCCCCCCCAACTTCCTGCCTCAAGATTTTTGGCTTACTTTGATCCACGGATTACATGGCAGCATAAAGTCATCTATCACTAGATGGGGGAAAATCACTATTTTCTGTTTGGCTGTTCAAACTTTTGATAACGGTTTTTTATTTATATATATATATATATGTATATATATATATATATATATATATATATATATATATATATATATATATATATATATATATATATTTGCTATCATTTTTTTTAGTACTCAATGAGACTACTGCCTTTTGTAAAAATTAAATGTTTTTTTTTTTTTTGCTGAACTCAAATGGTATAAGCGGGTACCAGCCTATCCCTCGTAATAAGTCTTTAAATTCTGGATATTTTGAAACAATTAAAGATTAACTAAATGTCGAACTGAATTTTGAGAGACGAAATACTAGTAGGTCATCTTTAATCATACATTTTCTATGATTCATTCATCGAACTTCCGTATGATCTTTAAGTTGACCAAAACTTTATTTGGTAACGTAATAATAAATTTGTTTAAATTTAAGAAGATTTTGCTGCTCTAAATTTGATTTAAAATTTAAGTCTGTTTTTAAAGCTATCAGGTATCCGTTATTTCACTTGAAACGCGTAAATACTTTTGCTGAAATGTATAAATTATTTCATCTTAAATGTACTAGTTGCCATTATTCTTTTCTAATAATAAAGCTGAAATTATCTCTGTCTGTCAGGATCTCTCTCTGTCCGGATCTCTGTGACGCACATAGCGCCTAGACCTTTCGGCGATTTTCATGAAATTTGGCACAAAGTTAGTTTGTAGCATGGGGGTGTGCACCTCGAAGCGATTTTTCGAAAATTCGATGTGGTTCTTTTTCTATTCCAATTTTAAGAACAAAATTATCAGAAGATGGACGAGTCAATTACGAAATTATCATAACGTAGAACCGTAACATAAGTACAAGCCAATTGGCGAGAAAATTCACCATACATTATTTGTAAATATACAGGCCAACCAAAAGACCTTTTAATTTTCTATTACAGGCAATGCCCTGCGCGTACCACTAGTTTGGAATAAAGTATTTAATTTTGAAATAGTTCACTAATTTTGTAGGCATTGAAATGTAACAACGCTTTTAGCAATTTTAATAAACGCTGACTTTTTTTCACGCTAACCTCTGTGAATTAAATTGCTTTAAATGAGACATTCAAATAGTTTAAAGAAATTTTAATTAAATCTTACTGTGCGTATGGTTTTAATCTTTTGTGAGCTACGAGTAGTTCATATTTGTAAATACTATTACTATTCCAGAAATATTTTCTGATAATTTCAGATTCTTATCCTGTATTCTCAATGATCATGAATTTTTCTTTCTTGTTTACAAGTTTTGTTTTTTCATTTCTTTTATTTATTCAGTTTATTTCTTTATTTTTAATATTTTACATCCATGCATATGCATCCAACAATTGACTTTTAAATGGAGTTAAAACAAGTATTCTGAAAGCAAATACTGTGCAGAAAGTAGATACGAAAAATAATTGTCTTTGGTAGAATAGTTCTGCATTAATTAAGCATTTCTATAATATTCCCAAGAAAGTTTCGGTTTGCAGCGTGAAAAGTTGCTTTTAATCCTTAATTATTTGTTTCAAAGCATTGAATTTAACCGGACTAGCTGTCTTTAAAGCTACTTTTCGAACCAATTCAAGTATGGATTAAATTAAAATCGGCGTCAGCGCTGCCAATGCCCCAGCCATTTGCTTTTTGCCCTTGTATCGGAATTCAACATGTTTGTGCAAGCATAAATTTCGTGCCTCTCCCGACCCAACATTTCTCTGTAAGAGTTTGGAGCGTAAATGGAGTCCCCGAGAAACCTCTTATAAACGTAATAAATAATTTAACGCGCATTAATAAAACATTAGGGTTCGCACCAGGGGGGAAGCAACAACGAACATCATCCTCGGAGAAGTCAGAGGATGCGGAAGAGCAGATAAGGGAGTCGCGGGATGGCGTGCGGATCAAGAGAGGATGACGGTCGGTTACTAGGCAACCCCACCGAGCCAAATGAGGTGTGAAAGCTCCAGCCACGAAAACGGGATGTAAGAACGGGAGATGGTTTGGGGAGGGGCCTCTGGCCTTTTTGAAGTGATGTCACTGGGAGGGATGAAGAAGGATGGGATTCTTGTGTGGATCCAGGTGAAGGATTTTTCACTCGGCAATGAAATAGAAAATAAGCCTATCAAAAGTTTTACTGGTCTACTTTGAAAGTGAAGCATAAAACTTTGGACAAAACGTCCAAAATTTGACAAAACTGTCCTTACACAAAACGATTAACTTTTTGGAATTAACTTCATTCAAAATTTAAAATTACCTTTTTAAACACGTTTTTTCCGATACAAATATTTTGGAAACAGGAAAGAATTTAGAATAATAATAATTAATTTTAAGATTTTAACTAAATCTAATCAAAGATAAATCTCTTAAGGGGGTCCGGGACACAAAATCCTCAAATTTTGCAATTTTTTTTTATAATTTGAAAAATTGCTCTGTTTTTTTCTGCTTAAGAGGACGTTTGAATCTTGTTTCTACCTTAAATATAACGAAAGTTATAGTTATTTTTGTTGCATGCATCTAACGAATGTGTACATAAGTTTAAAACTTTAAACGCGTTTTTCTCCATGATGCAATTTTTCCCGATTTCTTGCATTCAAACTCTTATAAGTCAGGAACCGATAGAGATAAAGTAATGAAACTTGGAGCATATCTTTTTCAAGCAATTTACTTTAACTTTTATTCGGCGAATTTGAAAAAAACGTTTACTTCAAAAATTATGATTTTTTTAAAAAAAAGTATCTTCGAATTTTTCGAAATTTTTCTTCAAATATTTTTTATTTTTTATTGAATCAATATTTTTAAAATCGCCGAATAAAAATTAAAGCTTAGATATATGTGCATACTTTTTTGAAAAAAAATTGAAAATTGACTAACAATATTTTGAGTTATAGCAATTTAAAGCAACCCCATTTTTTTGAAAAAAACTAATTAAATTTAAAGAAAAAAATAATTTTTTTTCATATTTATGTTATGATTTTGTTTATTAAATAAATGATGAATCAGTTCAAAAAATTTCAAAACTCTAAAGTACATAATAAAAAAATTTTCAAAATGTGTCCCGGACCCCCTTAAGAATCAAACTTCACTAAACCAATAAAAACCAAATTGTTGCACCCGCCCCTCCTCTTTTCTTTTCTTCATAAATAAAGTAATATATTTACTCACCGGAGCAAATTGGTTGGGGGGGAAAAAACAACATTCTTTACTTCGGTCTACAAAAATCTGATAGCTTTCATGGAGAAAACTAAAATTGTTTGAAGAAAAAAAAAACAAATAACTTTTGTTTTTTTTCCTTGCATTTAACTTGGAATTTTTACACCTTTGAAATATTAATTGTATATAAGTATGGAGAAGAATTGCAATGGGGTGGTTTCCTTCAGTCAAAAGTACTACTTTTAGTCATTGAAATGGATAGAATGAGCAAAAGAAATTGCATGGACTCAGAAAATACTTTCATTTTCCCAACAGTTTTTTTTTTTTCAATTAATTTTTTTAAATGTCCAATTTTTCAAACAACGCGTGGTCTTTATGACGTCACAAATGATGCATGATGATTCATCATTTGTGATGTCACAAGACAGAAGTGTAAAGAATGAAAGCAAAGAGATTTAAGTAGTTTTTTAAAAATATTAAACTTAAATATATTATTTAAAAAATGGTCAGATCCTATGTTTTTAAGCATGCTCTTTTAGAAAAAAATACTTTTAAAATTTTGGAAACGACCCCATTCAGCCAGTTTATTGCATTCGAAAATTCTACACTGAAGTGGATTGCGTTGCATCTCAAGATCACCGAAATGAACTATTTATAGTGACTATTAAAACAAAAATTGAATTCATTTAAAACTTGTATTTGTAAATGTTTTAGTTACTAATAAATAACGGATACCTTGGTTTCGTAGTGTTGAGAAGCACAATAATGCAAATAGAGAGCCCATTTAAAAATTAAAAGAAAAAACTTTTTGTTCAAAAATCAAATGCAAAGCAAGAAAAAAGTTGTTGTGTTATAATAAAAAATAATTGATCAAGACGGGAGTACAACAGCTTTAAGAGCTTGAAATTCTGTTCCCAACGCTCAGTGAAACAGGAAGTATTTTCGGTTTAAAAATAAAGTTTAGACCACTGCCATCCTTTTTTATATAAAATAGCGTCGAGCACATGCGTCTTACTTATTCACAGTTTTGCTACCTGATCAATGGGCTACTCCTTCAATAAAAATGCAGAAGTTTTATGCGTTCAGTGTATGGACACAGACGAGAGAAAAGGTTTTGCCCATACTTTTGTTCAACGCTCTTTAAAAAATAAATAAATATTCTGCTTATAACACCCAATTTTACTTGACCCAAAATTTACTCCAAATTTAGTAATGATACTCCATCTTTCAAATCATAGAAGGGCTTCATTGAATGTTATTCAATCGTGGTTTGGACGGCCATGGTATCGTATATGATTACATCGTGATATTATTGTAATCTTATAACAATTACAGAAATAACGTTATCAAAGGTACATTTTCAACTCATGTTCATTTCAAATACTTTAAAATTCTGCAGAAATCTTCACAGAAATGTAAAAAGCAATGCAAAGTAGTAATTTATAGTTGCTACTGAGAAAGTCTCACTCCTTAGAAACGTCTCTAATTAGTATCTTTAACGGTTTTCCGGATTTTTTTTATGTCAACCAAAAACAAGTCAGAATTTCTCGTCCCTATTTAAATTCTCTAAGGAATCAATGTAATTGAAGTTTTTGAGTTATTTCCAATATTCTGTGCTGCATATAAAATGTATTCATTTTAACTTTTTTCTTAAAAAGAATAATTTCTAAAGAAACCAATGAGTAAATACGTTTATTTGTAGATGCAAAATTTACTTTAGTGTATGCTAATTTTGAAAATAAACTTCAAATTGGTTTCCTCCACGAAGCAGGAACTTATCTCAAACCTTCCTCTTTGCAAGAGACCGCCAACTTCCATAGCTTGAGTCTCAGCAAACGAATTCATATTCCAACCGTTCCCTTTAATCTTCTTCTCTTATGCTCCATATTTTGCTCTTGGGCCTCTCCCATCATTAAGTCCCTCTCCCTACGATTACAAACAAATGAATAACGACCGGAGCCAAAATATTCTTTTTTTTAGTTCTCTCCCCTTTCTCGACCGCATTCTATCAGATGGAACACCCCCCGTTGTGGAATAAAGAATTCTTCCTCTTCTCTGTTATCTTGGCCCTCATATTCATGAAGGGGGCGACCACTTATAAGCGCCGACTCGTTCTAAAGTGGCCGATGCTTATTTGAATTTTATGAAAACATGTAACGTGCTTGACAACGACATCGCCGGATTTTTATTATTATTTGATTCAGTTACTTCTTTAAGTTGCGTTTTCTTTGTTCCACAAATTTGCAGCAAATGTGCTGGTGTCACAACAGTTGAATAAATTAGAAGTATATTGAATTTGCGCATGCTTTCTTTGGTCAAAACTCAGGAAGTAATTGAAAAAAAAAAAAAAGAAAGAAATTCTGTTTTTATTCTGAAGTCGATTTCGTGTAATAGATCAAATTAATTAGTTGACAATTCTTCTATAGTTTCTTAAAACATAAAAACCAAACTCTGTGGCACGACAGCCCGTGAGGGCCAAGGCCTACTGTTCCCAACTCAGTTTTCCTGACCATTGCTCTGGCAGATGTTCCAGTTAAGTGGTCAGCCTAACGCAAAACCCCCAGTGTTTGGTTCCCAAGTACGCTTGGTACTCATTTTATAGACCCACTGAAGTGATGAACGGTTGAGTCAAAAATGCCCAACCCGGGAATAGAACCCGGGCCTGTAGCGTGGAGCGCGAAGTGCTACCACTGAGCCACTGGGCTTCTTCATAAAATATGCTTAAGTTAATAAAATTGAAGCACATAGGAATTTTATCTCTTGACGAATATGTAATTTTCATCTCGAATAAAGTTTAAAATTTAAGAATTTATAATTAAATTTGAGATTCAAAAGAGCTGAACAAAAAATGCCTGTTCATTTAATGGCATTGTCCGATTGAACAATAAAATTATTTTAGTTCTAATAGTACTGACTTTTTCTTTTCTTTCTTTCTTTCCTTTTTTTTTTTTTTTTTGAAGAAAAAAAAATGGAAAAAAAATTTGTGACAATTAAATTTAATTAAAATTGAAAAGCAAATGAAAAAAACTATGAAACATTCTCTTTAACATAGGCCTAAAACCACGTAGCATTTTCTCACATATCAAAAAAGAAATTTCTTCTCTTTTTTAAATCAAAGAAAATATTTTTTTTATCTGAACTTCATTATAAACAAAACTTCTGAATAGAAAATAGCAAAAATAAATTTAAATGGGGGGGGGAAAGGATAGAGAAAGAACGTTACGTTTAATTAGAACTCACAAACCAAGTCGTTGAAACCCTATAAGTTAACTTCCCTGTGCAGTTAGTCACCATACAGAGAAACGTCATTACCAGAACCCTATAATTTTTGACACAGTTAAAGAAATTTCGTTAAGCATACCTTTATTTCGACTGGAATTCTGTTATTATTTTCTCACAGATCACAAGTATTTTTATTTTACTTCAGCTAAGTCCCTATACATTCTATACTTAACGTTAACGAGAAACTTACGTGATAAATTGCATTTTTTATTTCGTCATCTAAAGAACTATCAAATAAATATGTAAAATTCCATCATTTTAAAATTAACTATGCATTGTTTAGTTGTACATCACATAAGCTGGCAACAGAAACTTCCTTTTATACAATGGGGTGGTTTCCTTCAGTAAAAAGTACTACTTTTAGTCATTGAAATGGATAAAATGAACAAAAAAAATTACATGGACCCAGAAAATGCTTTCATTTTCCCAACAGTTTTTTTTTAAATTAATTTTTTTAAATGTCCGATTTTTCAAACAAGGCGTGGTCTTTATGACGACACAAATGATGCTTTTTGGCGCATCTTTCTACTACGTTTCCACGTTATGATAATCAAGCAGCGAATTAAAATTGCGCTCTACGCTTGCTGCCAACCATATCGTTGCCAATACACGTAAATTAAATATTTTGTTCTGTGAATGGCAACATTGAATGGCATTTCATCATTTGTGATGTCCCACGACAGAAGTGTAAACAATGAAAGCACACCGATTTAAGTAATTTTTTAAAAATATTAAGCTTAAATAAATTATTTACAAAATGGTCAGATCCTATGTTTTTAACCATGCTCTTTCAGAAAAAAAATACTTTTAAAATTTTGGAAACGACCCCATTCCGAAAATGAGACTACAGAAAATCCACTAATTAGATTTGACCATTTACTGGGTTGCTGTGTCGCTTTTCATTTCAACTATCAAAAAGGAAAATAAAACGAAAGAAAGAAAGCAAAAGAGTAAAAAGAAGGATAAAAGAAAAAAAAACTGAAGTAAGACCCTTTTTCTTTAATAATTACGCAAGACAATAACTATATTTCTAATGTGATGTACAGTGTTTACAGATAGCAACTTCTGGGAACACATAAGTAGAATCTAATACGATATGTCTGCAATAAGAACAAGCTCGGTATTTCAATTTTCTTGTAGGGTTGGAAACAAAGAGTATCTATTCAGCATCGGTTAGTTTTAATCCTTTCTTTCAATTTGAATCATTTCACTCTGCCACCAAGTGTGCATATTTGAGTGTGAATCACATTTACCAATGTCGAATGAATAACTTAAGAATTTCTCACCTAAAAGACTTTTTTTTTCTCTTTATCCAAAAAATATACTTATATTTATAATAGGTAAATTAAAATAAAGTAAGAAATAAAATAAAAATATGTGAGGCAGTGAGAAGCAAAGGGATATAAGTGGCAAAATTAAAAATTTGGAGGTAAACAGCACACAAATGGTGAACCTCTCCTCTGTCTTGGGACAAAGGATAGTATTAGTAGCCCTGGTTTTTCAGCATGATTGAGAAAAATTTGACTAGTTATTTCCGTCCGGTATGTGACATTTTAATCGAAAAGGTATTCGGCATGCAGAGAAGCTTTTGGTTGCTCCTCCGCGTCCTCTATTTTTCCGATTAATGAATTTGCAAGTGATTACTAGGGATAATAACGCTACAGAAAACTGAACAACAGACCCCCCCCCCCATTTTGTGATATTTTTAAAGCTAAATCCAGCTCCGGAGTAAAAAAAAAATGGTATGATTTTGTTTGTTGTTGTTGCCGTGTGCTAGTGTGCTAGCTATACTGGCAATTTGGGGTGCGCTGCTTCATTTTTCCAATTGTACCATAATTTGGTGTGAAGTCCGACTTTTACAGTACACACATGCCACAAGGACCCGTTTGTAGGGTAGGCAACCATTCAGAGCATAACAACACATTCACACAAAGAAAGGACAAGAACAGGAGAGAGAAAGCATGTCCATGCCCGAGCCGGGATTCGAACCCAGACCTTCCTGTCGCAGTCAGACTTCTGACAAGGCAGGTGGCTATGATTCATTTAACCCATTTTAATCATGGGACGAATTTTACGGGTACCGGGAATATAAAGCATTTAAATCGGACTCACTGGGTTAAACCTTCTATTAAAGAGTACGTAACGATTTCTGCATTAAACTTCATCGTCGTAAATGCATTTTTAAGATGATACCTTTAATTTATTACCCCCATCAATCCTCTAACGTGATAAAGTCACATCGCCGCGTATTGTAGCAATAAATGACTCGTCTGATATGTGACATTTTGATCGAGAAGGCATTCGGGACACAAAGAATCTCGTATGCTCTTCCGCATCCTCCATCTTTCAGATTATTGAAACTGTAAATGATTACTGGGGATAATAACGCAACAGAAAAACGTCTTCTTCGTGATGTTTTTAATGCCAAATCTATCAAAACAAATGGTATCTTCATTTAATCCATTGTAAACTTATGAAGAATTTTGTAGGCATCAGGAATATGCCAGTGCTATATAACCCCATTGGGTTAAACCTCATCATGCATTCAAGGGTTATGTAAGTATCCGTAACGTAACAAAATCTACATTAAACTTCATCTTCGTAAATGCATTTTTAAGATGATATCTTTTATTTATTACACCTCCAATCCTCTAACGCA
This sequence comes from Uloborus diversus, assembly GCF_026930045.1. Lineage (NCBI taxonomy): Eukaryota > Metazoa > Arthropoda > Arachnida > Araneae > Uloboridae > Uloborus > Uloborus diversus. The sequence goes on from NC_072735.1 coordinate 22,419,981, forward strand.
GCGTTTCTTAAATTGTGTTCTGCGGAACCCAGGGGTTCCATGGAGATCAATCAAGGGTTTCTTTCACGTTATGCTTTTAAATTCAAAATAGTCACATAAAGTTCGATTGAAATAAATTCTGAGTGAAGCGTTCAATTAGTATTTTCGAAATAAGTATCAGAGAAAATATCGAAATGAATTGTAGATTGTAAACTCAATTGTAGTCACTGTATGAGCTTTGACTATGTTAGTAAGAGTGCTAGAATACGAAATTTTTATTAAAATGATATTTAAATAAAAAAATTTAAAAATGTTACTTTATGGTGATAACCAGTAGAAATTGGAATATTTTTCGTAGTATTCAATGTTACACTCAAACCTTACTATGGAAGATAAGCATGTGAAAGAAGTGGGTATTAAAAAGAGTTCCGCTTCTTTACTAATAAATAAAGCTGAAAGTCTCTCTGTCCGGAGGATGTCTGGATGTCTGTGACGCGCATAGCGCCTAGACCGTTCGGCCGATTTTCATGAAACTTGGCACAAAGTTAGTTTGTAGCATGGGGATGTGCACCTCGAAGCTATTTTTTGAAAATTCGATGTGGTTCTTTTTCTATTCCAATTTTAAGAACAAAACTATCATAAGATGGACGAGTAAATTACGAAATTAATCATAACGTGGAACCGTAACATGAGCACAAGCCAATGGGCGAGATACGAAATTATCATAACGTGAAACCGTAACATGGGTACAAGCCAACTGGCGAGAAAATTCACCATACATTATTTGTAAATATACAGGCGAACCAAAAGACCTTTAAATTTTTCCATTACGGGCAAAGCCGTGCGGGTACCACTAGAATCAAATAAATTAAGAAACGCTGCTCTAACGTGATAAAATCCTATCGAGATGTGTTGTAGTAACAAATGACTCGATCGAAATGCCCGATATGTGGCATTTTGATGGAGAAGGCATTCGGGATGCAGAGTTGGATGCTCCTCCGCATCCTCCATCTTTCGGATCCTCACTTGCTAGGCAGTCCCCAGCAAGGCGTGGGTGATGGCGAAATAACGAGCTCGAACGAATCCCGAACATGATTACCGTTCGTTTGTGCACCTAATGGCAAGCGGGTCTACCGGGAGATTGGTTTGTCCTAATGGCTGAATGCGATTTGCTGCTTCCCGAATCTTGGGGGGCCGTTTTTTCCCCGCCAATTACTCCACCCCGGCAAGGGTAAACGTTGCTTAGGCAAAACCCGAGAATCTTTTCTCTGCCGAGCGAATTAAGAAGATGTTTCCTGAATATTTCGCTTTGGGTTGGTTTAACATTGAACCCACGGAAGGTAGACTGCAGTTTTGGAATCCTCAACTTCCTGGAAAAATCGTCTAAGCGCCCTTTTTAAATAAGTTTTTTCGTTGAACTCTGAATCAAACGTTATGTTATTAAGAGACAGGAAAGAAACTCGACAGTACGAATCAATCAAAATAATATTACCAGAATAATTACTATCGTATTTGGTTTTGAATTCAATTTATGTTTTTGTTTGCTATACAGTCAAATACATTATTCACCGTTTAATAAAATATCGAATAAATTATATCCCGCTGACTTAAAAGATTCAACACAACCAAATCACCCAAATTATATTTAATATATAGATGTTTTCTTGGATAACGGGCAATAAAATAAATTCGATATTTTTTTATTTATTTCAATACAGATGAAAAATACATCCATGTCAGTTGAACTTTAAAAGTTATTCATTTTTGCGTAACTTATTCTTTTTAACTAATTATTTAAGCATAACATAAATATATTTAATGAACAGAAAATCTATGAACTTTTGTATTTCAATTTTGAATTCTTGTGCTTTTTTTAAAAATTACCATAACTTAAATATTTTTCCGATACACAGTTTTCCTCAGTAACCCGTATATACCTAATTAGTACTTTCGTCTCTGTAACCACTAAACTATTCTGCAAATATATGGCACAGCTCAAATCCACATAGTTCTTCAGAAATATGAACAGAAAATCGATCTTTACATGTTGACTGAAATTATCTCTGTTTCAAATACTCAAATTTTTTGAATCTCCGATTTTTTGCAATTGATCACACTAGCGTCTCATTTACAGCCATTCTGGATTTTTATTTTATCATTTTGAGTTTGTCATACTGTAAAAACCATTTCTCGTGTAGCAAGAGTAAAATTTTATGTATTATCCCTTTTCCTAACATTAACCAATTTCTTTTATTTTTTCCTTCAAACTTTCCATCAATTTCGGTTCCTTTTACATTTGATAAATAACGTATTCAAATTCCGAAATTTAGGTTTTTTTCTCTCTTTTTTCCATTTCTACTTCTATGCTTTATTTATGGAGCCCGTACTAGTATTTGCCAACATACGAGAAAAAAAATCTAGCAATTAATGATTATTAACTCATATAAAGGTGCTCCTCTTTCCTAAAATTTTGTTGTGTAGAAGATCCTTTTGCGCTGAACCAGATTTATATTTCACAATTATCAAAAATATTATCAGTGTTACATTTGGTAACTAATGCACGCGAAGTATTTTTCCCTTCTAGATATCGTTGCTGGAAAATTTTTAACACGTGCCAAATACGATGAATCTCTTTGGATTTAATGCAAGCTAGATATAAATTTAAGTTTTAAAAACAATTTTATATAAACTCCCTTACAAATCATTAACCAGAAATTGCACAAAGAATAGAAAACTTGAAGTAATGTAGTAGCCAATCATTTTCGCTTTAGCTGATTAGAATGTCTATCCAGTCCAGACGTTGATCTACAAGCCACATGTGCCGAAATGGTCTTTTATTAATGGCCCCTCATTAAATGTGCCGGATATGCGCACAGCTTTCCAGAAAAGCATACATCTCGACTGAAAATTTCCTCCAAGAAAAGACTCCACTTCAGCTTTAATAGCTCATTTATTCGTCCCTAATAACCCACTAACTGAAGCCAAGATAATCACCAGGCTCCCTGGCCGCTGGTTGACTCTGATTTGCATACACCATCCGAGACACAAAGCCTTAGCTTGGCGTCGAATTTCTCGCCCCGTTCATAAATTGGACGTATCTATAATAAAGCGGGCGATCGGTAATTTATGCCATTACTTCTTTCCTCCCCGCGTTCCAAAGACGCCCCCGCGATGGCAGGACAATCCCTGGAGTGGGACCTATTGTATTGTAATTAAGGCGGTCTCCAGAGCTTTCCAAAACAGCACGACTTCGGTATGTGCTCGTGGGTGCGTGAGCGTGCTCCACCAATCAGATGCCTCGGATGCCGAGGTGACGATCCTGCAGGTGGATTGGCGGAGAAATCCCGGGATGCGGATTGGGAAAAAAGGATGGGTGACGGTTCGATGGACACATTGCATTTTAACGATGGGGTTGGAGCTGCCTTTATCCGTAGAGATGCTTCTCTTACTGTTGCTTGACGTCAGAGACAATGCTCGACGGGTGCCTAAATTCTGCACAAACTACACATTCGAGCTCCTTTTTGCATGAGATGGACACTTTTAATATTTAAATGAAATAGACTTTTGTGTAAAATACGGAGAAGTAAAGGGGTGTAGTGCCAAAAAATGACAAATTGAAGACATCTTGTACAAATGGTAGGGGGAAACTCTCGTCTGATTTGTGGCAATTACCATCTCTTAGACAGGGCTGATGCTATTGTACAGCATGATTTTGAAAACCTTTTTCTGTGAAAGTCTACCTAAAATTTGGGCTTAACACGCGTTTCAATCGAAACTTTAAGAAGTCCAGTTATCCATCTTTTGTCCATCCACTGCCACATTTGGCGATTGAAGCCAATTCTTTTTAAGGTAAGTGCACCTATATTGGATTAGCACCAGAAGCGGATAACGTCTTTGAAAAATAAAGATAAGGCTTTTTGTCTAGTTAAGGTGGCCCCCTAAACAAGTAAGGGGGTAATTTATAGGTTGCCACCAAGCTAGGAGTCCCGATATCGCTATTTCACGAAGACGTTTACCGCTTCTAGTGTTGTATCCAGTATAAGTGCATTTACCTTATTTATATGGTTCAACATAATTTCAAAAACTTCTATGGGGAGATGGGGGGGGGGAGACAAAGGTTCTATATTCATTACATATTCTAGAAGAAACATCAAAATAAATATACATTTACATAAATAAATGTATTGTATTTCTAAAATCCAGATGGGGCAATTGCTTTCTGCTCACCTCCAACCCCAAATAACGGGCATGTTCAACAATCTCAAAAAAATATATGAGTAGAAAAACAGTAGATAAAGTTGAATAAATACCTTTGTGCCAGAAAAATAAAATAAAAAGTAACAATGTTTAATTGCACAAAATTGCAGATTAGAAGGAAACCCCTTTTCTATGAAAAATAAGTGAGCTTATGGATGAAAGACATCCAACCGTAAAAATAGTGGATTAACCGAACACCAATGAGAAAATTATAAACAGATAAGGTTCAGGTGATCAATAAGACAGTAGATCACTCAACATGTGAGATTTGAAAACAATTGCATTCAACATGTATTATCCATAAAAAGCGAAAATTGAACAATCATTTTAAAATTTAACACGAAAACGAAATGGGTACGATGTAAAATTTTTGCAATTTGATGAGCAAAAATAAATATTAAAAACTACTTTTATGTGATTTTTATTATTCAGTATCCCCGCTAGAAAAGAGATAAAACCGAATCAATAGTAATACAAAGAAGTAATGGATAATAAATAAGCCATTCTCCTCATTATAATGCATTTTTGTCATTTAGCCGATAAACATACATTGTTTTCCTCATAACCCCATTTATCAACGTGCGCTCTCCTCTAAAATGACTTGCGCAATTCCTCAAATATTCTGCATATTTCAAGCGCGGGTCTGGATCTCCCTGAAGTATCATGGTCTATGCTCATAAAAATAACCGTTATCCTTTCTCGAATTCTACAAACGTGGTGATGTCACGCATCCAAAGGAGCGTTCTGAAGAAAAGGCAAAAAAATCAATTATGATAATTAGACGTGTTTTGCGTGTTCCAAACATGGGTGAATAAAAAAAAATGGGTAAATAAAGTAGGCAGAGTGTTTGCACGCAGTATGCGATACACGCGAAAAAGATGAATATTTACCCCAGGATGGAGAAGCATTTAAAGAAACATTAGTATTAATGCTTTTACCGGCGAATGATTACGATCGTCAAATGTGTATATGGTGCGATGACGTCAGAGGCTTAGGTTTTCAATAAAACATTCATATTTATTGTATTTGTTTCGTTATGTCTTTCATTGTGGAAGGTGAATCGGTTATTCTGGATAAAACTCTTTCTCAGAGTAATATCGGTGGCATCACTGGCGTTTAAAAAGTTTGCTAAGTTAGAAAATATAAAAAAATATATTTTTAATCATATTTAATAAAATTATATTATTCATTATAGATGTTTTAGAAATATATCGTAAAAGATATATAATATACGTGCAAATAATTCACTGAGATAGGTTTCTTTTACTTGCTTTAAAAAAAAATTTTTTTAAGTTGTGCTTCGTGAAAATTCTCTTTAAAATCGTTTAAATTTTTGCTTGATTGAATTATTCGCTAAGACTTATTGCACATTAATTAAAAACACATTACTCTACTTTTTTAGCAGTTCCTTTTTACATTTTAGTCTTCTATCGATGAGATGCAATTTCATGCAAAGCAGAAATCCTTTTCTGATAGAATAGTGTTTGAGAAATATTAAGTGAGTTGTAAACACACACACACACACACCAAAGAATCACTGCACTATTTGAGGTTTTACAATATTTGTGCAAATATTGTTTCTAATAAATGATGTAGTTATGTATGCAAAGGAAAAGATAGTGTTGTATTACAGATGGAAGATAAATCTCTTGTATAAAACTACATTTTTTTCTACATTTCATTCCTCATTTTTTTTTATGAGTCTACTCTGTTTTTTCTCTTATCTTGTTTGATATCCAAGTATTTGCAAATTCTTTAGAAACAAAAATTATTATTATTTTTTTTTTTTTTTTTTGATGAAACAACTTCAAGTCTTTGAGGAATAATAGGTAAATGGAAAACACACATACGATTTAAGATTGCCCAACATTCGTTTAGTATATTTCCACTAAAACAGAAGTCAAATGAAGTTACGTCCGGAGAGAAAAGATGTTCTTATATCTCCAAATTTGCCGAATAAGGAAATTGTGAGGAAAAAAACAATGACCTCCTGTGACCCCCACAGGGATGGTCACCTTAATAACCCTGGTTGGTAATTAAATAATTCAAACAAGATTTTGAACTAGACCATTGAGCAGTAAATTACCGCCTCTAAGCCAGGGCTAAGGCAGAACTACCAGCAATATACCAGACAGCCCGGTTATCACAGCCAGAGACTTCTTGAATTTTGAATACCAAACGATTACTTCAGGAGGAACGGTAAGTCATATTTTTATTGCATCAAATAAAAAAAAGAAAAATTAAAAGAATGAGGTACGCTTTAATGTACAATTCCGTGTACAAAACTTAAATTCTTCATATGGCAAATAATATACAGCAATATATTTATTTAAACTGCCCGTATATCCTTTTCTTAACTGAGCGTCTGAGACTTTATTGCGGCATTTGTTCCGAAACATTAAGAAGAGCAATTCCCTCTTTCTCATCCCAGTTGTTTAATCAAAGCAAGGGGGGGGGGAGCGACATCTTGGCCATCAGATGTATTATCCTCCCCCGAAAAATCCCCATTCACGAACCCTCACTTCCGCGTTTGCAACGCTATGCTTCCGGTTCGGAGTGGGGAACCGGAACTTGCGCTATTTTTCATTCGGAACTGTCGGAAGTTTCTCCACCAGAAAGATCCCTCTGTGCTTTTTTATATATTTTTTTGCTCCTTTACACCCCCGCAAGGGATGATTTATTTCGGATCGGATCCAGAATATTTCCTGGTCAGGCAATCGATGGAGGATTTATACATGGCGGCGGGGGGGGGGGGGAGGAATTATGCGATAAAAAGGAATCCTAATTAACTGCGAAGGGGGGAGTTGTATATGATTTATGGGTTCTTTTAAATTTTCAACCGTTCTCTTTTGGAAAAAAAAGAAGTGTGGACTTACTTTCTTTTTGAAAAGGATTTACGGAAACTTTTGCGTTAAAGATTTAAAAAAAAACTTTAAATATTTTTAGCGATGCCGTTTGAAAAGATTTAATTTCTGAAATATTGTCATCAGCATCCATTTCTTGAAGCGATTTTTTTTTTTTTTTTTTTTTTTTTTAAGTCATCTGTAGCTGTTGTTTTAAGAAATAAATGAAAGTTCATTAGAGAGAGATTTCTTGGTTTGCAAACCAAGAAGCCTCTTTCTAATGAATTTGTGTCCAAAATTGATTTTTACATTTACAACGCAAAATTGATTCACAAGGGGTTGTTTTTGATTTAAAGTTGTCATTTAACAATTTAATGTTTTCTCTTACATTTCACCAATGACATATGTGCCCATATGGGCACATATGTCATACACTGCGTGTTAAACGAAACAAATGCTACTTAAGTGAAAAAATATTTCTCTTTTTTACGAATAGTGCAATTAGGGGTGTAATAAGAGAAGCTTCGTTTTACTTGCACTGCAATCAAGTTCAATTCTGCATGTGTTGGAGGGAGGGGTGATTACGAAAGATACTACATGATTTTGGTTTTTTTAACAATTGCTCGCATGATAAAGTCGCTTTCTATTTTTTGTATTTTCCTGATGTTTCGCTATAAATTCGTTAGCAGACTTTTTTTTTTTCGTAAACATTTTTAGGAGGTGATAGGCTGTAAACAAGTTGCAAACGAGAATATTTATTTATAATGGTTTTAGAAACTGTAATCGTTGTTTTACTAACTTTTAAAAAATAAATACCGCCTTAATTTTTGCGTTATCACCAAAAGGAAAAACTAATTAGGTAAATTTATTCATATTGCATACCTGCCAACTCTACTGGTTTTTCCAGGAGATTCCTGGATTTTGATCATTTCTCTTGATTGTGTATAAGATGTAAGGAGTATTTAGTTGTACTAAGAAGGAAAATAAAAAAAATCTTTTATTTCCTAACTAAGAACGAAAAATCCGTCGTAAACATCTACTGTATTTTTTAATGATCTACTGGATTTTTTTCCCAGTAGATGTTGGCAGGTATGATATTGAATACCATTCTCTCTGTAAATAATTTGAAGATATAACATTCTTAATACATCACACAATTCAGAATTTAATTTTGTCTGCTTTTTCTTTGCTCTCTAGATATATTTTATCGGTAAAACCTTCCAGTTAAAGGTCATATAGGGAAACCTGCGTTTTGTCCCTTAAATAGAGGTGTTATTTCCCCGAAGATGAATGATTTGACTCATGTATATTAGTGCGTCAGGTGCTCCTTAGTAATTATAGGTGCGCTCCATCGCTCCTGGGAAGGCGAGGAGCGATGAGCACATGATTAATGTCATGCTAATATTTTAGCTTTAATCTGAAAATATTCTACGTTTACTAAATAAAAAAATTCAAAATTATTGAAATTCGCCTTCATTAAATTTTGTACCGTTTTCCCATAGTTGATTTTTAAATAGATAAAAAGCGAATTTTTGGTTCCAGTAAATTCGATGTTTTTACCGCTTGATATTAGTTTTTTTAAATTTTCTTCGTAAATATCTCCAAAAGAAAGTTCTGCTGCACATATGTATGAATATACATATTTATATACATATAATACACAATGGTTTAATTCCTTCAAATGCTTGTTTTCTCAATTTATCTGTTAATTTGAAGGGTTTAAAAAATTTTAATTTTTTTCTCAAATTATCTTTCGGTAATCAATCACTTTCGCTCTAACGGGACTTAAAATGAAATGTGAAACAGTGATGACATATTTGCGGAATAAACTTAAAAACTGATGGAAAAAACAACTTCTAGCGAAATCGAAGTTGTGTCTGTGTTCCACGAGAGCTTCTCCCTCTCCCTCTCTCTCTCTGTCACATACACACAGCATAAACAAGCTAGCGCCATCTGTTGGAAGTCATGAAAATCAAATTCAAATGAAATTCGTGGCTGTCATTGCACAATTTGTAAGTACGGAAAAAGACCTTCAAAGTGTTTATACTAGCTGCATTAAGTTACTACTTTAATTGAATATTAACTTGCTTAACTCAGCAACGAAAAAATAAGTGGAGTTTAAACAGAAAGTTTTTTTTTTTTTTTTTTTTTCAAGAACGAAAGGTGCATATTGGCAGTTGCATACTATTGTCTGCGCTAAGTTGTGCTCTGTGCAATAGTGTTCAGCCGCTGCCTCGACGTTATTTTGCGCAATAGTTTTCCTTTAAACTATAGCGATTTTTTTTTCAAGAGATTGTTTTTTATTTATTTATTTATTTTATTTTATTTATTTATTTATTTTATTTTATTTATTTATTTATTTATTTATTTTTTTTTTTGTTACTATTTATACATTTTCAAAACGAAAAGTTTTTTTCGAAAACTTTTGAAACTTTTATAAACATTGAATGTGGCAAACAAATTTGTAAATTATTCAAAAAATAAAAAATATAACAACATATTTTTTTTTTTAGTGGGTGCTACTCCGCATTTATGAAGAAAGCTGATAGGCACCTTTTAATTCTGCTTTCTCAAAGAAAAGTTGACGCCGTCAAATAGGATCACAGGTGTTCAGATATCCCTTTAAGAGTATTGTTTACACTTGCAGTCAGACTTAAAGATGAATTGCTTACGCAAATCAAAGAGTGATAAATTAAAAAAATAATTAATTAATAATAATAATTAATAATATTTTGATCATTCGAGTTCTAGCAAGTTTCCTGGGCTACTTACTTTTTCTGACCTAACTTACTCTTCAAAAGTAAATATCGTGTTTTGTGAAATTTTGGATGAATGTATTAAATATAAATGTGTAATATTTTCTGGGGAAAAAATCTTGTTTTTAAATAACTGATGGAAAAAAATGTTTTTTTTTTTTTCAATACTACATTTTAAAATCATTCTAAGTCATTTTTTGCAGTTAAACAACACTTCTTTTTTAACAATTTGCTGAATATATATATATATATACATACATAAAATGATGGTGAATTTTTTGGAATTTTCATGGATGTTAATAAATTTGATTACACAAAATTGAGTTACGAAAACATGTTACCAAATGTATGCTCCCGAGAAACTAAATCAAGCATAATTGTAAAGAGAAAAAACAAAAATTTAATTCACCTCCGTCTTAATGCATAGTAATTATTTTCATAGGAAATAGAGTAGAAATGTTCACTCGCGTGTAAACAGATACACGGGGACTTTCAATATGATAATCACTGTGTACTAATTAACGCCGAACTAGCACATATGCTGAAAAAGATATCCTGCTGTTTTTAATAACGTAATTAAATAATAAATAAATATATGTTCCAGTCCCGATGGGCTTTTGGAATTTCTTCCACCCCATCAAAAAATAACCATCAGCACGAGTACATACCAGGCGCTTTAAATTCAACGTCCCCCTCTCATTACCTAAAACCAATTACGAGCTACCATAACAATGCAATTACAGCGCACTTTTGCTGACACCCTTCTGAAATGCATGCATTCTTCAGGAGTTGCTGTGGGGTGGAAGAAAAAAAGTTTTGTCATTACTCTCATCCACATCCCTTTTCCGTTCCAGCAACCCTTCTTCTTCTCTTGTGTTCGACATGCCCACACGGCTCCCTCGCGGAAGATAATTGAACTAAGATATGAGTCCCCCAGCGCCCTACCAACACGGAATGGCTTTCACCTAATTATAGGGGCCTGTCTGGATGTTTTATAAATGCGTTTTAATCACTCATAACGGGTCTGTTCGGCCTTCCAGCTCTTGTCGCTCTGTCGAGGGCTTTTAGGCATGTGAAGAAATCCCATTGTCGAAGGTAATGGCCCGGCGGATACTTTCAGTTGTATTTTTTTTTTCTCTCTCTCATATCAAACACCAGGGCTGCTAAGCTAAGGGAAAATGTTGGAATAGGCAGACTTGCTTAAACAGGTATGGAATTTATTCTGTAAATCACCGCCCATTAGCCAGGGCTAAAGCAGAAATACATGAAATACACTGCCAGCTCAGTCATTTCCAGCCGAGGACTACAGTTTCGTGCTTATTAGCACTCATCAGCCCGGCATAGGAAAGTGACTGAGCTGGAGATGGAAAACCTCTAAAGGAAGCCAAGAGTGCCAAACAAACCGGTAGCTAATATAATTAGCACAGACCAGACGAGTGACTCCTAAGGAAGCCAAGAGTGCCAAACAAACTGGTAGCCAATATAATTAGCACAGACCAGACGAGTGACCGAGTGACCGGTCACTTCACAGATTCGGTCACTCGTCTGGTCTGTGCTAATTATATTAGCTACCAGTTTGTTTGGCACTCTTGGCTTCCTTAAGAGGTGTTCCATCTCCAGCTCAGTCACTTTCCTATGCCGGACTGATGAGTGCTAATAAGCCCAAAACTGCAGTCCTCGGCTGGAAATGACTGAGCTGGCAGTATATTTCAGGTATGAAATTGTTCCGACTTTTGTCTGAATTCTGTCGTGAGTGAAATATATCACTACAAGGGCGCCGGACGCAGCGATTTCTGCTGCAAACACAAATTATCCATGCTTCTCTGTCACTTCTGTTTTTTTCTCAAACCCATTAGTAAATTTTTGGGAAATTAAATAATTAATTTTTCTAAAATACCATTAAATTCGAAAGCGATTCAATGTGTAATGTATTGCTTATAATTATTTTTAGCAAAGTTAGCTTAAAGTTAAAGAACACAGTTGATAATGGGCACATAAAGTGCCTTTCCTTTCACTTAAAGCAGAAAATTAATGAGACTTTTACAAAATGTAAATTAGTGCAGCTGCAGGCATCTTTGGATCATCTTTTATACTGTACAGGACTTGATAAAGATGACATCTAATCTAGTCCTCTCCTGGTTTACGATTTCTTAAAAGACTCAAGGGCTCATGGACCTGGTCCAGCCTGCGATTAGACACGAGGAATAAGTCAACAATAATAACAACAACACAGTTGACTGTTACGATTCTTACTCTTGTGACATTTACTGTACAAATTTCTTTATAATTATATATTGCTGTTCAAAAACATCATATCTTCTAGTAGTCATTTGTAAGCATGTTCAAACAATGTTTGAAGCCTCTACTGGTCTCTTGAAAGCCATTTTTCAGTCTATCTCTTTGATCCGATTTACCGAAGGAGGTCTAGTCCCCTTCACTTCGGTAATCGAGGCTCTACTGTATTTACAAAATTACACCTGGATGTTAGAAGCAATTTACTACATATTACTTTTTCATTGTGATCAAAATTTAACAGTTTCTTTATCATCGTTGATAGCATATTTCTTCTGAATCCTCAAATTATATATTTAAATATGGAAAATTTTGCAAAAAAAAAAAAAAAACCGCAAATAACTGCACTGATGCCTTTCCTTTACAGCAGAAAGGGAGAAATATATTTCAGACATAACCCAAACGTGATTCGTATCTTTAACGAGCCTTAAAAAAAACGAAAATTCCAATTTTAAAAATGTTGCATTCTAAGAGCCAACCCCCATTTTTCGACGGAGAAGGGGTCATGTTTAAGTGCGCATTCCCATAAAAATAGGGATTTCGTGTGATGCCGCTTGAATATGTGATTACGATTTAGCGGACGAAGAAACCCCGCCGTGTCAGTGAGCTAGATTGGTGCCGATATTTCGGAATCGTAATGGCGGCCATTCTGGTGGGATTTGTCTGGTTTCTTTAAGCGAGGGGAGAAGAGGGGGGGGGCGCAATATTCTGTTTACATCCTGCATTTCATCAAAACAAAAGGGGAGGAAGTAAATCAGACGAGGGTTTTCCTATTCATGATACATTTTGCTTATTGTATTTTTAAAAATGAAATTCGAGAAGGAAAAGAATACTGCTAGCTTTTCAGAAGCTATGATGAAGAAAGTAGCAAGTTAAGGGATTGAGAAAGGAAATCAGTCTTTCACCTGGATAAAATTTGCGTTGCCTTCACAATGCTGCCAGGTTAGGTTTGCCCCCAACTAAACACCAACACTGAAAATAATTGTCGGCAATGTTCTCTCCTTTGCGTAGCAGTCAGAATACGTCGCACATAACAATGGGCCGAGATTTGCTGCGTGCTGGATCAGAGGTTGTTCTGATATGGATTAAAAAAACAGAGGCACCATCCATCAGGTCGAACCTATTGAGAAGATGTAAAATGGAGGGAGTAAAGACTTTCATTCATGAAAACCAGACCCAAAGTCAAGTGATAGATGGTAAAGCAAAGCATGGTAAAAGTCAGGTTTCTTTCGCTTTTTTCATGCAAAACGTTCCAAAAATTCGTCGTTGTTGAGTCATGTGACTTGGGGGTCCTTGAGTCAGCTTTTGCTAAGCCAATGATTAGACTTGCTCCCTCCATTTTAATTCCTGCTCTAAGGTTGAACCACGCATTGTGGCACACGGAGAACCCTGGAGTGTAGCTTGGAGTAGAAAGTGGTAGCACAACGCTCCACCACAGCAATGCAATTTAAATTTCGTACGTGTATGCGATATAATTTGTATGTCTGTGCGTTGTTAGGTTATTATCACTACATATATAAACACTGAAAATATTTGACGGCAGTTCGTTCTCCTCAGTCGGAACGCGTGGAAGTTCTCGGAAAGGGAGGAGAAGGTGAGAGGCGAGAGAGCATGGGGGATGATGAGTGGTGCGTGCCATTGAGCGCAGGGCACTACAGGGAGCCATAAAGGAAACCCGGTCCCATTCAGTACGAGGAAATCATCTCCCAAGTCTTCTTATTCTGCATTCTTAGGGACGAATCAATGGCAGTAAACTCTTCCCTGACACTTCCGGTTCTTCCTCGGTGGACGGGGAACCGGTTACATATTGAGACGGGCTCATCGCCAATTATGGAAAAAAGTTTGTTTTGCTCTTCGATGATCCGCACGCTCACTTTCTTTTATTTAGTTCCAGTTTCTCCCACTTGTTTTTAAAAAAAAAATAGCCTGACACACGTGACACTTCAACTAACTACATTTTACTACAAAGTCGGAAAATGCCGTTAGAGTACAGGAACTTCTTGTCTGTCAGCTGCACTTTTTTTTCCGTCTAGATTTAGAAATTTGTCTGAAATTGCGAAAATGAGAAGTATTTAAAATTTTTCTTTTTTGTTTTAAATCATGAAACTTTCGTAATGCAATTGTGGATACATACTATGCATAAATGTTATGCCTTACTATATACATATGTACTTGGGGTTTTTTCTTGTTTTATCAAACTGACGCATAACTTCCCTGAAATTTTACTTTTTCTTAGTTTTTTCTCAAGAGTCTCACAGCTTTTTTTTTTCTTTGACACAAAGATTTATCTCCATCAAGACTCTAGTCTAAAACATGAAATCCAAAAAGGCAATAATAAAATTTAAGGGAATCGCAAATCCTACATACCTGTACGGTAATTAGTGGATTGCCAATGAATTGAATGATGTATCAAGCTCTGGAGTTTCATTTTGAATTCAATAGGCTATTGGTAAAAATCATGATTCCAGACAATGCTAATTTTAATTTTTAATATAAACTAGCTGGTGATGCTTGAGGAGCTTTCCTAAACTCTTCAATAATATTAGCTTTGTTAACAATTTCTAAGTTAATCAGCATGAAGTGTCAATAGAAAGTACCTGTAAAATATGTAAAAATGTCTACACTTCATGGTTGTAGGAAAAATTTGATTTTATGGAGATGGTATGTGTGATACAGTGCATCAAAATTGATTATTTATGAAATTTTAATGCCTAATGCCTGGATTAAAGGTTCACATATAGTTTTAAAAAACATATTTACAATTAAGGTACCTAACATGGTGTCACTTTAATTTACTAAACTTGACATTGATCCCCATTGTGGTCATGTAGGGAGGAGGGGATTCTGAAAGTTTCTTCGATTTACTGTTTGTCGATGTTACAATATTGGAATAGTTAAAGCTCTCAGAAATCCCTTCTAGCTTAGCACGTAGTTGGTTGTCCACTTTAACTGTTGCCGCAATACTTAGCTAATTTACTTATGAATAATTCTTCAGCAGTAGAGCTTACTTATGAACGCATTTCCTATAATTGGCTCCTAAGGACAAAATTTGTCGAATTCAAAAATTTTGATTAGCCTGACCTAGAAGCGTACTTAGTAATCGGCCATGAATATGCGCAAGTCGTCCGATCGGCATTTTTAAAAAAGATTGCCATTTTCAAAATACTTCTATGAATTGTTATACAATTGTTCTGAAAAATAATTATTCTTGCCCATAAATAGAGAAATAAGTTTAGCATTGAAAAATATGTTTAGAAGAACACTTTAATTTAATATCAGTTCTATGAATATGCTGAAGTCGTCCGAAGAAAGCTTTGATCAGTCACTTTTAAAAAGTTTGCCATTTTCAAATTACTTCAATGGATTATTACATTATTGTTCTGAAAATATAATTACTCTTTATTATTAAAAAATAGATTTAGAAGAATACTTTCATCAGTACTAAAATTTATGATAAAATATAGTGAAAATGTTGCCCCATAAATGAAAATTTATCAACTGTACCAACAAGGACAAGGTGAACTGCATTTGACTTTTCAGATAGCTTTGAGAAAATTCGTAAAAAGTTCAATCGTTGTATACAACCCCTTAGAGTGCCGAATGGGAAATAAAGAAAAAGGAAAAAAAAATCTCGCCCCGGCGGCAGGAATCTCACGTGCCCAAAGAGTAAGCCAAAAAATTCACGCGCAATGGATCTATCGGCGATTTGCGTGGCATTCAGAATTTCTCTCCCGAGCTTCTGTTCCCCTTGCAATCGTAAAAAGAACCCCGTGCTTTCTTTTTACCTAACGGTAATTCCATGCAAGAAACTGAAATTGAAATTGCTCTTGCTACTGCCCTATTTCTTGTACTTTCCACCCTCAGCGTACCCGTAATCGGATATTTTCTTTGCTTTTCTTGCCTCGTACACATTTGTTTTCGCCGCGTTTTTTATTGTAATGCGTTTGTGTTTTTATTCTCGGATTCGCGTAGCGTTATTGGATGGAGTATTTATTGAAACTACAACGCCGTTTAAAAGAGTTTTGCATCCCGCCCCTCTCCCACACTTGTATGAATGAGTTTGCTTGTAGAATTTCTTTTCCTTCAGCTCATTGGGAAAGAATTTTCTCTGGAATCGTTCGGGCTTCATCTCTCGGTAAGTGTAATTTTATTCTGTGCAAGTGGCACTCATGTCCTTTTGAAGGAGAAGAAATGTTTTGCGAGCTGATGGTTTTCGCTTTAAGTCAGTGTTACTGCTTTGGGCTTGCGTACCTCAGTCTCAGAGGCTTTCTGCTGTAGTTTAGTAGCTGCCACTTGTATTGTATATTAGTTACATAAATTGTAGCTTTATAATACTGTAACAAGTTCCGTAGTTTTTATCCTTCTTAGAGTATCAACATGATAATTGGATTTAACAATTTTACAAGGAGTAAAAAAGTGTTAAACTCTCACACCCTTATGTGGATGTATTCGTCGGATTTTGAAAATTAAACTTATTTTTTGGTTGACTGAAATAACCAACAGATATTTGTTCTTTAAAATTTTTTAAAGTAAAATAAAAAAGTTATTTTAAGATTTCGTTAACTAACTTGGTTTTTGCCCAATATTTCCTTGTCATCTGCAACTTAGTTTTAGTTTTAATGAATAATATTTCCTGCATAATTTTTGTCTTTATAATGCTCCAGGTCAAACAATAAAGAAAATTTCTTCTATTATTATAAGACTGTATCTTTGAAATAAAGAATATTAAGTAAGATTGTCTGAAACAGTAAGTTGCATAAAGATATTTTAGTTTTATTTATAACAAGAATACAACAGAAATTTACAATATTTTCTCATGGTTGTTTTTTAGATGACAATTTTGCAAAAAGTCAAAGAAATCACTTTTTATTGAAATACACATGGTCACCTTTTCTGTTTGGAAATTACATAAAAGAATTTTTAGACGCAAAGTTATATGCCATACCCATAGTACTTTTTTTTTTCTTGCATTGTACAAAAATAACCAATTCAAAAAGTTTCTAAGTAAGAATGTAGCTTGTTTTTTCATACCTGTGTATTATCGTGTTTTCAGAAGAAGAAAAAAAGTGCCTAAAATACATATAAAACTGTTTGATGATGCAACTGCTTTTTTCCCCGAAAACGGCAGCTGAATCCTGATTTCTTCTGCCAATTCTATAGCAAAATTCGTGAGCATGTAATTGTCATTTAATTTTAGTAGGAACAACAGAATTTACCATGTATGCAGTCATAGAAAGAAAATCAACGAGGAAAAACATGATTTTTTAACATTCTAATGATTACAAGTCCTTTTAGTGTTATATTTAGGGACAAGATAGCATATTAGTAAAGCGAGCATGTAAATAGCGAGTAGAAAAGCCACATACTGTTTGACCGCAGATTTTATGTAATTTGGCAATCAGTCAAGTGAAGACGATTCCATCTAAATGAATCCAATAGGGGAGATGGAAAAATAGCGATGGGATTTTGATGCACGCGTTTCATAATTTCACCAGGGTCTTATTTATTTATTGTCTTTATTGAGGTGAAAATGAGTGGAAACACAATGAGTTTCTATGGAAACAACAACAACAAAAAAAAATAAATAAATAAATAAATAAATAAATAAAAAATATTTTCATTTCGTTCGGAAATTTAAAAGCAAAATCGTAAACTCCAAATTATGTTACAAACGAAATAAATCTATTAATTTTTGAGTGAGAATATTGATCGAATATAGTTTATTTTAAAAATTATTGCAGTGAATAAACTGCATTTTGTATAAAACTGACAAGGAGAGGTTACGGTCTCGGAAATCCAGATCGGGATGAGATTTGGTAGATTAGTAGTATCCTTTAAGGGTACTCTCAGGGTAAAGTAATAAAACGCGCTAGCCATAAAATTCCGAGAAAACAGCCTTTAAAGATTTACGCGCAACTTATAAGCTAGTAGAGATTGTTCGTAAACAAGCGCCCGGTGGTCATGTGGGCAGCGCTCTGGGGTTCCATGCGGCCGATCCGAGTTCAAATCCACTGCAAGTTTCTTTTTTGTTCATTTATAAAGTGACTTTGTAGGTAATACTTAATTTAAAAAATATGATGTATTTTTAATGTGTGATAGTACATTAAATTTCTATTTACTATTCTCACAAACAAGTGATTACAAATTTTTAGATATTATAAACTTTGACGAAGTAAATGATTTTTGCAATAAATGCATAATCAGTTTCTTTGTGGATGAGTAAGAAGAATTATATTAGTTATTGCACATAAGCAAGTAGGCAAATTTTAAAAACCCTAACCGCACTTATAGAGCAATGGTTTTGCTCCTTGATTCTGTTATTAGTAAATTTTTCGTCTGCTGTATTTTACATTGAATATTCAACTCTTTATTTTCCATCTATTATCGTCTGAAATGTTCATGCTTGTTTTCATCATTAAATTTATTTATCGTCTGTGCTGTATATTAGACTGGAAAATTCTATACCGTGAAAAAGGATTTGAGTTTTTTAAATATTGTGAATCGAAATGGTCGGTTATTGAAGTAACCCTGAAACGAATAAAATCTGTTAACAAAATGGATAAAAATTCATTGCACAGTGAAATGTTGAAGCAGAGATTAAAAGATGCTGTCGTTTATTACGAGAGCTTGCTTACTGAAAATCATATGATTGCATCAGAATCATATCAAGTTCAATTTCTCGCGTCCATTTTTATAGACAGGTAAAGAATTTAATAAAACGTATACAAAATTGCGCGTATCTCGTTGAAAATAATAGAGAAATGAATACCCGTGAAGATTGCATAAAATGCAATCAATTGTCCATCATCAACTGTCATCGCCAATTTTTGATAAAATGATTCGATATATGCCTGGTATACTTCTAAACTTTCTGACAAAAGAGAAATTTTCCTGAATGTAAATGAAGTATGTTCCAACGACTATTTTACAAAGAAGTTGCTCCTGTAAGCAATCTTCCTTTATAAATTGTGCGAGATGTCAAAACAGTTTTTGTTTTCCATGTTTTTATGATAAATATCATTCTGGTGTATGTATATAAATAACAACTATATTGTTAAAAATCATCTATAAATTAAGCTAGTGATTTTGTAGCCGTTGTAATTCAAATTTTAACTTGTATCGATTTAATTTATCTCCATTTTCTCTATTAAAGTGCTTTACGTGTTCAAAAATTTCGCATTATCTTCAATTCAAATTCCACAAAGCTGTATCAGTCACTTGATAAATGAATAAAAAAGAAACTTGCAGTGGATTTGAACTCGGATCGGCCGCATGGAACCCCAGAGCGCTGCCCACATGACCACCGGGCGCTTGTTTACGAACAATCTCTACTAGTTTATAAGTAGCGCGTAAATCTTTAAAGGTTATTTTCTCGGAATTTTATGGCTAGTGCGCTTTATTACTTTACCCTGAGAGTACCCTTAAAGGATACTACTAATCTACCAAATCTCATCCCGATCTGAATTTCCGAGACCGTAACCTCTCCTTGTGAGTAGAAAAAATTAAGGGACAAACGCGCACATCTGTCAGAAAACTGCTATCCCTAAAAGGTAATAGACGCGTCCATTTCCGCCTGTAAACCGGATATTAGCCTTTCCATACAATCCGTGGTTAGGCAGTAACAGTCTATCCTAACACGACGAATCGTTGTATGTCTAAAAATCGGTAATTTTGGTTTTCTTGCTTTTCTTAAGTGCTGTCGAAGAAAAAACGGATGACAAATGTAAAACATCACTTAATTTCATTTGGAAACACACTTGACACTTCCCAATATTGTATAAATTATCATCACACTGGCGAACACGCGTTTTATTCTTGAGACACGTATATACATATTTCAGTATGAGAGAACCCCTGGAGCAATTAAAGTTAAACTTATTTCTGTAGGTAATTAATTTGCGACACGGCAGGGAGAGACGTCGCAAAAATTCTTGATGGCAAAACTTTCTTGCTATCACCATACATAAAAATAAATGAACTCTGAAAGCTCACTAATGAAAAAATTGCGTTTCGTGTAAAAAAACATTAACGCTTCAATCCATCAAGATTCTTGATTAGATCTCTTACTTCACTCCTTTTTTTTTCTCTCCAAGCTCTTTTTCGCTTGTTTTTAATTTTGCTATTTAACCTTTTGCATAAATTCACTCACAACATCCATTTCACCTACTACTTTCAGTACAGACAAAAGAAAAACAGGTAAAGCTATAATTGTGAAAAAACTTAATTGCTTTTTACCGCCTTAAGTACACTTGAAACCGCCACCTCTAGAATAATTACATGAATTCGGAAGGGGGGAAAAAAGCATCAAAATGAGAAGGAATAGGGAGGGAAAAAAACTCCACATAGATCTTTCAACGAAGACGCATAAAAAGTGAGGAATTTATCAAGTAATTATTTGAAGTTTTAATTCAAGTTGAGAAAGAAGAAAGCGACGAGTGTCAACTCATTAAGATAGTTTTTTATCTCTTCCCCCTGCTAGCAAAAATTGTCGCTGCATAATTACTAGAGGGGAGACGGAAAAAAATAAAGCGAGGAAGGGGGCATGGAAGATCGAAATTAGCAAAAGACGAATGAGGAAAAGTAGCAAAAGTACTGTTAATTACTTCTCCTGGCCCCTAGAATGCAATTCAAACTGCACCCGCGCCACCCTGCTAAACTTTAGGTAATTAAGACATTTCCGAATTCTTTGTCCTTCCAAAGTTGGTTCACGTGCACTTTTTTTGCGCTTCTTTTCAGCGTGCATTTAATTTTAGTGTCCACTACATCAATCTCTAAAGTTTTTTTTTTTTTTTTTTTTTTGGTCTCCTCGTCTAAAACACCAAAATAAATTTCTCTCCGAACGTCATTGTTTAAAACCACCATTTTTTTCTCACTCTTATTTCATTTCTTTCAGTTTGTTTTTTATTTCTTCCTTGACGTTAATCTTTGCTATAAACTTTGAGCTTTTGTTTTTCAGAAAATTACATTTAAGCTTCCGTAAGCTGGGAACTTTAATTACATATCAAACGTCAAACTTTTTTCTTGGTTGTTCAAAACATTTTACGTCTTAATTAAAGCAGGAAACAGCAACTGTGTTGGACAATTTGAGGAGTAGGTATACTTTCCCTGCTTCAATTTCTTAGCTATAATTTTAATTAGTTTTTAGACTGTAAATTATCTTATTTCGCACGTTTTTCTTTTCATTTGAACAAAACTTTCTTTTTTGGTAGGGAAATTTTTTCTCTCTACTTTCAAAATACGTTGCCGGAATTTAAATCTGGTTGCCTTAGATAGAATTTAATTTTCAACCGCCATTTTTTTCTCAGTCGTCAGCGGTTTTCATTCCTATTTATACTAAAAAAAATTTTCAAAGTACGCTTATAGTTTCGTACTTTTTCTGCGTTTTTCCCATTAAAAAGGCAAAAGTATTTCCAATTAATGGCTGTAGAAAACAAAGATATTTAGTCGATTGTGAGACTCTATATTTTAAATTAAAGTACCCCCCCCCCCCAAAAAAAAAAAAAATCAAGTCATTTTTTCACTTTCTTGCTTTTTTGAACTTTTTATGATTTTTATTGTGATTTTAAATTGTAAAGTAGTAAATTACTAAAATTATTCTACATTGAACGATTTTTGAACACATGTCGTAGAAAAGTTATTTCAATAAATATTTAAAATAAAAACATTGAAAGCAGAATGAAGAAATAAAGCAAATGTGTGTCTGTCGATTTGTCTATCTACTCCACCCCCTCCCTTCTCGGCAATAGAATTTTAAGCACAAATTTCATCATCAATGCTACTACTTCATTACGGTGTTGGTACTGCTATTTTTTTGCTTAAAGTACATACTGTTAGTATTAGTCGCAATTCAAAGCTGCAATTCCTTGTCTATTACTCCCATAGTATTATTTTTAAGTTCTAAGTCTCTTCGTTATATATTTTAGATTTAAAATTTTTCGATGTTGATCTCCATTTGGATCAGTACATTTTTCATTTTCTTGCCCCAGACGCATGCGCCCTAGCACACGTCAGTGTTTTTTTGTCCCCCATTAGTCAGGTTGCAGAGTATTGGGACGATAAATCAAAGTATATTTATTCTACAATCAAGTACAAATTTATTTTTCATTTCTTAATAATAATGCTATGTAAAAAAGTTATAATATTTACCTTACCTCCCCAATAGCTGATTTTCTTTAGCAATTCTTTTAATTCCTTCTTTTGCTTTTATATCTTACAGTTTTCCTTTTTTCACTTTTAGAACTAATTTGATGTTACTGTTCTTTCATTTGTCTATTTATACGGCTTTCGTAACTAGTGCATTTCCGTTCAAATACCATATACTTTTGACCTCTTATACATTCAGATTTTTTTAAATATTTCTTTTATGTTTTCTGCTATCATTTTCGATGCATATTTCTTTCAGTACTTTTCTACATAACTGCTTAATCTTAGATATTCCATTCTATTCTCTATATCTTTCTATTGCTCTCTTTGTTCCTCTCAGTTCGTGTTTGGTGGATAACCGTAAAATGCTCTATTCTTGTTTTCTTTATTTCTTTTAAATTTTTTACTCATGTTACCAAAACTTCTTTCACTAGTGTTCTGCATAATGACTCTAATAGTTGATACTACTACAGTCGATTCCCCCCCCCCCTCCTCTCTCTCATTATCTGTCTCAGTTCGTGTTATGTGCATAACCTTAAAGTGTCCTGTTATCCCCCGTACAATATTTTCATTACAGTATTTCTATGTCAGTTAAGAGAGAGTGAGAAACTATATGAATGCATCTCGCCTTAAAAATCTACTTCGTCTCAAAAGGGTGACCCCCTACATTTTCTTTTCACCTAAACAACTGCAATCAGTTAGAAAGTATTGTTTCATAAATTTCTTTCTTCAAAACCAATATCTCGGAGTAGAGCTCCCTCCTCCAGATGTCCACTCCACCGCATGATTCACAGAAGATATCTCCCAAGGAAGAGCAACCAACTCTCTCTCTCCACAGGAATCAAAAACTTCTTCGCATTACCATATCCATATTGAGTGTGCAGCGCGTGCCACAGAACTCATGCCAGTGTCATGTGCTTCTGTCAGGGCTTTTATCAGGGCACCCTTCCCGCCATTTTTTTTATTATATCGCTCCCCCACCCCTTATTTTATTTGCTTTACATATTCTCCTCGTTCTTTTCGGAATGGCCAGAAGAATGGTTGTGTATTCCTGCCTTGCATTCTTTTGTGGAGAGTGGAATGGATGGCCCGGTTATTGCCGAGGATAATATACATAAATACATATACGCATACAAAGTACCGGGCCTGAATGGTCTCCGTTGCCAGCTAACAGTCAGTGGGAGAGAAAAATGTGTTTGAAAAGCGGTCGCCTTCTGCGTGGAGGAATCTGCATGGATTCTTCTGAAAATTCTCTTCACCGCCGACTGAGCTCTTAGACGATTTGGAAGAAAAAATAAAAGAAAAACCATATCCCGGATCATGTGAGAGGAAAAAATAGATCAAAGTACCATTTTTTGATCTATTCAACTGCAAAAGATGAACTGAAGATCTGTTATACATTCATGGTAGGAAGGACAGCACTAACGGTTGCCAGGGTGACTAAATGAAAAAATGGCGATTAAAAAATCATCTCTCAATTGCCACCTCGAAAAACAAACTTACGATCTTGAAGTGTACGAAGTAGAGTACAGTGAAACCCCGAAACTACGTTTTTTCCGCATTTCATGTTTTCATCCGGTCCTAGTTTTTCCGTTTATTAATACTCACATTTTACGTTTTCCCTGGGAAGGAAAAAAGAAAGAAAAAAGAAGGTTTAAAATAAGCAATATTTTCTGATTATTTAGAAAAATGTTTAGTAGTTAACAAAATTGGTGAATGTGTCTCGAAATTTTTTTTAGGTTCATGAAATGTTTGAGTTTATTTATTTTTTTTTCTTTTTCTTTTCTTTTTTTTTTTTTTTTTTTTTTTTTTTTTTTTTTTTACAAAATGCGTTGAAATAAGAGCATTTGGTGGGTGCAATCAAAGCTTTGCATGAGTAAAAGTAATGGTTTGCAGTTTTGGCTAATTAGAAAATATTTGAAATATCATTCAAAACTTAAATATTAACTTCTGAAGTTAAAAAATTCTGTTTTGGTTTGAAGAAATCATAACTATTAGTGAGCATGATTATTATTATTTTTTACCTTTGCATTTCTAGTGCATTGGAATTTGTTGGAAAGAAGAATCATCAGTGCATGTGGTCAAAAAATTAGTTTTAAATCATCGTGATCGAGTTTTGAGTAGTCTAGAAAATGCTTTGAAACAAAATTATGCAGAGAATGATTCAGAATTGCTTCATTTATGCTTATGAAGTACTAAAATTTTGCAATGCTAGATTTTTTTTTTCTTTTTTTGACTTGCAACAACTACTAATGACTTAAATAGCTCTGCGTTTATAGCCATTCAAGAGGAGGGAGGAGGAAATGAAAATCATACAACTTTTTAAACATCGGCTGCAAATGAAACTGGTTTGACTTCTAATAAGATCAAGTAAATGATTTTTATCGCCATTCAAATTTTCAAAGGACTCTGAAGCATTCAGCAGCAAAGTTTTCAATTAATAATTTCAAAAATAATTTGAGTGCATAAATAAATCGAGAAAAGATAAATTAGACTTGCTCAGTCAGTACTTGAATGGATACTTACGAAGAAATTGACATAAAAGGTCACTCCTTGAATAGACTATTTACAAGGAGTAGCTCTAGGAAGTGTAGTATAATATATTTCATATTTATATTTATGAAGCAATTAACTCTAGCTGAATGAAGGCTTTCAGCATCTACTGTAAGTGTCAAGAAACTGCTTTTTATTTTAATCCTCTCAATAAGATTTCTTGATTCCATGATTCCACTTTCAAAACTATCGTTTATTAAGTGTTTGACTTTAAAGTTTTTTGGCGAAATAACTTTTTTATTTCTTTGAAAGAAGCCTTCTATAAAGTCGCCCGTCAAGATATGATGGGTGAAAATTGCTTCTACATTTGAGCGAAGCAATTGCCTGTTTGGTGATTTCTTAATTGTTCACATTTTAACCCTAACTTCAGTAGATTAACCCTAAACTCATGTAGATAGCGTTCATTGTCGATCACTTTTACGTTTCTTTATACCCCTGAAATGACACTTGTACCAGTAAAACAGTTAAGTTACCGGATCCAGTTCAGCCTTGCCATAATAAAGCATTTTTATGCAAGTTAATCATTATCAAAAAATATTACCAAATCATTATGCCGTGGCGCGAGTTTCATTGTTGATGATGTCAGGAGCGTTTCTTAATCATCGGCTATTGCATATATGATACTAGCTGCGTTGCCCGGCTTTGCCCGGTCCACCTTGAAAATAAAAATTGTGTCAAGTGACGTATATTCAGCAATCAGGTGTAAAAAATAAATTAAAAATACATCATGATTTCCTTTCCAAAAAATGACGACAATATTAAAATACTTTTAAGAAATTAAATCCAGAAAGATGGATTTAAAATACGTAACCATGGAAACAGAAAATGAAATAAGTTTAAGGAATTAAAATTCCAAAGAAAATGGTTCACAATTTGAATGGAATCGAGATTTCTTAAACTTGATTTAAAAAGGCTTGTAACTTTTTTTCCTTTCAAGATAAAAGCTTATTTTTTCGACCATAGGTCGAGTTAGATCTAAAGTAAAAATGGTCGCTTTTTCCAATGGCGTCAAAAAGAAAGCTGTGGGACAATTCCTTCACTTTTTATTGATTTATTTAATGAAGAAAAAAGTGCTTAAATTTCAGCTAAGCCTAAAAAAATTCGAGCTAAAAACGCAAATTACTCCCGCCATAATCAAGTTAGAGCATTGAAACAAATTGCGTAGAACGCGGAAAATTCTACCCTTTCGAACGATATGTAATATTACTATTTGCGAGTAATTTTTCACCCCCCATATTCGGGAATTTATGTGAAAATTGGGTTTAAATTGGAATAAAAAAAGAACTATTCATGGAGTTGTTTTCGAACTGTTCTGCAAACCTTCTCAGGACTCAAAGGAACAAACTGTGAAAATTTCAGCGCAATCGGCTGGGTAGTTCTCGAGTTTTGCGAGTTCAAACACACAGACGCTTTTTGGGGACTTCATTTTATACTATGTAGAGATGAAGATGACCAGCTTACGTGCAAATTCTCCTGGGATAATATTTTCCTCGTTCTAAGTTTTACTCTCCAATCAATTCTAAGATTTATTCAGTTTGATGCTCTAACGCACTTTCAAGTATAGAAATTCTAAAATATCTTCAGATTCTTCTGCTTGGGCTGTACGGTAAGGCTGGTGCCTTTTTGCAGACAGCCCCCAGTCTGGCCGACGACACTTTCTCCATTTCAGTCCTTTCGAACGATCTCCGGCAGTTGAAGTTTGGTCTCGTAGAAGACCCTTTTGTCCGGCTGAGCATAAATGCATGCAAAATGTGAGCTGGACCACAGCCCAGAAGTGCAGAGTGGACAAGAAAGAGGAGACAGACGGGAAGAGAGAGAGAGAGAGAGAGAAACTCAACCACATTTTTTCCCCCCTTTCTCCTTACCATTTTTATCTGGATGAATGATATTTGCTGTTGAGGCATTGAGATTTTCATTTTCAAGTGCCGAAGCTTTGTGGTGGGTGCGAATTTTTTAAACTGAAAATGCCAAAAAATAAACTGATAAATGGATTAAAAATTATGCGATTTTTTTTAGTAAGTAATTCAATCATTTAATTTAAGACTTGATACATATATTCAGAGAATTATTTACCACTAAGGCCATAAGCCTTTGCCCAGTAACTACAAAAATTACTATGTAGATAATGGGGTCGTTTCCAAAATTTTAAAAGTATTTTTTTTCTGAAAGAGCATGCTTAAAAATATAGGATCTGACCATTTTTAAATTTGTTCAAGTTTAAAATTTTTAAAAAATACCTAAATCGGTGCGCTTTCATTGTTTACGTTTCAGTCGTGTGACATCACAAATGATGAAATGGCATTCTGTGTTGCCAGTCACGGAGCAAAATACTTAACTCGCATCTTTACTCACGTGTATTGGCAACGATATGGTTGATAGAAAGCGTAAAGCACAATATTTAATTCGCTTCTTGATTATCATAACGTGGAAACGTGGTAGAATGATGCGCCAAATTGCATCATTTGTGACGTCATAAAGACCACGCCTTGTTTTCAAAATTTGACATTTTAAAAAATTAATTAAAAAATAACTGTTGGGAAATTAAAATTATTTTATGGGTTCATGTTATTATTTTTTTTTTACTCACTCTATCAATTTCAGGGACTAAAAGTAGTACTTTTGACTGAAGGAAACAACCCCATTATATAAAAATATAGCTTTAATTTGGTTGTTATAGCATTTAAGATCACGAGCGATAGCTAAAGTGCGCAAAAATGTAGTTTTCAAAATGAAGTCTTTTTTTGCCTATCTAGTGTTTCTATTGGGTAGCGTACCCTAGCCTGTAGAATATGCGGCAATAGAAAAGGTTTGCATTCCTCAACATTTTGGTCGATTTTACTATTCAAGGAGGCACTGCAGAGGTGTCGGGCCAGCTGTCCTAAAATTTCTAAATCAAAAACGAAAAAGTTCTATTAAAAGATCGTTCTTTGTTTCGTAGTTTACTTGATTACTTACTTTATGCAATGGAGAGAAAATTATATTCTTTGTCTCTTGACCAAATCATGAGAATTACTATGAAAGTAGCCACAAAAAAAAAAAAAAAAAAAAAAAAAAAAAAAAAGATGGCCATTAGCCATTTGCAAGTTGGCCAATACTTTCAAAAAACTTTAGTCAATAGATCTGTGTTACCGTTTCGTAACACATTTTCTACTTAATTTTGAGCCAATTGTCCACTCAGTAATATAAAAAGTTGATGACGTTCTTCTAAGGAAAAGCTTGAATTCAAAAACACATTTATTTTAGACTATTTACAATATTTACATCACTCTTATTCAATTTCTACAAATAAAAAAATGGCCAAAACCTATTATATCACCTTCATCTCAATAAACAAAATTTATTCTATTTTTTACACCGTTGCCACAAGTCAAAAGCAAATTTTTGTTGCCTCGAGGTGGAAAGGATGATCATTACTTGGTTTCAAGGCTTATCTCCATCAATGTGTGTGAAACAATTTGAAGTCAGAGAACCGTAAGACAATGAACTCCTTGAGTTGTGAATTGAATGAAAAGTTACAAAATCGTCCAAACACTGATGCATCAGATTCAATACAAATTTTCAAATATTTTCTCTGCAGTTTCCCAATTTTATTAAGCTTGCCGTTTCACAAAAACTATTAACGAGCTATAAATTTTTTATTAGTCAGCATGATTCTTCAAAACTTATCACATTTCAAACTTCTATCAGTCACTGAAAAACGTGATATGTTTATGTAGATAACCTGAATTTTAACGCAGATTCTCTTTAAGCCTTCTGAAAGATTATAATATTTTAGAATAGATATTTTGATGAATGAATAAATAAGTAAACACTTAATAACTGAACTTTTGCAATTTCTAAATTTATTCCTTAACTTTGAAAGTATTTCTGTTAGTCTACTGCAGTGATCATTTCAAATGAAACTTTTAACGTTCATTAAAAAAAAGTTCTAGGACAATATTTTTAAAGATAAATAAATTCAGGAGACTGCTTTAATAAATGCTTCCGGAAATAAATTTCTAATCAACATTTGGGTGATTCTCGAAAAATTGTTCCGTACGTAACATTAGGTTTTTTATTTGTTCCAGCTAACCAAAGCCTTCAAAAAATAATGCTGTTGGGGAATAATACACGCTTTAATATACTATCAAAGCATGACGGTTAATCCCATATTTAATTAATAGTTACTTGAATAAATAAAAAACTTAGGGTTACGCACGGGACATTTTTTCGAGAATCGCCCATTTTGAAGTATTCAGTAACTGCTAGGGTTCGTACTTAATTAATTAATTTTTTTATTTTTATTTGTGTGTTTATTTTATTACTTTTAATCAATTATTTATTTTATTACTTTCAATCAATTATTTTACTTAATTTTTATTTGTTTATTCATTTTTTTTATTTATTAGCTGTACAGGCTTGTTTCAGTGTCTTTACGTTCAATTTATGTAGTTTGTTTATTAGTCTTGTTTCAGAGTTACGTCACATAAATTACCTGGGTTCTTTTGTTTTTCATTTTTTCATACAAGTTTTAATTAAATTTAATTGTTACTTTATTTAATTTTTTTCCAACAGGAATTCAAAAGAATCATGCTCTACTTTTTCTTTCTTTTCCTTCTTTTGAGCAATCACGAATTGCTTATTGTTTTCATTTGGTCTTTAAATGACGTTCCTATGATTTTATTTCCTCCACGCCTTCCTCTGCAGCATCCCGTTAGACCGTCTTCTCCCGATGCTACTCCTCTAGCGAAAACTGTCTGCAGGTTGCTTCCATATACTATACACACACGCATACATAAACACAAGCATGCCTACACACATGAATGACTACACACTGTCGCATACATATACACACACACATGCTTACGTACACGCACACACACGAACGCCTACACACACGTGCGTACATACACAAACGCGCGCGTACACACATACACGCGCTCGTGATTGCGAAAAACATAGTTTGAATTTAAAATGCCAAAAATTCAAACTTTCTTTAAGTTTTTTATTTATTTATTTATTTATTTTCGAAATAAAGTCATTTAGAGGTGGAAATATAAAAACGGCAATATTTTCCGATGAATATAAAACATTCACACTAAATGAAATCCCTATAAAATAAAAACTTTTCCCCTCGAATGTTATCAAATCGCACCGAGAGAAAAGGACATCCCACTCCTCTTTTCATTTGAAATCCCATAAAAAATCACTTCGAGAGACTTTCAAGAACACCCACTTCACACTCCCTCGCTCTAAACTTTAAAACTTCTCTTGGGGATTTTAAAACTATGGAACGCAGGGATCTCTCTCTAACAAAAAAAAAAAAAAAAAAAAAAAAAAACAGGTTTCTGCTCTTTCGCGTAATGTACGAAAGGAAAAAATGTCTCTAGTGCAGGGGAGGAAAAAAAAATTCACCATCTTCAATCAAAAGTTCTTTCCAAACAGTTTGACCCCTGAAATAAGGGAACATAAAAAGTGTAAGGAGAGGCAATGATAGTAAAAAATACCTCACGTTTCCGCTTTTTTTTCAGTGTTTTAAAGTTTTCTTTTTTTTTCCCTGCAATGCTTTTCGCAGTTAGTTTTGTGGCCTTATTTTGTTTCGCTATTTCTCGAGATG
Organism: Uloborus diversus; assembly: GCF_026930045.1. Lineage (NCBI taxonomy): Eukaryota > Metazoa > Arthropoda > Arachnida > Araneae > Uloboridae > Uloborus > Uloborus diversus. Next base: position 22,450,400 of record NC_072735.1, read on the forward strand.
CAAAAGTTTAAGAATATATACATGTATTTTTGTTTAAGTTTTGTTTCTGTGAGCCATTGTTTACTAATTTGTTTTTTACACTATCGAATTGAGTAACAAGTACCCAAAAACAGTTCAGAAAATACATTGATATAGGGACGCAGCAGCAATCTTGATCACAAGTCTTATTGCAAATATTATTATATTAAAATATGATAATTAATTCATAGATAAACATATCCATGAAAATATTGTTATGACCCCTTCCCCCGTTTGAAAATTCTCGTTTGTAATGACTAGCTTCCTTACAAAAGAAAATTCTATCTTGTTATGACTAGCCTCCCAGCAGAAGAAAAGAAAATCTGGCTTGTTCTGACTAGCCTCCATACAGAAAAAAAAAACTGTCTCGTTATGACTAACCTCTCCACAGAAAACAGAAATTCTGGCTTGTAATGATCTTGCTCCCCCTCGGAAAAAACTCTGGAAGAACGGATACCCTTTAAGCGAAGTCTAAAATTTACACATAAAATTCAAAGCTTTAAAGCAAAATTTTAAAAAATGAATTTTATATGTATATGCAACTCTAGAAACGTAAGAATGATTAATCGCCATAACAGCCCTCCAAAGCATTAACCATAAAAAGAATTAACCTTCAATCAAATTCTAATTAAATAAAATGGTTAAAATTTACTGATTCAATAAGTTATTTCAGTGAATAATACTCATGTGGAATTAGTATGTAGGAGTTAACGAATGATCAAAAATTTACAGAGGAAAGGTTGATAATAATAATCACTGTCAAAAATTCACTTCCTAGTGTTCATTCTTATCGTCAAATAATTTTTTAAACGTGAAAAATCAATTTCACGCTTATTAAAAAGCAGTAAATATGTATTTGAAACATTTGTTACGTCATCCATTATTTGTAAATATACAGGCGAATCGAATGACCTTTTAATTTTCTACTACGGGCAAAGCCGTGCGGGTACCACTAATGTACAATAAAGCTAACGTGAAATAGATGACAAAAATGCAAAAAGGAAAAAAAAATCTGCAGTTACTGCCTTTACCTGCCTACGGCAGTATAATACTCTATACTTGAAGAATTTTCTTTTGGAAAAAAGGTTCTTTTTTGAACAGAAAGTTTCTTATGCAATCATAATCTCCACTATTCAATCCGATGTACAATATCTCATTATTCCCGAATAATCGTTTTCTAATCATTAAGCAACAAAAAACGAGAGAGAGAGAAAGTCAAATCTTTAATAAGCCTGCTTGTTGTCATCCTTCCCCATGTTTTGTCCACATTCTTACCGCTCTCCCCATCTTCCTTAACAATGTGCGATCTGAACCCAGGGCGGCTCACCTCCCTGCACTGTTATGGCCCGCATTCCCCAGCGATCCACGTGCTCTGCAGCTTACACGGCCAATTAGGGTGCGCGCGCGAGGGCCCGGGCAGAGGGGCGTCAGGGGCCTCGTCTGAGCGACGTGCCTCCCCGCGCCGAATGGCTCCCTGGGGAGCCCCCCTCTTTCTCCTCAGCAGCGAAAACAGTTCAAGAGATCAAACGTGTGCACTAGATTGCGCTTTTCTCTGCTTTTCCAGGAGAGTCCCCCCCCCCCTCTCCGACTCTTGTAGTTTGCTGTGGCGTTGATGGCACGTCATCCAGACTGTCTATAAATGACTGCGAGTACCTCTACAAGCCGTTTTATTACACAATTAGAAAAAATGCCAGCTCCGAAAAGAAAGATAAAGAAGAGCAAATATTAGTTTTGATTATTCATCCAATTCTGTAACGTTTTATGTAAATAGATATTTTCAGCAAAACTTATCAAATATTTGTACTAACTAAAAAATAACTAGATTTTCATCAATAAACAGTACTTGAAATGATTTTAAAAATACAATTCGTTAGTAAAATAAATAATCTTTCGAAGAAAGTCGTGCTTAATAGCAAAACAATTCAAACCGTCCCGTACAATATATTTTAAAAACATAAATGCTAAAATTATATAATATTGTAGATTACTAATTTTGACAGTACTAAAAATTACCAAGCTGCTCGTTGCTGCTTTTAAGAAATGCACTTCAGCCTTGTTCTGGATCATCATGTCGAAATGGGTTTGATCAGAGCTGGACGCAGTAAACCTCTAAAAGGCAATAAATAGAGCTGGAATGAAAGCAGAAATAACGGAGTTGGAGATTTAGTACCGCCAGTTCTGTTATGGATTCTCTGGGTGCAACAACGATCTGTTGGGTATCTGTTTGTAGTTTTGTCTAAACTCTGGCTTAGGGACATAACTTACAGCTTATTGATTTTTTCAGTGTTACATAAACATTGTTACACATATAGCATATACACTGTACATAAGTACATATACAGGGTGTAACTGTACAGCGTTTACAGACTTTCAGGGCAGATAGAGTACACCTAGATGATGGGAAATCACATAGCAATGCATGGTCGGAAACGCTTTCCTGGATCCTTAGTGACGACACGAATCACCAAAAGGACAAGACACGAACAAGAGAAGAAAGCATGTTTATTATCCTTAGTACAGCAAAAAACTAAGAAAAAAGAACACGAAGGAGCCAAAGATCGTCGTCAAAGTAGGTGTTCGAAATTACTACCCCGGGCCGTGATGCATGCCTCACATCTCCGGCGCATTGAAGATCGAACGTAAAAGCGAGTGCAGCAACAAAAACCGCGTGTGCGCATGCACGGTCATCTGACGCTTTGGTTTATGTAACGGCGTCTATCGTGTACACCAGACAAAAACTTACCAGCATTTCTACTGTATTAGCAGGGCCTGACTAAAAGTGAGGCTCAAAGCCCACAATAATTTGGAGGCCCCCTGAAGGCTATTATTTTAAAAATGTGTGTATTTTTTGTATAGTTGTAATGCTATGCATAATTCTTTAAGTAATTTGGGGCCTCTTAGGAAGAGGGGGCCCCAAGCCCATTCCTAATAGGCCATGCGGTAATCAGGCCCTGTGTATTAGAAATAACAAACATGTCTTTTCCTCTTATTTGTGTGCTGTCTTTCTTGTACTTTGTGTCGTCACTATCGAGTCAGGAAAGCGTTTCCGACCATGCAATGCTGTTTGATTACCCATTGTCTAAGTGTACTCTTTCTGCCCTAAAAGTCTGTAAACGCTGTACTGTTACACCCTGTATACAGAGTATACTCAACATTAAACTCAAGCTTTCTTCCCACCGTGCATTTCCACATTAATAAATGTTTAATTGATTGCATAAACATTTCTACAATTTCCTGCATACTTCACTAAGTTCTATCCCAAGCATTGTTGGCTGCTGTACAAATACAAATACAAAAGTGACGACCAGCAACAGGCTTTGGGCCCAGCTAGATTGGTCCTAGTCAATTTACAATCCCCAGTGAAGATCAATGACTCTCTTAAAACTGTCTACTCCCTTGCTCATTACCACCTCTTCCGGTAAGCTGTTCCAAAGTTCCACTACCCTGCTAAAATAATAATTTTTCCTAATATCCATGTTAGCCTGATATTTAAATAGCTTAAAACAATGACCCCTTGTCCTGTTTTCAGTGCTAAACTTCAGCCCCGTAACATCTTTCGTTTTAATAAATTTAAACAGCTGAATCATGTACCCTCGGTCTCTTCTTTGCTCAAGACTGTACATTTTAAGCCTTCTAAGCCTGGAATCATAATCTAAGTGGGAAAGTCCACTTATTAGCCTTGTAGCCCGCCTTTGAACCCTTTCCAATGCATTAATGTCTTTCTTAAGATAAGGAGACCAAAACTGAACAGCATACTCCAAACGGGGCCTTACCAAACTTCTATATAAGCGCAGAAGAACTTCTTTAGATTTGATTGAAGTAGATCTATTGATAAACCCAAGCATCTTATTGGCTTTGTTGCTAGCAATGCTGCACTGTTGGCTAAACTTTAAATCCTGACTTATTAAGACTCCCAGATCAGTAACTTTGTCTGCCTGAAGGATGCACGAAGGATACACTAAGGATGTCGCCGAATCTTTGAAGAAAATGCATCAAAATTAAATAACCCTTATTTTTACGAGAACATTCCCTCAATCTTCGGCGCAACCCCCCTCGCCCGGATCGCAGAGGTGTAATTAAGTACTTCCATTGCCTCTCGGAGTGCAGCCATAGAATTAACGAGAGCTCTGATCTGGCAATAAAAGATGCCCCTTCTAATGTCTGGTGTCGTACCTAGAAATGGCCTCAAACAAATAGCCCATTCCCCCTAAATGACTCATTTCCTGGATAATCATTTCGGAGGGTAAAGAACGCTGCCGCCATCAAAAGTAACGCAATTGACAACAATCGAATCTGTTGGTTTGAGTTAATATTTACGGCGTGTAACTCCAAAACAGAAAATGTGGTGTTTCTCGAAATGGAAGATTTATAAATTCTCTTCGAATGTATACTTGTGTTTAACTTTCATATCGAAATGTTCTATTTTTCTCTCTCTTCGCTTCTATCTTTACTTTCCAAAATTCAATCATATTCATTTATTTATTTAAATCTATGACGTAAATGACTGAATTTAACCCCGAGTCTCATACCTGGAACTGATTTTATTTTCTTAAATTCAAAGGCAAGCAAACAAAAAAGAGCCGGGGGAGGGGGGGAGTGGCATTCATTGGTCAGTTTATCCTGGTTTAATAAACGATTTTTTAATGGGAATTTAATTCATTTATCTTGGAAATTAATAATGCGTCAAACTTTTCTTTCCAACAGAAAAGTTAAAAACATCGCATCTAAAATCAATATAACTACAAAACAATACGCCTGATGACAGGCAGTACAAATCCCTGAAGGATGGCAATAAAGAGTCGATATTTTCTCCTGTGTGTGTGTGGGGGGGGGGGGTCTTAAGATTTCTTGTATTATCATAGTAAGACTGTGGCTTAATGAAAATATGGAGAGGGTTGGTGCTTTATCCTTATCTCTGTACAATCCGGAGCAGTGAAAATGTTCCGAAATCAACTTATATGTGTATAGATTTCATAGTTTGTACTTCAGTTTAAATGTTGATGTAAGTGTGAGTCTAAAATGTATTTTTTTTTTAATTTTACACAATTTTATTTATTTAATTATTTTTAATTTGAATTTGGTTAGACATCATTTTAGAGTTTCACCTTTCATGTTTAAAAACACACTGTCTAAAAACAGTCTTGAATAATTATTACTGATTACTTCCCCAAACGTTCATACCGCCTCAGAGGCTTTCAAAACTGTAAATCGGTTTTCACCACAGAAGTTGTCACTTTTAAAGAAGCTACATGTACAGGGTGCAGAAACTACTTGAAGAGTAAAGAAGTATTACTCAGTAAAATAAATAATAGGATTTTCTATGAAACGTTAATACCCTCAGAGGTTTTCAAAACTGTAATTATGTTTATACCGTACAAGTTATCGCCTTTAAGAAAGCTGCATGTATAGAGTGCCTATATTGCTTGAAGTTTGCAAAAGTATGCATCAGTAAAATAAATAATTTTGTTTTCCCTAACTAAAACGTTAATTCCCTCAGAGGTTTTCAAAACTGTAAATATGTTTTTACCGTACAAGTTATCGCCTTTAAAAAAGTTGCATGTATAGAGTGCATATACTGCTTGAAGTTTCCAAAAGTATGCATCAGTAAAATAAATAATTTGGTTTTCCCTAACTAAAACGTTAATCCCGTGAGAGGCTTTCAAAACTGTAAATAAGTTTTTACCCCATAAGTTGTTTTTAAAGAAGCTACATGTATAGGATGCATATACTTGAAAATTCAAGAAGTATGCTCAATAAAATAAATTATTTGTGTTTTAAATACCTTTCAACTCTGAGTCACAAGTTCAATTAATCATTTCATATTTAAATAGGTTCTTTAAAATGTACAGCAGTCATTTTGTAGAGCCTTTTTATTTAATAATGGAACTTTTTAAATACGTCATTACTTCACCAAAAGTTACCTTCTTTCAAACTCAAATCATCGAATTTTAAACCATTATTTCGTCTGACAGAGTTATAAGAGGGACTAATTCAAAGTTTTGTCTAAAAATCCGGCCCCATTTTTAGAAGACAGAAAGGAAAAAAGTTTCGAATACCCGCTTCCTGTTCGCCGAACAAACAACTCGCTTTTTTCTGATGCAAATTAGATCGAACTTCTAGGCTTTTAACCTGTCAAATTTCCAATGTTAAAGAAGCTGTCTTCTTCTCAAGGTAATTGTAAGAGATGTAGCCGCTTTTTAAAGTTTTTTCTTTTAAGCATAGAGGCAAATTTCAATCTATAAAGTGTTTGCATTTGTTCTTCCTTTTTTCTTTGTTATTCATCTATCGTCTGGTGTCTTGACTAGATGTGCATTGAAAAGGTGCTTGAAAGGTTGATGCCGTGACAGTTTTCCTATTGAATCTTAACGTGCAAAGAGGAAAGTTTTGCTTTTAGATTTTTCCTTTTGTATCCGGTTGTTGCAGATTGGCATGCTCTTTAATGAATATGAATGTTGAGAGGGGGGAAGGACTTTTGCATCAAAAAAAGAAAAGCATATAAAAACTCAACATTGATTTCAGTTACTTTTCTTTGATTTTAAAAAGAGGTCTTGATGTTCGAAGAACTTTGTTTGCCACTTTTGATATAATGAGAAGTTGTGTAGTTTTAATTGAAATGAACAATCTAATTACCTGAAAAAAAATGGAAGAACAGCACGCACTTTATTAAAATAAATAATGCAACAAAATTCGTTTGACTTTGAGTCTTATTAAGAGGATTTCAGCTTCGTAGTATCAAATCAGACATTTTACTCTGCCAAAACTAGTAAAGAAAACTACGAAATCTGGAAGGCTAAATTTAAAGTAAACAAGAAGTTAACTCAAAACTGAGTGAATCTACTACCCATTAGACATACGTCAAGTTTATAATACCAGATAGATTTGCCTCTCAATTGGCTTCGATTAAATTATTTCAAATGTACTTTTGAACATCTGAAACAATTTTCTTTAAACAAGATGTGTCTTTTGTTCAAAGAAAACTAATTTGTTAATCGAAGATTTTTATAAGATAAAACGACATTAAATTAATGTTTTCAAACTTCTTTGAGTCATTGTTTCAATAAATTCCAATTAATAGTCACATTTTTAATTAAAAATGGTATTTTAAACTTAAAGACTTTATTTTTCATTATTTAAGATGCAAATTTAAGAAAAACAAGTTTTCAAACTGAATTACAACATAAATTATCCCTACCATGAAATTTGGAATCATAAGTGGTTGATAACAATAATAACAAACGAATGAACAAATGATGAAAGATTTTTACAATTCTCACAAAGATGCATAACTTTAAGCTCTTCCACAATAAAATGTTCAACATTTTGTTCATTGCCAAACAAAGAAAAACAAATAATTAAAATAAGCGTTTGGAGGGAAAAAATGTGTCTCAATAAATCATTTCCATTAAAAATAAGTTTGTTGTATTTCTCTTTAAGTGAAAATAAGCTTTTCTACTGAACTGAACCAGGAAACATACTCTTACCTTCATCAATGTTCAAGCTATGAAAACCCCATTTTGGTTTTAAAAAGAAAAAAAGATCTGACAAAAATATGCAAAACTTGAACCTGCATAGCTTTGTTACATATTATGATTATAATTCACAAAACCGTTATCAATAATTAAGTGGAAAAAAGCTTTTCTACTTTACTGAATCAGGAAACCCATTTGTTACCTTCGTCAATGGTTAGACCAAGAACAATACTTTTCGGATTTAAAAAGAAAGAGAGATTTGGAAAAACTATGTAACGTGAAGCTGCATAGCTTTGTTACATATTATGATTATAATTTCAAAACTGTTATCAATAATTAAGTGGAAAATTGCTTTTCTACTTTACTGAATCAGGAAACCCATCTCTTACCTTCGTCAATGTTCAGGCTATGAAAAATACTTTTCAGTTTTAAAAGAAAGAAGAGATCTGATAAAATTATGTAACTTGAAGCACATAGCCCTGTTACGTATTATGATTATAATTTCAAAACTGTTATCAATAATTAAGTGGAAAAAAGCTTTTCTACTTTACTGAATCAGGAAACCCGTCTGTTACTTTTGTCAATGTTCAAACTAAGAATACTTTTCAGATTTAAAAGAGAGATATGGAAAAACAGTGTAACTTGAAGCTGCATAGCTTTGTCACATATTATGATTTTAACTTCAAAACTGTTATCAAGGAAAAAAAAACATAGCAAATTTGGCTTGTTTCTCTTATTTGCATAAATCATTTAGCAACAAATCACATAAAATATTTTTTCGCCCAAACTAAATAAAAGGCCATTTACAATTTATATCGTGCTCCGAGGCTATAAGATCCCAGAAAACAGCACAATTAGAAGCGAAAATCCTCCACCGCAACAAAAGCCCGGGGAATACTCGCTTTATGTATTTACTTCTCTTTTCCCGGACTATACGATGCTATCAGCATCAATCATTAATCGGACAGTTTCGGTGGCACGGTCCAGGAAGAAAGCAGAACATCCGTAGCGTACACGAGAGAGTGGTCAATAAATAAGAAAGAGAAGAGCCCTAAGAAAAAGACTGCGTTTTATTGCTTTGGTAGTTGGGTCTTAGTTACGCGTCGCCCACAAACATACCGAATATGATGGGTGTATTTAGCCTTGATTGATCTCGCCAATCAATTGGGGAAACAATAGTTGATCTACGGAATGTGGATTGCTGCGATACTCGAGGGACTATTCTCTTATCATCTATTCAACTTTCGTTCGAATTTTTTTTTATCTGGTGCTTTTATTTATTTCAGAATGGGTAACCATTTATTTTTCTGATATACCGGGTGAGGATGAATGATTCCTCGTGTTTCGAAATATCTCTTGTTTATATTTCCAACACAACGTGTAAGACACTCACATATGAGGCAGTGAGAAGCAAAGGGATGCAAGTGGACTATTTTTAGTTTCGAGTGAAACGCGTTTAAAGAACCGATCCTAGGTAGGCTTTCATTGATTTTTTTTCTAAATCATGCCGTAGAGCAGCACCTACCAGGGCTACTAGTACGATCTCTTGCCCCAAGACAGAGGAGAGGTTCACCTACCATATGTACTGGTTATCTCCAAATTTTTAATTTTGCCACTTGCATCCCTTTTTTCTCACTGCCTCATATGTGGGATTCACGGTGTATACATATTCACCGAGCAGAGATCTATTGAGGTGAAAAAAAGGTCCGCTTTGCGGCCTCGTCACAAAATTCAATATCGTCAAAGCTGCCCCTTCCCAAAATTTCGTATCTTAAAATTGGACAATTCACAAAATTTCATTTGTAAAAACAGTTTAGTCTCACTTTTAAGCTAAATCAATTTGTCTGAAATCAAAATTCCCAAAAGACAGTTTCTTCTTCAAAAAAAAAAAAAAAAAAAGTTGAACTTTTTTTTTTTCACAAAATGCGAACCAAAAGTAAAATTGGGTTCACCTCTGCTAAGGTTATGGATCAATCGCATTAATGATTAATAAATTACTATATTGAGCTACGCTACGAGATCCTATCAGGCTTCTAGACATGCCTGTCACAAGCAATTTACAAAGGAGGGGGGGTGTAAACTTTGCATGTTCGTTTTATGAAAGTACACGAAGCTCGGAAAACGTTGGAGAAGTTACGCAGCAAGGAGTCAAAACGACAAATGCAACAATATCATGCGACTAATTTCTTCAAAATGTGACATTTTTATTAGACGTTCTTCTTTTCAGTACTCTGCGAAAATGTTTTATTTTTTACCCAACAATGTTCAAGTTTTTATTCCCCTTTATTTAGTTTTTTCTGCCTTTCTCTAAATGTAGCAATTGATTCGGCATATAATTTTTCCAACATGAAATTTATCGCAAAGTTATTAATTAGATGTTAAAATATTTGTTCTAATCATTTTTTTAAGTAAATATTTTGTTATTTTTCTTAGCTTTTTAACAGTAGCGAAAGAAAACATTTTTTTTATTAACTAGAAAATTTTCCAGTTTTAAAATTGTTTTCGCTGAAAAATTTTATGACTCGTTTCTTAAACTGTGCTGCTGCTTTTGAATTAAAAATTTAGAAACGAATTCATTTCTACTTACGAAATGTACAACGGTTTTGTGTGTAGCTTTAATTGAGCTTAAAAAGCACTGCATTATGTAACAAATTTTAAAAACTTTTGTGTAAAAAAAACTTTTTAAAAAATACATAAATGCAACTGATGTATAAATAAAATTTATCAGATGGCTTCTTCAGCAGCTCAAAGGAGCTTCTTCAGTTGACACAACCATTATCGATTCATAGCCATATTATCTTTCAAAATGGAATTTTATGTATCGCATTACCAAATGAAGAAATTATCTTCCAATGTAGTTTCTCGGCACTGGTACACTAGCAGCAAAGAAAACAACTTTACGAGTTAGCAAAACGCAAGTTTGTTTAAGGAGCAATTTGAAAATGTATTTGACTTGGCCTCCAACTTTACAATGTATCGTGACGTTTTTTAAACAACAAAAAAAGTGTTCAGATACTTTGTATTAATGATACATAATGGTTCATATAATGATATTATAATTGATATATTATAAATGAAAATTTTGTATTAATATTATACTCTCTCTATTATATATATATATATATATATATATATATATATATATATATATATATATATATATATATATATATATATGTTTATTTCTTGACGACAACACGTACAATTCATTATTTTTTAAATAACAAAAAAAGGTTCAGAAAGTTGATACTTCGTATTATGATACATAATGATTCCTTACACTCAAACATATAAACATTAAAAGCCAAAGTTTCAAATTTCGGAAATAAAATGCAAATCTACCCTTAAAAAAAGTCACACCCAAACGAATGGATTGAGGAAACTTAAAAGAAATGTCTCGACCTAGAATGAAGATATTCTTAGTTTTTTCACCGTTCCCGGCTATCGGAAAGGAATAGGCCAGAAAACGATTCGATTGTCGGTACAAGACTAGTGGGAAAATGGACAACGGCGGAGTTCTCAATGTACGATTCCGTTCGCCATTGACTTAATGCTCTCTTCGATGCTGCCTCGACAACAAAATGGCTCGCTTTGTGCTTTCTTTCTTTTTTATTTTTTATTTGAAGCATTCGAGTTCTTTAAATACCATGTTTCCTTATCATAGTTAACAGTTCCTTCTCTCTTCCCCTAAACAGGGAAAGAAACTACAATCAAAAGAGTCTGAAGGTTGTTTATCGAATTACTTTTTTGTGTATCAGTAGGTGAATTGTTTAAGTCTTCCATTAATTTTATGCTACTTTGCAAAATGGTTAATTTTTTACTTTTTTTTTCTTTTCCAATGAAATTTTTTGTTTTTAGAACATTGTAAGACACGATGTTTAATGATTCGCAGCTTTTAGCTTTTGCATTAAAATACAATTTAGTTTATCCCCCCCCCCTTATTTATGTAGTGTTCCAAAAATGGCAACTTGATCAATTTTTCTGAAATATTTAACAAAGTACATTTTTTTTTAATTTTACACCCCCCCCCCCCCCCAAACACTAACAAAAAAATTATGCTTCATAAATTATTCATTGCAAATATAAACATGAATAAAATTTTAGATTGTAGCACTTGAAACCAAATATGTTTTCAATGAAAACAATATTTTCAAACAATTTGGTTTTTTTTTTGATGTACTATAAATTAGGTTTATTATTATTATTAATATTATACCTCGAGTTTCTGTCTCTTGAGCGAGTCCGTTATTACTTTCAAGTTATAAGAGAAATCAGTTTTTATTTAGCCAAATTTATCCCGTTTAAATAGAGGCAAAAAAATTATTTTTGTAAAAGTAGTCAAACTTGAAAATAAAAAAAGGTTTATAAATGTTTAAAAGCTCCCCATTTGTACTTCAAATCATCACAAGATTTCGATTATTTGTAATGCGTTTAATATTACAATCTGGGAAGATTTCTTTCAACGACTTCAAAAATGCTGCTCCTCTAGCGAAAGTCGTCTCCAGGTTGCGTCCATATCCTACTTACACGCATACATACACGCACGTACACACACACACACACACACATACACATACAGACACTCAAACACATACATACACATACAGACACCTACACAACTACCCACACACTCATGCCTACACACAGACACAAACACATATGCCTACACTCACATACACATTCCTCCCCCCCCCCCACACACAAATACTCATACACACAACTACCCACACACTCATAACTGCACGCAGACACAAACACACATGCCTACACACATACACATACCCCCTACACACAAACACACATACCCCCCACACACGCCTACACACACACACACACTCGTGATTGCGAAAAACATAATTTGAATTCAAGATGTCAAAATTCATTTTTTTTTTTTTTTTGAGAGAGAGAGAGAGAGTTGATTCTAACGTGGACAAATCCATGTTGTTACTTAGAGACTGGGGACTTCCAAAAGCGTTTTTCGCAGAGGGTGACGCTCCGAGAAGTTCGATTTTTGGCAAGCTAGCCCCGCCTTTTCCTGTCACCTGGTCGCCCATAGATCAAGTCCCTGGATCAATAGCGACGCGGGCACAGGTAAAGCGCGCGCTTTGCTGCCTCCCCTGGGTGCATAAAGGATATTGGCGTTTGCTGTCACTCTCCTCTTTCCAATTGTTGCAAAGAAATTTACTTCAAATGAGAATCGATCTTTAACATTAAAAGTAAAATAGAATTTCGTTTCTGCTTTCTGAAGTGCGAATTTCGACAAGGAACTTTTACCGATAAGCTCTCAACCGCATCAAATTCGTTTTCTCTGTTATCATGTTGAAGCATTTTCATTTTAAGTATTTTAAGAACCTGCCCCCCTCCCTTCCACCGGCAAACAGTAATTTGCTAACTACTTCTAAGAAACAATAACTTTAATCTGTGGAAGGAAAAACATTTTTTGTAAGAAAAAAAAGCTGAACAGAGGTTACTTTGTAGTTGCATTCTCTCTTTCTCTCTCTCTCTTATAGAAAACTAGTGGTACCCGCACGGCTTAGCCCGTAATAAAAAAAAATTAAAAGGTCTTTTGGTTCGCCTGCATACTTACAAATAATGTACGGTGAATTTTCTCGCCAATTGGCTTGTACCCATGTTACGGTTCCACGTTATGATAATTTCGTATCTCGCCAATTGGCTTGTGCCCATGTTACGGTTCCACGTTATGATAATTTCGTAATTTACTCGTCCATCTTATGATAATTTTGTTCTTAAAATTGAAATAGAAAAAGAACCACATCGAATTTTCGAAAAATCACTTCGAGGTGCACACCCCCATGCTACAAACTAACTTTGTGCCAAATTTCATGAAAATCGGCCGAACGGTCTAGGCGCTAGGCACGTCACAGAGATCCAGACATCCTCCGGACATCCAGACAGAGAGACTTTCAGCTTTATTATTAGTAAAGATAAGTAAGCAATTTTAGAGGTTTCGTATTTCTTATTGATTTTTATTAACTAGAGAAAATCGCCCGTAGAGGTATGACCTGTGAAAATTGTTTCTTCATTTAAATGAAGCAATTGCATGTTTGGTGATAGTTCGATAGCTGAAATTTTAACCCTAACTCCAGTGGATTAACCCTAAACTCCAGTAGATAGCGTTCATTGTTGACCACTTTTTGGTTTCTTCATTCTCCTGAAATGACGCAGTCTTACCGTAAGACAGTTTAGTGACCGGATCCAGTTCAGCCCTCTCAATATGAAGTATTTTTCTGCATGTCAAACGTTACCAAAAAATAGTATCAAATTATCATGCTATGGCGCAAGGTTCATTGTTGGTACCATTAGAGCGTTATTCGATCAGTGAATTGGCTATTATATATTTGAAGATGTAATTTTATTCATGGTCCTAGACGTTTACATATGAGAAACACTAATCTGTTTTTAAAACAATTTTAATATTCATAATGCTTTGATGATAGGTTTATTGCTTCCAGAGAATTCAAACTCATAGTTCAATATCGCTCGGATGAGAAGATAAAAGTTTTATTTTGTGCACTTGGTGCGTTAAAAAATTCTTCATGAAATCGTCTTTTGTTTTATCTCTTTTATATAAATATTATGAATAAATATTTTTCAAGAATTAAGAATTTTTATACAAGGACGAAACAATGAAGTCAAATCCCAAAAGCCCTTATTTTTTAAGCCTAATTTCGAATCCTAGTATGGTAGTACACACATGTAGGGATTGTTATAAACCAAAACCACCTTCAGTAGAAAACTCTGGTTTCGCCACTACACTGTAAAAAAATTCCGAAACGTTACTGATTATTTTAGTGTAACGTTTCATGATGTCAGTGATTTTTAACCACTTCCTGAGAAAATAAAGTACCACTGTCAAAAAGTTCTTGAATTGCTTCAAGTTGCAGGAATGTAGACTTCTCACTGTTATGAAAAATATTTTTAGCTCTCAGTTTAAAGATTAACTGAGCGTAAATATCGGTTTTTGCTATCGGTTTCAGTTCGATTATGGCCCATCCTGCCTAATTAAGCTCCCAAAGGGGCCGAATAAGCCCCTGGGTTCCGCAGCTTTGCTAGAGTTGCAAGCTAGAAAGGTGCTTTCAATTCTGTATTAGCGTAGGTCCTAGTTACAATAATGCTTCTGGAGCTTTCTTGGCAAATCAGGAAGGCTCTAGGCTATTATATTGAATCTACGAAAGTTTTTTCTCGACTGACTTTAACAGGGTAGATTACTGAATTCTTCAGAAAGATTCTAGGATAATTTCAGGAAGGTTACTAACTTTTAGAGGAAGACAATCTTGGTTTTTGCAAGGTATGTTACTGGCAGAAATTGGGCACATCAGCTGCCGATTCTTTTCCAGGAACGTTTCTGAATTGTTTTTACAGTGTATTTGTAGATGCATAGTGCTCCGAAATTTTGATATTGTATAACTTGCATACATAGTTATGCTTGTCAGGAAGCTACTAGAATTACTTAATCTTGCTAACTTATTTTTATCAGAGTATACTGCATAATTCATTCTAGAGAGTCTTCTTTTTTTTTTTTTTTAAATCTCAACTACATTTTATCAGAATGGAACGCTTTACGTACTTTCTTTCATTAAAATGCAATGTATTGAACTGTACTGAAATTCTTCTTTTCTTTTTTTCCCCTCAATGTTGTCTGAAAAGGGGCAGTTTTCCAATACAAAATACACAAGCTCGTTCCGACCTGAAATTAATTTTTTAATTAAACGAAATTAATACAAAAGCTGCTATATTGTTTCTGACGTTAGTAATCCGTAATTATTAAATTCTCCGTCCCCGTCTCTCCTTTTGTAATTAAAAAAAAAGTTTTCCGAGATTTTTCGGTGCCCTTCTTAGAAGTACAAGGTCATTAGAAAGGCTTCTAATTAATTTAGGAGCTGACTTCCGCAAGCTGTTCCTTTCGGAAAAGGGTTATGGGGTGAAAGTCGTCGGGATTAACTGTGGTGTGATCCCTTGTGACTTTGGGAGGGGACGACAATTTGATGGACACCACAGATGTCATGATCGGCTTGAGTTTCTCCCCTACCCGGAAGAAATCGATACAGATCATAGCCGACACTAGGACAATTTTGAAACAAGGCAAAATGTCAGTACCGTAAATGGTGTTTAAGGCAACTTTTTTTTTTTTTGGCTGAACTTTAGAGGCTTTTTAATACCGTAGTATAATTAAAATTGTGCACAAAAAAAAGAATTAAAAAAAATACGGAAAAATATATATATATATATTATTAAAATCTGATTTTGGCATTTTATAAACGTTTTCTAATAGCTCTATTTTCTAAAAATAATAATAATAAAATAATGTAATAGTAAGGCTAATACTAATAATTTAACATAATACTAATAATAAAAATAATAACATAATAGTAATAAACAAATATTTAAATAATATAATAATAATAATCCATTTTAAAGCCCCTAAAAAGAACAGGTGTTGGAAAGTAGATATTTTGGTATTTTCTTAGTTTCTCAACAGCATATATTGCAGAAAGATGATTGCAAATACATGCTAGAAAATGGGATTTGAAAAAAAAAAAAATGCTGTATTTTATTTACTTCATTTTATTATTTTAGTTTTTTTTTCTTTTTATTTGTTTTTGGCGTCGGGGCTACACGGCTCCTCGTTTCAAATTAAACACGACTGATCGAAAAAACTGCTACGGAGGAAAAGTTCGTTCTGTTAAACGAGCGTAAAACAAACTGAATTATGTCATAAATATAAAAACCTTTGTGAAAAGAAACTTTTCAAAAATACAGTTATGCAGCGAATGCTTTGATAAAATTTAGCAGGGGGCTTCATCAACAGGTCAAGCAGCTTCTTCACCTAACACAGTCATTATCGATTGATTACCATATTGATTATCTTTGGAAATTTATTTTTATACTTTGCGTTATCAAATGAAGAAATTATCCTCCAATGCAGTTTCTCGGCGTTGGTACATCAGTTGCAAGGAAAACAACTCTACAAGTAGGAAAGCGCAAGCTAATCAGAGAACAAATTTGGAAATTCGTTTAATTTGTGCTTTTAACTTTTGAATGTGTCGTATATTATGCTGGATTGTTTGTTGCAAAGCTATTTCATTCAATTAGTCTTATTTTTTTGATATTTTTAAATATTACTTTCATTTGACGTTGATTTTTGGCTAGTAGTTCAAAATTTGAAGCATCACTATATCTTAGTAAATGATTCGTCCTTGGTTTCATCTTTCGCTCAGTCATTGGTTTTACGTTTTTGAAAAAAAAAAAAAAATCTATAAAAATTATTAATTAATAAATAACTTATAATAATAATTAATATTGCACCAAGAGTCCTTTATTTGAACTTACATCGGTATTTAATGTTACTGCAGTAAAATCTCCTTCGCTACTCAATGTAAAAGCAATGTAATAAAGCATAGTAAATTCAAACATTATAACACAAATATATAATTTATGTACAATACTTACAATCAACAGATTCAGTTAATTTCGTTGAATGGGAATAGAGTTCCCTTTTTCTCAAAATATGAGGGGAAACTGAGAAAAGTTTATATTTATCGTGACTAAAATGTAGATAACTGAAGACAACTCCTCCACTCCTCCCCCGAATGGTAACAAGACCTTCTCGGTTTTGGTGAAAGATGTGGAGTGACTTTCCAACGCCATCCAACCAAAAAACCCGGGACAACAGCTGACTTGATTGTAATTTTGACAAAATACAGTAACACCTTCAAAATCAACATTTTGTGTACATAAGTAAGGTTGATTGCAATTTGAAGAAAAACATATAAATGATTTTTTAAATACATTTTTGAAGAGAAAATGATGTTACTTTCAAAAACATAAATGATAACTTTGAGAAAAGTTTATATTTATTGTGACTAAAATGTGCACAACTGAAGACAACTCCTCCACTTCTCCCCCGAATGGTAACAAGACCTTCTCAGTTTTGGTGAGAGATGTGGAGTGACTTTCCAACGCCATCCAACCAAAAAACCCGGGACAACAGCTGACCTGATTGTAATTTTGACAAAATACAGTAATACCATCAAAATCAACATTTTGTGTACATAAGTAAGGTTGGTTGCAATTTCAAGAAAAACATATAAATGATTTTTTTTAAGTACAATTTTGAAGAGAAAATGATGTTACTTTCAAAAACATAAATGATAACTTTGAGATTAATTGAAATTTTTTTTGAGAAAAGTTTATATCTATTGTGACTAATGTAGATATGTAACATAAAATAAAAGCTATTGGGTTTACTCCCTCAATAGAGTATAGAGTGGTTAGTAAAATTTTGGCTCCAACATTTCGGTCAAAAAAAAAATTTTTTTTTTTGGTAGCCAATGATCCGAGTGTACGGAAAGTCACTAAACACAAGATGGAATAAAATATTACTGTACCTCATTTTGATAGTAAGCCAACCATTGTATGTAGTTCAAATTTATTACATACCTTTAATTACAAACTCATAAACTTTGTAAATAAACTGCAATTTTGTTTTGGTAACTGATATTTAATTCCTAATCATGAATAATACATTGTGAAAAATATTGAGCAATGTAAGAGACTGGTATTGATTTTTCTACCTTTAACCGCCTTTTCTTTCTTTATTTTTTATTTTTTAATGGAATAGAAAATGTG
This sequence comes from Uloborus diversus, assembly GCF_026930045.1. Lineage (NCBI taxonomy): Eukaryota > Metazoa > Arthropoda > Arachnida > Araneae > Uloboridae > Uloborus > Uloborus diversus. The sequence continues at coordinate 22,468,537 of NC_072735.1, forward strand.
ATAAATACTTTCTAATTCTTTAAAATGTTCGTGGAAGTTAAAAAATATGTTCAAAGCGTAGTCTACCCTGCACTTATACCTTTACAGACACAAAAATAAAAGATGAAAAAAAAAACTTTTTTCTAAAGCTAGAAAAAAAAACTCTCAAGACAAATTTCGGCTGGGCATATTAGCTCCAAATAAGGCTATCATCTCAGTAAGATCTCTGAAACTAAAAAATTACGTGCAGAGCTAAGGCGTTGCTAAAAGTAAGACGCTTCCCCGATATTAATTTAATTCTGCCTTCTCGCTAGTCACAGTATCATCCTCTCTAATCCTCTCGCCATTTCGTTTTTTTTTTCCTCTCTCTCCGTCGCCAAAGATGCTCGGTCCTCCGTTCTTCGATATTTTTCGTGCTCTGATAGAGTGCGGAGTTCTCACTTTCCTTAATGTCTCGGGCTACTTAGCCCTAATGAAAGTTTAATGGAGAGAGTCGAAACACTCTCGCTTTTCTGTGCAGCAGATGCTGTTAATGCACCCCCTTACGTATTCATATCTGAGCCCGACAATGCTCGGGGTAGTGAACCAAGTCGGGGAGATGCGTTTCCTTCTGTAGGGAGTCGGTTGTGTTGCCTCGAAAATCCTTTACATAGCATGAAAATTGCGCTACAATTATTCTGGAGTTGGAAAGCATTAATTAAATGCATATTTAATCAAGATTAATTATATATTTTTTCGGTTTAACTATTTTTACTTAGTAGTACTTAGTACTAAATACCATGCTTTGACATCAATCCTTGAGTTGAACCGCACCATTGCTGCGGTCACTCATCTGGAGTGCTAATTCTACATTAGCTACCAGTTTGTTTGGTTCTCTTGGATCCCTTAAGAGGTTTTTCGTCTCCAGTTCATGTGATTCCTATTCCGGGCTGATGAGTGCTAAAAAGCACGAAACTGCAGTCCTCAGATCGAATAACTGAGCTGGTGGTGTATTTTAAGTCTTTTTGCGTAGTTTTGATTTTAAAATACAGTAAAATATCATTATGACGAATACCAATACAACAAAATATCTTCTTTATCAAAAATAAGTGTTCTGTCTCAGTTTAATTTCCACTATATTGCTTGAATTTCATCACATCGAAATTACCGGTTTAGGGAACAAAATTTGCGGTTCCTTGCAGCTCATTGCAACGAAATTTCGCTGTTTTTTTTAAGTGCATGCACTCATATACGAGCGTAGAGAATTGCACTTGTAAAACTTTTTCTAATACATTTTTGACATTAGCTTTATTTATACTTGCAATGAATTCCAGTTGATAAAGAACTCAATAACTCAATGTACCACTGACTGTCCGAAAAAGAAACATAGTTTAGCTCTGTAATGTCAAATCCTACCTACGCTAAAAAAAAAACTGTAGTACCTACTGCTAGAAAATTTCTAGGAAACTGGGATTCCGTAACACTTTTTAATTACCGATACAGCATCTTAAGATGTATTGTAACGTTACTTACGAAGAAGCTGTATCGGTTACTTTAAACTTTTATGGAATCCTAGTTTCCTAGACATTTTCTAGTAGTATTGCAGTATTTTACAGTGTATATACGAGAATAGCAAGATTTCAATGAATAGTTGTGAGAACCTTGAAAGAATAACAAAATAAAGTAAAATACTCTCGTGTATTTTAAGTTAAATGTAAATTTATTTTGATATTTAATTGCTATTAACTCATTGCTTATCTATTGAGCTGGTAGAAATAACTTCTGCGAAGAGCGTTGACATTTGTTCCTCGGGTTGTTGACAATTTCAAAGCTTCGCACTAATTTTGGGAAATTTATGCAAAATATATATATACAGTGGCTCCCAAAAGTGTTCGTACACCTTGAAATTTTGTAGTAAAACCAAAATAACGCAAAACTGAATTCGAATATGAAGTCCAATTTTTTTTCACACCATTCCTATGCCATTTTGAATAAAACCCAGTAGTTTTTCAAAATATTTCCAGATTTAATTTTTGAAATTTGTCAAAAAACGAAGAGAAAAAGAAAAAATACGCCACAAAAGTCATTGTACACTGAAATATTTTCGAGTAAATTCATGATTAAAATTATCGTATGTGGTTTTTTTTATTATTTTTGCATTGTAATGACACTGTAAAATCATTTGCCGTTATTTTTTTGTCTATTTATTCCCTAATATTCTGCTTATTATTTTTAAATGGTATGTATGCGTAGAAAACAACAAACACGATTCGAAATTTGATTTTTTTTCCCTCACAGTAGCCATAAATTTGTTTGAAATGTCTCTAAATTAGGTAATTTATACCATTCTATAGTGAAGTGCTTGATAAAATGCTTTAAAGACAAGAATCGGATCGAAAACAAGGTAAGAAAAGGTCAACTGGCAAAGTTAACAAAGCGTGATCGGAGGTTTACAGTTAAAAAAAATTATGAAAAATACACATTTGAGTGCTGAAAAAGTTTCTGCAGAATTGAATGAACATTTTACGTTTAATTTTCACCTAAAATTGCTCGCCAAGTTCTCTGATTAGCTGGATTAAAAGGGGACCTCTTTCCGCAGAAATTTTCTTGTTCGTGCGAAAAACAGTAAGCTTACGCTTTCCGTCGTAATATCAATGATAAATAAGCTCAAAACGTTTTGGAGCAACGACTTACTTATAGATGAAAACAAATTCAACATTTTGGGTTAAATTGTTGTATGATTGTAAATAGAAGAAAAAATGAGGAATTTAATCTTAAGAACTTAGTTGAATCAGTTAATCAGAACGGTGAAGGTGTTCTTGTGTGAGGGTGCATTATAGCATCAGGACTTGGAAATTTGGAGTTTTTTGATGAAATAATGAATCATACTGTTTGTTTAAATATTTTAAAAAACAATTTTGAACTATTAGCCCAAACAACTTTGTTTTGTATCAAGATAACGATAAGAAGCACACGTTTGCGTTTGGTGCCTCAAAAATTGTCTTTAAACTTAGAAATATCTCCTCAATCGCCAGATTAAAACTTAATGGAACATATTTGAAGATATCTGGTATCTAGATTACGAAAATACACCATTGAAACGAAAAGCGAACTAGAAACATTAAGACTCGAAGTGCGGCTGAACACTTACTCAGAAATTGCACAAAAATGAAAGAAAAAACAATGAAATCTATTCCCAGACGTTTAAAAGCTGTTGTTGATAATGCATGATATTCTACTAAATAATAACTTTGTAAAAAGTTAGATTATTTACTAATTTTTTGACATTTTTTCAAAGTGTACGAAGACTTTTGTGAGATAAAATTTCCGGCACTTTTTGGTTTTTGATTTTTTTAAAATTATGTTTTAATGTTTTATTAAAAATTGTCATGTAGTTTTGTTAAAAACATATCATAGATCTTATAATAAAATACCTATTTCGAAATATTAATTCTAACCTAAGGATAATGGCCTATTTCATTGAAACTCGTAGGTGTACGAACACTTTTGGGAGCCACTGTGTATATAGTTGGCTCTCTCTGTTTAACGACGCTCTATTTAACGACTTTCTCTATTTAACGACGGCTTTTCCCGGTCCCAGATGGTCCACTATAGTGTTAAAAGCATTCTATTTAAGGACGCTTTCTACTTGACGATTTTTTGTGGTTCCTTGAAAGTCGTTAAACAGAGAGCTCACTGTATGTATATATATATATATATATATATATATAAACACCGTAAAACCTGTGAAGTTGACCACCTGTCTAAGTTGACCACTTTTTTCAAGCACAGAATTAGCCCTTATCATATAAATCAACCTCTGTAAGTTGACCACCTGTTTAAGTTGACCATTTAAGTAGTGCACTGCAAGTGGTCAACTTACACAGGTTTCACTGTATATTATTTTTTACACTATCCAAAATCACTAAACTAGCTCTAATTTCGGAAATTCCTAGAATAAGATACACTTTATCATGACTTCAAATGACGAGGGGCGTGCCGTTGAGGGGCATTTTGGCAAGCTTTCAGTGAGGAGAGTTCCCTCGCGATTTCAAAAGTCGCCACATTTGCATTCCTCCTGGAGGACATCTGGCCAAGGTTTTTGATTTGTAGACAATGATCGACCATATAATACCCGAGTAAATAATGGTTAGTGAGATTCAGATTTCCCGCCAAAGTTTGCGTTTTAGCAGAAATTCAAATTATCTCCAGAGGAAGCGGAGGATTGTGAGCATCAACAAGTTGGAAACGAAACTCAGAAATTATTTACCAGTTTAAATTCCCTCAATACGTCCTTAACGCTATTTCTCAAATTTCAACTTTCTGAGCAACGGGTTTTATCAGAGTATCTATGGCTCACAACTCTCTACCTGAGCAGCCATACTGAATAAGCTGCAACTGGCGAAACAAAGTCTGTGTTCGGAAAAATTGACTTTACATCAAATTTCAACTAAACCGAGGAAATATTCATGAGAAATAAAGCCACGGAGCTTCTTGGGGACCGCTATCATTTGGAGTCCCTAGCTCCGATTGGTCGTTACCGTTTCCGCCATCGTCTGCCAAACGATCTCATTAAGAACCGGAAACCGAAACTCAAACGTCCGTAATCGAGAGCATTACGGGAGATGGGGGAATTTTGGAAAAACGACTTTTTCCAACATTGCCAGCAAACGATGAAATTTAAACCGGGATTGGAAGTTGCCTCAAGAACCAATCGTTACAAACATTCGCTCTCCCCAGACGTCGTCTTTTTTTTTCCAGTACATTTTTTTTTTTTCATTTCTTGTGTTGCTTGCTAATATAATGGTTATATTTTATATTTTATTTGTCGTTATGCACAAGTAGCAATCTTTAAAACTTGTCGAAAATGGAATATGGTTGTTGCTGGAGACCTTTTTTTTTTTGGCATTCGAACTGATGCTGTCGTAAAACTTAAAAGCAAACTTTATGTTTCAAAACGTTCGGTTTTATTTTATTTATACCGGCGTCTCTCGTATAACACGGTACTTGTACAACACGGTTTCGATATTGCACGGCACCAAATTTTCGATTATTATAACACGGTTTCGATATTACACGGAACCAAATTTGCGATTATTATTACACGGTTTCGATATTACATGGTACCAAAGTTGCGATTATTATAACACGGTTTCGATATTACATGGTACCAAATTTGCGATTATTATAACACGGTTTCGATATTACATGGAACCAAATTTGCGATTATTATAACACGGTTTCGATATTACACGGAACCAAATTTGCGATTATTATAACACGGTTTCGATATTACACGGAACCAAATTTGCGATTATTATAACACGGTTTCGATATTACACGGAACCAAATTTGCGATTATTATAACACGGTTTCGATATTACACGGTACCAAATTTGCGATTATTATAACACGGTTTCGATATTACACGGTACCAAATTTGCGATTATTATAACACGGTTTCGATATTACACGGAACCAAATTTGCGATTATTATAACACGGTTTCGTATTACACGGAACCAAATTTGCGATTATTATAACACGGTTTTAATATTACACGGAGTGAAACTTACTTCATGGTAGTTTTTATACTTCATTTTAATACTTCATGGTTTAGATACAACACGAATGTTACCTTTAAAAAAGATGAAATTTCATTTTTGTTTAATACATTCTGTTAATGTTTGATAACTCTAATAAGTTTTTACTTAGTTTTTGTGAAACTTGGTTTCGATATAACACGGTACACATCCCTTGATTTACATTATTTCTAAGTCGCGTATAACACGGTTTCGATATAACACGGTACATATTGACATAATTTTTACTATGTACATGATTAATTAGTGTAAAAAATAAGTTAAAAAGTTATTTTAAAAAAGTCTCGTATAGTACGATTTCGATATTAACGGAACGAATTAACCGTGTTATACGAGGGACGCTAGTATACATTTACTTGAAGTGTTCTACATAAAATGCTAACTTTAAAACCATTTGCGAAATTTTAATTTTATTTAAGTCAAAGCTAAGCATAAAGACAAAATATTGATAAATGTACAACAATTAGATATTTTTTTTTTTTTTTTTTTTGCATATTTTTCGAAAAGAACAATAATTAAGTTTTTCTCACTACTTTAAAAATAACAGCTAAAACTTACTACTACTTAAAAACCTGTAAAACAGTAATTAACTACATGCAAGATGTGGTTCTGCCTTAACCCTGGCTTAAAAGCGGTAACTTACTTCATAATTTACTAGTTACTGTAAATTTTAAAGATTTTTCATTCAAATTTTATTTACTTACTAGTGGTAACCGCACGGCTTTGCACGTAATAGAAAAATTAAAAGATCTTTTGGTTCGCCTGTATATATATTTACAAATAATTCATGGTGAATTTTCTCGCCAATTGGCTTGTACCCATGTTACGGTTCCACTTTATGATATTTTCATAATTTACTCGTCCATCTTATGATATATTTGTTCTTGAAATAGGAATAGAAAGAGAACCACATCGAATTTTCGAAAAATTGCTTTGAGGTGCACACCCCCATGCTACAAACTAATTTTGTGCCAAATTTCATGAAAATCGACCGAACGGTCTAGGCGCTATGCGCGTCACAGAGATCTAGACATCCTCCGGACAGAGAGACTTTCAGCTTTATTATTAGTAAAGATTATTCTGTAAGTTTTTCGGTTGCAATCAAGCAAATCGAAATCTTAATAAAATCAGTATGAAACTCACTCTACAGCATTGATAACGATTTTCGTCATGACTTTTAAATAAAAAACAAAGATTCATTTTTCAATGAAACTTTCCGAATTAGTCAACCAAACCCCTACCCCCTTCCTAACGATTTCCGAACCATTTTTCTGACCAGCTATACCTATCCCCATCAATCATTATTGACCCACTACTGGAGGAAGCCAATTGTTAGTTTATTTTCGAATCCTGAGATCCGCTAGTTTTGGTTTTTAAGCAATAGCAACGAAATTCCATGTAATTCTGCCCTTTCGGATTTCCGAGAATACTTTAAAGGATTTTTGTTACCTCCTGAATACGTACATAATCTTCTTTACTAATAATAAAGCTGAAAGTCTCTCTGTTCGGAGGATGTGTGTAGGGTGTCTGGATGTGTGTAGGGTGTGTGGATGTGTGTAGGGTGTTTGGATGTCTGTAGTGTGTTTGGATCTCTGTGACGCTCATAGCGCCTAGACCGTTCGGCCGATTTTCATGAAATTTGGCACAAAGTTAGTTTGCAGCATGGGGGTGTGCACCTCGAAACGATTTTTCAAAAATTCGATGTGGCTCTTTTTCTATTCCAATTTTAAAAACAAAACTATCATAAGATGGACGAGTAAATTATGAAATTATCATAAAGTGGAACCGTAACATGGGTACAAGCCAATTGGCGAGAAAATTCACCATGCATTATTTGTAAATATACAGGCGAACCAAAAGACCTTTTAATTTTTCTATTACGGGCAAAGCCGTGCGGGTACCACTAGTAAGAAATATAACTTTAACAATTTCAGTAATACTACCTCCTTCAGCTTGTTCGTTTAAAACACTGCATATTTTCAGCTGATATTTTTTCTTTACCATTTCATCATTTTTCAGTGAAAGTACCAAAAAACCAAGAATCTCTGCTCCCACTTTTCCAACAGCCATTAAACTGTTACCAATCCTATTTAAGCTAAATTGTAGGCAACAACTCGGGGAAAGGATATTCATTCCATGGTAAATTGGCAGGAAAAGTATAAACTTTGGCGATTAAAATATCCCCCATTCGACAAAAACCATTTCGAATCTTTCCGTGTTAAAGATTTCAGCGGAATGATTTTTTCAGAGAAAAAAAAAAAGTCTGCAAAGATCCCAAGGATTACATTCCGAAATGTTATCGAAGTAATTAAACGCAGGCGGCTGCTCCTTCGAAAAAGTGGCTGTGAAACACGCCATTACGGATTCCGGCTCTGGCGGATTTAATCTCTGTATTTATGCGTCACTCCGATCCAATAAGCCCCCCTCCCCTTTCGCATTGTTCGCGAAATGGTAATGAGGGTAGATTCCGAAAATTGGAAGTTCCGACGGTCATTTTTCATCCTTACGTTCCTTGCGGAGGAAGGATCGCTGTTCCCGAAGATTTTCATTTGGCCCGTCCAGTTAATAGGGAGACTGCTCTGAAGGCTTAGTTTCTAAGACATTTTATTTCTAAACCAGACTAGATTGCAACACCTAAATTTGAATTTTCTTCAAATTATTGTGAGTTTAGAACACAGAATATGGAAATGACTTTGCGAAAATATAAGTGGTAAACTTTGCTTGATCTACATTAATGCACTATATTTTAAGGAAAAGTAAATGCCTAATTTCATTCATGCCAGCATAAAAAAAAATTTTAAGATTTTAATTTTAAAAACTGTCAGCGAGCTGGATTTCAATGCTTTATAATGCCATATAGGTCATAATTTTTTTATCTAATTTGATCAGGGAAAGCAGCACTACTTCTTAAAGTTTTATTTGATGTGCAATGCAAAGTTTCTTTTTTTTTTAAATTTTAAATCAATAATTTTAAGCCACATGACTGTTGTATGCATAATTATATGGATATGTAGAGCGCGTGTGTCTGATACCCAATATTTAAATTTCAATTAATTTGCATTTTGATGGATTTGCCTTATATTTTTATTATGTTCATATACACAAAACAGAGTTCTAACGCATATGGTACGTTGTGATTACCATAGAAAATATACCAACAAGCATCGTTGGAATAAACGACCACAAAGGAAGCCAGACAAGGCCAAACTCGAGGGGCTTAACAAATTTTTGATAGGTTTCCCAGAAGTAGAAAAAAATCGAAGTTCCTCTGAGGGAAAAACATACAACAGCAACTTAGATAACGTTTATATACTGGAGTTCTTCAAATAACTCTTAACTGTTGTTCTGTAAGAAATAAAGAGTCTTTATTGTACTAACTTTTCTTTGTAAGTAAAAATACAATTATTGTTAATTTTACTTGGGATTAATTTTCTGATGTCTTTCTAACTTTTAGCATCATATGCTATTTAAAGCAAGTGTTAAGACATGTCGACATTGATTTACTCGCATTTGAGCGGTTTTCTAATAGGTAATTTTAAATACGAATATTTCTGTGAAAATTTTTTTGAAACTTGTGATCATAATACTAACTTTGAATTGATCCATGTTAAAAGAGATCACACTTATTTTCATTACATTTTAAGTATTGGCCGCGTTATGGAAAAATATTAGTACATGACAGTAGGGCTGTGGAACAGAGTTGACAAAAAGACATTATAAGATTGAAAAAAATTAGAAAGTGCAGACGTAAATCAGCATTTATTTTTCGAAAACTGATTACTTTTAACTTTGTTTTAAATTTCAAAATAGGAATCTAATATACGGAGAATCGCTTTCCAATTTTTTACCTTCTTGTGAAAATAATCACGTACTTCATCGAACACACACACAATAAATAAATAAATAAAAAATATTTTGGCGAAAAGTTTGGCGAGTGTTAGCCGCGATAAAAGCATCATACAAGGGATGTGATCCATTCTGGCAACCCTTCATCCGAGGGATGATTTTGTGTGAGAAATTCGGACCCCTCTCGTGTCCCTAGAATCCTTTACCTGGGTTCTTGGTCACATTGATTTTGCAATTTGTGTTTCCTTGCCTGGAAAAAAAGACCAGAAAAGGGGGAAAAGATGGGAATGCATCAAAATCTTTGATTCGGGTTCAACTCACAGCAACACATTTCGAGAGAATCAAACTATTGGGGGGGGGGGGGCGCATTTCAGAGAAAAAACTGGGGCATTGGATCCGCAAGATTTACCCTAGTGAAAATAAAAAATGATAAAATAGCGCGGAAGAAAGAAAAGATGGCGATGAAAAATGGAGTCGATTTTAAAAAGAATCGTAAGAGTATCGGAAAAATATGGAAAGTATATATTGCGATTTTTTTTCTGCTTTGACGCATCGGTAATAAGACGCTTAGTTATTGATTTTTGTAACTAGAAAATGATCCCACTGCAGAATGGAAAACCATTTGGTTTTCTTTCTATTCCAGTTTTATTTGAAATAAGTACGAACAAGCATTATGGGGAGAGTTTTAATCTAATCTTTAAAATGCACATTGTATTCGAAATTTCATGAAGATGATTATGAAAACTTGAAGATTATCTAAAGTTTTTGTTTCATTGAATAATAATCGTTTCCATTTTCTTCATTTGCGTGTTTTGCATTTCGGTCTAAGCACCTTCCATATCTTCTGCAGAAGACACGTTGTAGTGCTTCGTTTCCGAACGTTTGTGGTTTTCAGAGGGAAACGTAAAATTAATTTTTGTCAGTCATAAGATTTCCTTCAGAAGGAATTTTAAACGAAGGAAATGAAATAAAGCCGTATGGTTCCATCTTTGGCTAATGCATTAGAATGTAAAACTTCAGGGGTACCCCGTCCCCCAAATTCAATGGCCCAAATTCCTCCTTAAAATTTTTCTCGACCCTCTTTCACTTTATTTTTTAGAGTACGTTTTTTATTTTAATTACTTTTTAAAATATTTCTTCTTTACTTATTTATTTAATTATCATTTTTATTATTTTATTAGAAAAGTTCTGTGCTACGCCAATTAAAAAACCACACACACACACTAAATAAATATACATAAATGAAATAAAATATGAGCAGAATAAAATAAAATAAAAATATAAATTAAAAATAAATCAATAAATAAATTTAAATGAATAAATAAAAAAATGTAAAAAATCCCCTTTGATAAAAATTTCAATGGCGCAAACCTGCGCCATAACCCCCCCCCCCCTCCCCTGTGTGCATCCCTGTAAAACTTTTCAATCGAAAATTATCTTTTGGAAAGGTAGACAGGCAGGACCGGATTTGGAAGTGTGGTGACCCCGGGGCAACGAAGGAGTGGAGACCCCTAATCAGGGTTCGAAAACATCATATTTTCGAAAATATCCGATACATTGATATATATCCGAATATTTTGATATATATGTATATATCCGATATTTTCAACTCGTGAAAGGATATTTTGTAAAAATTTTATTTTGGGGGGCCCCTCTGTTGTGGAGGCCCCAGGGCAGTAGTCCGCCTGCCCTCCCTTAAATCCGGCCCTGCAGACAGTTTTGCATATGTTCAGCAGGTCCTCCAAGAGCCAAGAAGGGCCCCTTGCCAGTTTGGGTAGCTGACCTCCCTCCCCCCATAAAACATAAGATTTATACTATTTTGATTCCGAGCCAGGCCTCTAGTTTTCGACTAGGCTAACATGGGGCCTCTCATCATCCATGGTGTTCTGACGTCACCATGCTCAAAGAACGCTGTATTTTCTGCTATTAACAAGGAAATGTAATCAATCTCTTGTCACTTCTTCTTATAGTTGTCTGATAAAAAAAAATATTTCTGACTTTAGAACATTTAATATTTTAACTCCAGGAAACTTTGCGCTAAGAACATTGCAAAATAGTTTCTGCCAACCGAATATTTTAAGTAACCCCGTAGTACGAATAAACATAAAAATATAAGGCACAAATTTGCATGGAGGATTACTTTCTGCCTTTAGCTTTGTCACACAACTTCCTTTTCCAGTTCTTAATTAGTTGTTCTCTGAAACTTCGGTGCATTAAGTTGTCATTGCAAATTTATGCCGTTTCAAGAAAACAATTTTTTTGCTGAATTGAAATGATGTCAAACACACTATTATGAGTTGCCAGTGGAAACATAAACTAAAGAAAGTTGAATAATTAAAGGGGGAAAATCTGTATAAGGGTTAGTTTAGTCTATAGTTGTAGCAAACGTAACCTGGCGGCATTATGAAGGCTACGCAGATCCTATTCAGAGCATTACGATGCCGCCAGGTTATGTTTGCCACAATGGGGTCGTTTCCAAAATTTTAAAAATAATTTTTTCTGAAAGAACATGCTTAAAAACATAGGAGCTGACCATTTTTTAAATAATTGGTTTCAGTGTAATATTTTTAAAAAATTACTTAAATCGGTGCGCTTTCATTGTTTACAGTGTAATCCGATGACATCACAAATGATGAAATGCCATTCAGCGTCGCCAGTCACAGAGCAAAATATTTAATTCGCATCTTTACTCACGTGTATTGGCAACGATGTGGTTGATAGCAAGCGCAGAGCGCAATTTTAATTCGCTTCTTGATTATCATAACATGGAAACGCAGTAGAAAGATGCGCCAAAGAGCATCATTTGTGACGTCATAAAGACCACGCCTTGTTTGAAAAATCGGAAATTTAAAAAAAAATTAATTAAAAAATAACTGTTGGGAAAGTGAAAATATTTTCTGGATCTATGTTATTATATATATATATATATATTGCTTATTCTATCGATTTCAGTGACAAAACGTACTATTTTTGACTGAAGGAAACAACCCCATTATAGTTCTGCGCGTTTTCTTCTTTGTTCCATGTCTTGATAAAACTGTATTCTTAAATCCCACTCAATTATTTTAGCCCCTAAGTAATTTACAGTTTTCTTAAGAATTAACTTGCGAATTTCAGTTGATTATAACATGTTTCAATAGTTGAGAAAATATACAATCATCGTCATACATATATTGTACAATATGGAAAAATCATAGCAAGACATAACCTAATATATTACTTGAAAGATTCATCATTCTATTCAGGTTTTCTACTAAATTTTCACTCGTTAAAAAAATGATTTCTTGCAAGACCACTAATAAAAGTACTGTTTTAAAAAAATTAGCTTATTTTAATTTATGCTTTATTTCATTTCCTCGTCTAACCAAACAAGTAAAAAAGTAACGTGTTAAAAATACATTACAAGAAATTTCCCGTTACTGTATTCATTTGATTAAGGACATTTGTATGATTTGCACCAACCTATTGAATGTTACAGACAGATTATGCTTCACGAAATTTATATTTGAGGGCAACAGTTTTTCTAATGGAAATGCAAAAGAAATTTTAGAAATAATTTCTTGAAATATCCTAAGAAAAGATTAGAAATTTCGTGAACATTAAGAAAATTATGTTAAAGTATTTCTAAACATCTCTTCTAAAACTGTCTACGGAAGCAATCTAAGAACTCTACTTCAGAACCTAGGCTACAATCTAAATTGAACAGAAATATTTTTGTGGCTACAGCAGGATTTAGATGAATTTTTGTATCAATTTTTAATATTTTCTTGGCGTATTCCAAGTGCGCTATATTCTCATGTTCCGGTCTTGTCTAAGGAAATTGGATCCCATCCTGGAGAAAAATGGAAGTCTAATTGAATTTCTTCGAGAGCAATATCGTTTTTATTTTTAGTCGTAGTCTTTTCTCCAGAACCTGTAAATACTCTTCAACGTTAGGGAGAGACAAGATTTACGGAACCAACGTGAGAGTAAATATAGTAGCAAGCGGGAAGTGTGTTTCCATCGATCTGGCGAGAGTTTGCCAATTACCGAAGGCGAACGTGGACACAGGGGCTTCAAATTATGAAAAATGGGCTTCCTCCATCCCACAGTGACACTTCATTGCCACCTGGGGGAAGGAGACTTTCAGGAAGGTTTCACATCAGGCTTAGTTGTCGTTGCTGTAGAAACTGAATGGTGAGGGAGATTGTAAAGAGTTTCAGAAAAAGCTTGTTCGGTCTGAAGTTCAGTAGGAAGGGAATAGACTCACTAATATATATTGCTGAAAAGAAACGAGCTGATGTGTGCATCACATGACTTCCTTTTACTCCAATTTAATGTTATTTCCCCATTATTGGCAATTTTAATGTGATTCAATAGTTTACTCTCTAAATATCACCAACAATCGCCAAATTAAAACCAGATTAAAAAAAAAAGCCAAGTTGGCGACAAAACTTGGCAACCAAAAAATTGGCGATATATTGCCAAGTGTGTATGTATGTATGTATATATATATATGTTCATATATAATTGATAATTCAATGGGACTAGAGGGTCTTCTCCAAATGATGTCATGCTTATAGGGGGTGGGATGGTCGTGAAATAGTGACAATTTGATAAGAGGAAGTAGGGGGTAACAAGAAGTGTGACATCACGCATTTTTTATTATAGTATTTTACTGTAATCTAGCGTGACTTGAGACAGGGGGGTAGAAGGGTGAAGATAAAGTCTTTGAGTCAAGAGACGGAGGGGTCAAATATCTCGAAAAAAAGTGTGACATTATTCATGGACAGTCCCCAAGCCATTTTCCCAGTGGATGGTGATGTAATTGTTAATTATCTTACTTGGACAATAAAAATGTTGTTAGATTGCTTTTGTGGGGGAAAATAGTCATTCCAGTTTCAGTTATGACTGCTTGTGCATGATAGATATTGCTCAGACAATTATTGGCAGGAGAGTTGGTACTTAAATTACTTAGTCTGCACATGGTAGCAATACATCTTAAAATGCTGCAATGGTAAAAAAATCTCTCAACCTTATATAAGTATCAAATTGCTATCATCGTTTGATGTAACCAACATGACATTAGGTGGTGTTGAACACAGTTTATCAGATGAAACATGTGTGCTTCTTGTCATCTCAAAGAATAGGAAAGTTCTGAAGAAATTTTATGGTGACAAATGAAATAAAACGTTTTAGAGCGACAGGAAGTTGGGAGAATTTAGAAGGTGGGAGAGGGGATTGAAACTTACGGCCCTTATACTGCCCTTGGCGAACCTGCAGTTGCGAGTCTATAATAATAGCTGGAAATTCGAAGCATTTCATCAAACTCTTATCTTGTCCCTTCGAGCGAACAGCATTGTTGGGCTTTTAAACTGACTTTCAAATAAAACTTGTGCCATGCGGAGAAACCTTCTTTGTGTCTGCCTGAGAAATGAACACCTTTTTGCTGTAGGCCAACATGGCTTGCGCGTAAAGTTACCACAGAGGGCGAGAAATAGATCTTTAAACTGTCGTAAATTTACGATCTGAGTTAAGAAGTCAAGTTCCTTACCTCGTAAAATGACTTTATTTGCGGGTCTTTATGACTTATATTAGAGTACATTAAGATTCGTATTGTGTGGTTTTATAAGTATTGTGTTGAGCCGTAAATAATTTGGGTTTTTTTATATGCTTTGAGCTAAACATTGAAAGGAAAGAGAATCCGTGTCAATCAGCTTGTGGTAAAAGAAATTTTAAAATTCATTTTGCTGCATATACCTCAAAAAAGTGATTCGATTTTGTGACTTGCTAGTGAAAGTGAACCGCTAACAAAGTCGTTGCGTTATATTTTATGAATTATCATGAAGTATAATAAGATTATGCATGCTGCATGAAAAACAGCGCTCCCAAGTTTCTGAAATTGAATTAGAACATAGAAAACTTAAACTTTTCTCGGGGGAAAGGATTTTATGCGATACCTTTTTGCCCATAAATTTTTTTATCGATAAAAGTGTTGACCTTTGGTGACCACAAAAATTTCAAAAATTACTCTTGTTAGTTGAATCTTCAACGTTGTTTGAACCTTGCTCACAAACGCACTTTTTATATTAAAAAAAAAAAGAAAGAATAGAAAAAAAAAACAGGTTTTTCAATTTAAAAAAAATCCCCAATAAAAAAAAAACTTACGTTGGAAAATTGGGCGAATAATTATATTAAAGAGGTGAAGAAGAGTATTGAAGATACTCACCATGTTCTATTTAAAATGGTTCCGTTTTAAATTTTGTTTTAGTAAAGGATATTTCAACAGACTTTCGTTTTGTAAGCAGTTCTAACGTAGCCAGAATTTACCTTCTGGAAGGGAGAGGGGGGAGTTGCTCATAACAGCCCTCCGTTCTTTTTAAGTGCCGTATTAGGATTAAAACATATCTTAAAACGAAGGCCTATAGGGTCTTTTGTCATGCAGACTATACAGGCAAGCAATATTTTTTCAAAAGGCTCAATAGATATGAAAATAAGTCTCGAATACTACCCCAAATAGTAGAATGTTTCATGAGAACGTTTTAAAATGGTTATCAACATTAAGACATCCGATTTAAAACGTTTATTAAACGTTAAAACGTTACGTAGGTGATAGTGTCTTACATTCGTAATGAAGAATGGATCTACTGCACATGAAAAACTTTGGGTAAAAATTCGAACACCTTTTTTGTCATTTGTTTGCACTGCCACTGAGTTCGGATATTGCAAATCAGGGTGTGACCAACATGTCTGTCGCTAGGGTCGATAGTATGTTTCAACGTTCAGGGTAATTCTAGTCGAACTTCTTCCCCTATCATTTTCGACCAATCACATGTTTGAAAATCGCATTTGATTCGCCTCCCTGATATCGAATCCGTCTTGTAATCGAGTTACTTTTCATTACCTTTCAAAAAGATAATGAAAAGTACCAAACTCTCTCTTTTCAAAGTCTGACTTAGTTTTATCAATACGACAGAAAAGCTCTTGAGACACAACTTACGTGACACTTAATTGAATTCCTATTCATCGTTTTCCATTTAACCGTCCGAAAGTAAATTCATGCATCAATAGCGTTGTTCGTCAGAATAAATGCAAATTTGATGGCAAGAAATATATTCCAATTCCACCGATATTCGCATCTGGATAGCATCGTCTGCCTTTCTCCCGTGGCGCCCTCTCCATTCAATTTGCGCATCATGATTTATTGCCATCCATTGCTGTCTGTAGAGCGAAGAATGGCAATAGGCCGAATGAATGAGAGCCGCCCGTCTACCATTCTCGTATATTATGACCTTTTTTCCATTCACTGCTCCACAAATATTCCCCAAGAACGGGGAAATGGTGCATTGAAATCTTCTGTGGTTCCGGTTTTTGGAATCATAACTCACCAGCTGATACATTTCAAGGACACATGGTAATTGCATCTGAGTAAATTGCATCCCTCAATATTATTGCTTTTATTTCGAATATGTTTTCTTCGTCAAAAGAAATTTCAAGATTTAAGGTAAAACACCAGTAGTGACCAATGCTTCAGTAGTGACCACTTCAAGTTTACTTTTGTGCTTTGAAGAAAGAAATGAACAATAATAATGTGATTTTTTGTTGCTACTTAATGTAACTATCATATTGAATCGATTTTATTCATAAGTTATATGTTTTTAAAGTATTTGATGTAAATGTTTCGGATGAGAGAATGTCAGACGGCTAACTACTGAAATTTTCAGATTTTGGAGTAGCCACTGCTGGATCAAATTTTAGGTTTGAGGAAAAAATGGATAAAAATTGAACAAATCGAAATTCTGGCCTTTTTAGAAATTGGAAAGATTTAGAAAGCGTTCGGCCATAAAAACGCTCATTGAATTTCAAGAATGGCAATTAGTATTGTAGACCTACAGTTTAAAAATGTATTTTACTGTGGCAACTACTAGTGCATTTTAAACCTTGAAGCGTCCACTTTTGGTGCCTTACCTTAGTTACTGTTACGGTAGTGCTAAAAAATAAAAAAAGAACTTGATGTTAAACGTATAAATCAGGGCTGCAGAGTCGGAAAGAAAATGATAAAACTCCGACTCCGAAATCTTAGAGCCTTCTACTCCGACTCCTATACCACAAAATGAGCTCCACTCCGACTCCGCTGCCCTCGCAGAGTAGCGGACTCTGATTGAAAACGACCGACTCTAACTCATTTACCTCCAAACTAGTCTGATTTCACGACTCCTCGCAGTCCTAGTATGAATAGCGAAAACAGGAAAAAGGAATACAGAGAAGCACCGTTTATACGTTTTATTTTATACGTTTCTATCAACGTTTTAAAATTGGTCTCTGCAGCGTCTAATACACATTAACGTATACCTACTATACGGTTTTTCATTTGTTCGCTTTTTTCATACAGTCCCTTCAAAAACACATAAACGGTGCACCACTGTATTTTTATTTTCTTCTTACTTTTAATCCCAGTAAGAGAAGGAGCTTTTTAAGTTTTAAAGTCAAGAAACTAATTCTGCCGTGTGCAGATAAAGGGCAGTAACTGAACATTTTTCTTTTTTTTTTTTTTATTCATCAGTTGGACTTCAGCTTTGTTGTAAAAGCTTGCTTTTTTGGTTTCCGCTGAAGAAAAGGCGCGAAAAAAACGTCTAATTCCAACATTTCCCTATTGTTAGTATTGAATCCAACACACATTTCTGCAACTATCTCGAACACTCATTTTTGCAGATACTGCCGTTTACTTGCCAGGACCATTTCATTTTTTGAATGCCATAATTAAACTGTGTATGTAAACCTATTGTGAACTCTTCAAGAAAAAATTTAAATTTGACTGAGATCCCAAAGAGAATTTCGTGTATCGACGAAGAAATTAAAGGGAATTTATTAGCAAATAAATCGATGTTTTTAATCGATGGAATGTGACTACATGATTATGCAACAAAGCTGTGATGCCGTAGCAAAATAACAAATCTTGAATGAATGTTCTGATTGTACAAATCATATTTCACGAAAAGTTTTCAATCAGAAAAGTTCTCTGGGAAAATTTAGAGAAAATCGATAATGATAACGAGTTCAGGTTTGTCGATAGTTTGGAATGTTAGAAATCATAGTAAAAATAATACGAGTTATTTTCATTTATGATGACTAGAATTTTGAAAGCATGACGTTTATAGAAAAGAAACAGACTCACAGAGCGAGTTTTGGGGAAATTAACGCCATGTTATTCTATCACTTTTTAAAGTCATTTCTTTTCTCAAAACTATTTTTTTCTTTTCTTTTGTTAAGTCTTTAATTATTTATTTTATTTATTTATTTATTTGTTAGTTTGTTATGCTTTTTTTATATGTTTAAAACAAGTAAATAGACAGAAGAACATAGCACAATCAAAGTAATCGATACTGCATCGATCACGTTCGATTCATTCTTACAAGTTTAAACATATTTGTTGTAGAATGACGACTATTTTAACTCACTAGAAAATCGCCCGTCACGATATGATGGATGAAAAGTGCTTCTACATTTGGACGAACCAATTGCCTGTTTGGTAATATTTTGATAGTTGACATTTTAACCCTAACTCCAATGGATTAACCCTAAACTCCAGTAGATAGCGTTCATAGTTGACCAATTTTTCGTTTCTTCTTTCCCCTGACATGACACGGTCTTACCAGTAGAAAAGTTAAGTGGCAGGATCGAGTTCAGCCTTGTCGCAATAAAGCCTTTCCCTGCATTTTAAACATTACCAAAGCACATTATGAAATTGTCACGCCGTGACGCGAGTCTCATTGTTGATGACGTCAGGAGCGTTACTTGATCATTGACTACTATATATATGAGGATTGCAAGCGCCCACTCAGAATAATAAAAGTTATAGCCCAAAGTTGCCAACCTATTTGTATTGTTGTAAAAAATAGTAACTGAATTTTTCCGTTCATTGCAACCGGAGGTAGTTTTTGCGAAGCAATTCCCCAATGCACTTATTCGTAACATTCAGAACCATCATCGCTGAATCATACAGGAGACTGCAGTTCGTAGACCCCAGTGACCACTAATCATTAACATCATACCTCGTTCCAGCTTTCATGCCAATCTCCCGCGTCTTCTTCGGAGCCTTACAAATCGGCGGTTGTAACGATCATATCAGAAAGGAAACGGAACAGATAAAATATTAGACGAGAAAGAAAAAGAGAGCTCTCGGGGAATGGCGGAGGGTCGTCCTGATACTGCCCGCTACAAACTAGCAACAAAAATCGGACCTCTGCTCCTTTGTAGTTTCTTATAGAAGGACAGGAAGGAGCTGAATATGAAACGAAAAAACAGCGATGGCCATTTTATGGGGATATCGCGGGGGCCAGTTGCCCCTCAAATATTCTATCGGGAGTTGGAAAGGAATAAATACGACACTCTGTCGGGTCGTACGTTTTTGGGGATCGTTTCAACTCTAGGATATTTGTACTTTATGTTTGGAAAAAGCGACATTTTGAAAGGAAAAACAAACTCGTATTTTGTGCACTTTTGTAGACTTTGAACCTTTTTTTTTTTTTTCTTTCTTTGAGAATAGTTTAATTTTTTACTGTGCTGAATCTGAATAAAGATAATATCTTCTTTTACTAATAATAAAGTTGAAAGTCTGGATCTCTGGATGTCTGTGACGTGCATAGCGCCTAAAATGATCGTCCGATTTTCACGAAATTAAGCACAAAGTTAGTTCGTAACATAGGGCTAAGGACCTCGAAGCGATTTTTCGAAAACTCGATTTTGTTCTTTTTCTATACCAATTTTAAGAACATTTTACCGAGAAAATTATCACAACACCGACGAGCAAATTATCATAACGTGGAAGAGCAAATTATCATAACGTAGACGAGCAAACTACCATAACATGGGCAAGCAAATGAGCATAGCAAATTGGCGAGAAATTCATCATCCGTTATTTGTAAATATGCAAACGAACCAAATGACCTTTTGATGTTCTACTGCGGGCAAAGCCGTGCCGGTACCGCTAGTTAGGAATAAACAAAGAGGATTATGATTAAAAGTGGAGAAAATAATGCAACTTTAAAGTGCACAAATTTGCAGCAAAATATAGATACGTGTTTCGACGTTATAAGGTACTCCTTTCTCAAAGCAGAATAAGTGAACTTATAGACAAAAAGATGTTCTTCTGTATTAAAAATGGGGTTCCTTGTAACCCCTAAAACAACGTTGCAATTCTGCATCTCTTTAAAATAAAGTTGCTCAATAAAAGACTTACTTTTTGCTGTTTTTCCAATTGGCGTGGATAATGGTACTTAATTACACTTTACCATTTCTTTTGTAATTTCAAGCAAAGTGAAAACATTACAAGTGTTGTTTTCTAAAATTAAATCATAGATGTCATGGAGAAGGTAAGAAAATAAACAAACAGAAGAGAGAAGCCAATTATGATCATTGATTTATGATTATTCATAAAAATTGATCATGAATTTATTCACCATGTGACGTAATTGAAAGCGATTTTTGAAAAACTGAATTTTAAGCTGAAGAAAATGTTATGAAGAACTCTTCATACTGCACAATTTGCAATCTTTAACATCTGTGACACTTATTTTTTCAATTTTTTACTTTGTTTTGAATTTATAATTTGCGGTTTATAAAATAGCTATAATTGTCATAGATCTCTTCTCCAGTTGTTTCTTGGAACTTAAGAACTGTAAAAAACAGAATTGGTTTGGTTTTTGATAGAACACGATTGTAAAAAGGATTAAGAAAAAAAATTATAGCGATCAAGAATTGATCATCAAAAACCTAAGTCAAAAGAAACGTAATTTTATGAAACAAATCCTTAATCTTGCTGTCTCAAAAAGTATTGGAATAATAGTTTAAGGAAAAAGTATTAATTAAAGAATCACATTTCGTTTCTAGACACTTTCTTTATATTAAAAAATATAAAGAAAGTGTCTAGAAACGAATTATACTGAAACAAAATTATTTTTGAAATGTGGAAATGAGTTCAATATATTTTTTGTGCTGCATTATTTATTCCTTGCTTATTATGTTACATTGTATTCACACCTGATGTTCTGTAATAGAAAATTTATTATTTTCAGGTTTATTAATGCCAGAAGGCGAATTGTTCAACCTATGATTGACCAGTCAAACCGAGCTGGTAGGTTTCATATCACAGTATTCTTAGAATTAGTTATAAAATTTGTAGAGTAATATTAGCTCTCATTTTTACTTAAAGCTATAAAAAATATTGCATGAAATTTTTTGAATTCTTGAGTAGTTTGTTGAGCCTTTTTTGCCCGTAACTATGATAAAATAAAATAAAACGAGCTGATGTGTGCCTCATATGACTTCCTTTTACTCCAATTTAATGTCATTTTCCCATTATTGGCAATTTTAATGTGATTCAGTAGTTTACTCTCTAAATATCACCAACAGTGGCCAAATTGAAACCAGATTTTAAAAAATATATATCGCCAAGTTTGTCACCAAGTTGGCGACAAAACTTGGTGACCAAAGACTGGCGATATATCGCCAAGTGTCCGCCAAATTGTAACACCACTTGAGTTTACATCGAAATTAACAATGATTTCCCCCCAAAAAGGGGCAAAAGACCCCTTTAGAAACACCCGAATGCAACCAAAGAAAGGGGTGCACAACTAGACCCCACGAAGAGTCTACGTACCAAATTTCAACTTTCTATGACATACCGTTCTTGAGTTATGCGACATACATACGCACATCCGTACATACGCACATACATACATACAGATGTCACAAGAAAACTCGTTGTAACTAACTCGGGAATCGTCAAAATGGATATTTCGCGAGTCTATACGTTCTTAGGCACTTATCCACGTGTGGTCGAGTCAAAAAAAAACTCAACATTCATTCGGGTGTGAGCAAAATGGAAATTAAGGTCGATTTTTGAGTGAAAATTTGTTCGCGAATACAATACTTCCTTTTTTTGTAAAAAGAAGTAAATAGCAAAATTCAAAAAGAAAAATGTCACACTTTTAGAGGAAAAGTATTGAAGTTCTGATCCAGCAAAAATATTACCGATTACGAAGTTTAATATTTTTGAGCCCTTAACTTGTTTCGCTTTAAGCGAACATTTGGTTTTTGTGAAATTTCGTACGGGTTTTGAGATGGCATTGCAACGATGCAACAAAGTACAAAAATGATAGTTCTCCTACAAAATTATTTAAAATAACATCGCCTTTTATGTAGTTTAGCAAAATACATGGGATTTTTAACGTCACACTATTTTGTTTATACGCTGCAAAACTCTTAATGATCATTATTAACGACATGATCATTTTTGTAATTTCTGATCTAACAGTTACATTTGGTTCGGAAATTTTTTTGTGAGAAAGATTTTTTGTGTAGAATATGTAAAACAGGATTTAAAAAATATTATTTTAGAGAAACTCTTTAAACAGACGATATTCAATGCTTTTTAATTTAAAAAAAAAACAGCTCTAGAAATAAATTTTTTACAGTTAAGAAGATTGCATTGATATTGAACATATACTTCCATTCTTTATAAAATGTAATCAAATGCAGACAATATTCAATGCTTTTTAATTTTTAAAAAAAAAATCAGCTCTAGAAATAAAATTTTTAAGATTGCAATGATATTGAACATATACTTTCATTCTGCATAAAATGTTTTTTTAAAAAAAGTTAGGGTGAAAATATCCCGCTAATTATTGGAAAAAAATGACCGATTCAAGTTTCAGAATCCTGTATTTTCATGGTATTTTAACAAAGCTCGCTAGCAATTTCAATTTTGATGTAAATTATTCCATATATTCAAATTATTGCATCAGAAACCATTATTATTTTTCGTTTCTCTTCTTAGTTGTTTATCTTTATTCATTTTTTATTTTCGGCAATGTTTCAAACTGAGCACAACCTCAATTTCAAAAGCATGTTCCTTTGTTAATTGGATGAACCAACTGCCAAATCGATTAACTCCACTTTAAAAAATATTCTCATTTTTGCTTTAATATTGCTTTATCAATGCTTATCATGTGAATTTATATTAAAGTTTTGGTTAAGTACATTTCTGACCATGTGATGGCAAAAAATGTAACCCGAGGGCCTATATACTCTTATGGATACCACCATCTTCTTCATAACTATTCTCTACTTTTTGTTTTATGAAGTTAGTCGATTTGGCAAGTGAGGCATCCAATCGGACTTTCGGATGAGATGAAAAAACATTTACATTGAACACTGAACTTGACTAAACCCTGTTTTATATTTTAAAACTCAAATTGCTTCATCAGTTTCAGCTAAAACAAATATCAAAAATATTTCCCACTAAGTATCTAACACCACAAAAGCTTTTCCTTACTTGTATCCGAAGACCTTCGAACTAAATGAAAGAACATTTACATTGAACACTAACTTGACTAAACTGTGTTATATTTTACAACTCAAATTGCTTCATCAGTTTCAGCTAAAACAAATATCAAAAATATTTCCCACTAAGTATCTAACGCCACAAAAGCTTATCCTTACTTTTATCCGAAGGCCTTCAAACTAAATGAAAGCACATTTACATTGAACACTGAACTTGACTAAACCCTCTGTTATATTTTAAAACTCAAATTCCTTCATCAGTTTCTGCTAAAACAAATATCAAAAATATTTCCCACTAAGTATCTAACACCCCAAAAGCTTTTCTTTTACTTTTATCCAAAGACTTTCGGATGAGATGAAAGAACATTTACATTGAACACTAACTTGACTAAACTCTGTTATATTTTACAACTTAAATTGCTTCATCAGTTTCAGCTAAAACAAATATCAAAAATATTTCCCACTAAGTATCTAACACGACAAAAGCTTTTCCTTACTTTTATCTGAAGACCGTCAAACTAAATGAAAGCACATTTACATTGAACACTGCACTTGACTAAACCCTCTGTTATATTTTAAAACTCAAATTCCTTCATCAGTTTCTGCTAAAGCAAATATCAAAAATATTTCCCACAAAGTATCTAACACCACAAAGGCTTTTCCTTACTTTTATCCAAAGACTTTCGGATGAGATGAAAGAACATTTACATTGAACACTAACTTGACTAAACTCTGTTATATTTTACAACTCAAATTGCTTCATCAGTTTCAGCTAAAACAAATATCAAAAATATTTCCCACTAAGTATCTAACACCACAAAAGCTTTTCCTTACTTATATCCAAAGACTTTCGGACTAAATGAAAGCACTCTTATATTGAACAATCTACCGACTTAAGTTCAAGCGACCGCAAGAGGCGGAATAAGTTGCTATAAATACGATTCCGCTGCTCTTGAAATTTACTTCTATATTTAGGTTGAATGATTGCTGTCCCCCTCCACAGGATGGTGGAGATTGCGCTTAATGGAGGAGGCTCCTGAAAGCCTGAAACCAGAACCTGAGATAGGGCCTGTATCACTCTCATTAGAAAACACATCCATCATTCCGCTTTGGACAGCTCCAGTTTTTTTTTCTCTCTGCAAGTTCTCTATCGCAAAACCCGCGCTTTATATTGAACAGAAAGAAAGAAGCAAGGGGGAAATTGGGACTTTGGCTGCAGTTTTTTTCCCTCTTTTGCTTCTTTTAGCATAAAAAGGGACCGTGTTCAAATTTTATATGATTCTTAACCACTGAATGACTATTTTTTCGTTAGTCTCATGCTGTAAATTGAGGGCTTAAAATTATAAAATTTATCAATCATTTAGTTGAGTGGTACCTAACCTTTTTTTTTTATCAAAGGGCTGCACTACATATTAAAATGAGTCTCGCAGGCCAGAACACATATGACATTTCAAATTGTTTTTTTTTCTCTCTCTCTCTCTCTAAAATACATGGATAAACTTGGAACATACCAAGAATTGTTATTATCGATACTTATTTTACTAATTGCACCTGTTTTCAATCCTTTTCTAAGTATTTGGATCCAAATTTGTGGCATTATGACTAATCGTAATTTCCGATTTGTAACATTTAATGAAGCAACGAACCACATGGGTGAGTTTCACTGGCCACATGTAGCCCACGGGCCGTAAGTTGGGTATCACTGATTTTAGTTCCTTTTCTTTTCGTTTCTTCCTCCTACCTCTGCTTTATATTTACCCATTTATTTATACAATGTACAACTAAAAAGATTGCATAGAGAACAATTTGTAGTAGTTTTAGCTATTGATCCATTAGTCATACAAATTAGACTTTCATACTTGCACAAAAGCATCGAAACATAGCTCATTTCATGTTGAGTAACTAATATCACCAAATCAGCTGATGTAAAAAAAAAATCTTCAGTCGATTAAATCTTGAATATTTCAATACTTTCTTACCTCGCTTTCTAAAATATTTTGATACCAACACTTTGTAGAATTTGATGACAAATCTTCTTTAGAACCATTTTTAATATGGAATCTTATGAGACCGAGACCATGGTCACACCTCCATTCCAACAGTTTCAACGCCTTCAAAAGTACTTTGAAGGCGTTGGAATATTCAATAAGAGTTCACTGCATAAATAAAAGAAAGAAGATAAAAACTCTTGGCAGTTTCTTGTTTAGTAGTTCTGTGCGTAGCTTTTTATTTTATGCAAAAGAAATTTCCCTTGAAACTATCCTAATGAATGAAATGTGCTTCTTTTAAAAAAATTTAAAATAAAATAATGTTTTAAAAGTTTTT
Organism: Uloborus diversus; assembly: GCF_026930045.1. Classification (NCBI taxonomy): domain Eukaryota; kingdom Metazoa; phylum Arthropoda; class Arachnida; order Araneae; family Uloboridae; genus Uloborus; species Uloborus diversus. The sequence goes on from NC_072735.1 coordinate 22,494,590, forward strand.
TTATCAGATAAATTGGCAACAGTAATTTTCTTCTACACAATTTCAAAACAGAAACAAAGAGAAAATTTTGAGTTTGTCCATTGTTTAAATGTGCACGTGCACTGGGTAAATGCACAAATTCACCCCCCCCCCCCCAAAAAAAAAAAAAATCTGGACCAAAACGATCAAAAATTCACCTTGCTTTTTTTTTTTTAATTTTATTTTCTGTAATGATTACACACATATGAGTTAAAACGTTCTTAAGTTCATGTACTAAAGGCTAGCGTTTAGCGATATTATAAATTTCTGAAAGTGAAATGGTTCTTAAGTTCTTATTTGCTGGTAAGATCAGGCGCCGATCCAGAAATGTGATCATGGGGGTCTTCACACATCTAAATTAACAAGCTAGTCTAAAACTGCATTTAGGGGACCGAACATTTCAAACATTCGTTCCCGACCCTCTATTCCTGCAGAAAATTACACTTTACTCCCCCCCCCCAAGATAATGAACTCCTGATATATATATATATATATATATATATATATATATATATATATATATATATATATAATAAGGTTTCCGCCATTTTCTGAAAACAGCAAATGTTGCGAGACAACATGAAGCTGCTCCATCGCCCTCTCTGGTCGTCGGAGCCATGAATAAATGCTGCAGTTCACCATTTGCTCATTACGTATGAAGAACCTAGAAATAATGGCTCTTTACTTATTCATTTGTCCCCAGGCGACGGCTGTGTGAAGGCGGGAGTTTTTGCAATTTTCCTTTATTCGTGCGCGCACACAGACGCGTCCTACCATTGACAGCTCCATGATTGATGCTTTATCAATCCCGAAAGCGTGCTTGCCAATACTTTTTCTCCTGTTTACTAAGAAAAAACTTTTTAGAAAGTACGTTCAGCGAAGCCCTCCCTCTCAGATTTTTTCCCCCTCTATATTTGGTGGAGAATTTGATGAATGAGGCACTTATCATTATTGGTTGCCTTCGCTTTTGAGCTTCAGCTTCGATGTGTACGACGGCTCCATTCCCGTTTGCATTTGCAAAACTACTTTCGTGTCGTGCATTTTGGTCACTTCATTACTTATTGAAGCGGAAGAGTTTGTTCTTTTTCTGTACATTATGGCAGCCACTCGTGTGCAAACAGATGAGGATAAAACATATATTTCGCAAAAATGAGATCGCGTCTGACACGTTGTTGAACATGCTGTAAAAACGGCATGCAATCCCATTTCTGAAAGGTGTCTGCGTAAACCCCGGAGTAAAAGCACAGGTCCGGATTCGCAGTCGAATAAAATAGTCGTATACTATAATAATAGTTAAAATATGTAGAGAGAACATGCAGCGAAACTCTGTTATAACGTCATCCAGGGGACCAGAATATTTATGACTTTATAGCCAAGTGACGGCATAGACGAACTGTATTATTGTGTATGGGCGAATGAAGGGACTGAAATTTTTTGACGTAAAACCAGGGATTCGGAGTCGGAAAGGAGTCTGAGGGTTTTCGGGAGTTGGCGTTTAAAATTACAAAAGTCGGAGTCGGAGTTAGAATCGGTTATTTTCTCTCTTAGTCCGCAACTCTATCAGTGCTTGCGGAGTCTGACTGTTTTGGAGGTAAAGGATTGATCGTCCAAGTACATTACAAAAGCAAAAGAAAACATCAGGCCAACTTTTTTTTTTTTTTTAAATCCATTTGAACAGAAGCATATTTTCCAAGCACCTTTACAACTCTATAAATTTGGAGTAGTTGTCATAATGTAAAAATATAAGATATGTTTTTGTACCACGTTAAAGAATTCATCCTCCTTCATACTTAAAAGAGTAAATCAACACGTTCTTTTTATAATAGTGAATTCCAGTGGATCTTAACTGAACAAAAATTGAGTAGAAAGGGTTAAAATTATAGAAAAAAAAATAAATTCAACTTCGAAAAAGGTTCCCTTCTTTTCAGGTTCCCGCTTATTTTTTTTTTTCTTTTGTATTTTAATGACCTTTGGTTTTGCTCCATTGAAGAGTTTCTTTAAAATGTTAAGACATCTTTTACATTTAAGACAATTTTAAATACACCATGTACAACTATATCAAAAAAAGAACGAAAAGAAAATTAGAGCATGTTTTCCACAATAGGTTTTTTTTAAACATTTGTTTAGTGTATTTCTTTAAAAAACAAAAAACGAAATCAAAGAGGTAAATTTCAAGTTCTTAGATAAATTCAAATCATCTTTTAAAAACATCTCAATTTTTAATTGCTGCTTTTGCCTTTTTCTTTTATATTTTTTACCAGATAGTTCAAATTTGTAGATACTTGATTGCATGCATGTATATTTCTTTTTTATGTGATAAAATTTATCTTTATTGTTTAAGCTGTTTTACATTTCAGGACAATTCACATTTTAGAAAAAATAAAGTGCACATTCTTCTTCACAGCAAAAAAAAAATTTACTTTCACATTTCATAACAGAGTCGGGCACCCAAACCTCAACTCTGTTAGAATGAAATTATCTCCCGTCTCAACTTTTCTAACCAAAATACGCAGTCGCTAGTTCCTTTGTGAAATGCATTGTTATTGCAAACATTTTTATTTTTCGTTTACAATTTCTAACGGATTTTATTTAGTTTTTATATGACAGTTCGTCAGAAATCTTGAAAGACTGACGAACGAGTAAATATGTTATTATTTTGCTTTTCTAAAAAAATCTTTTGTTTCTGTTTTGTTAGGAGGAGCTAGTGCTGCGTACGGACCAGACGGCGCAGGCATGGGTTATATGATGGATGGCAGCCAACAGATGCATATTAGGCCCCCAGGTTAGACATACCTCACATACTGTCCAACCACGGATTGCATGGAATTTTCAAACGTCCATATAAGACGAATCTATGTGAATTAGGGGGAAAAGTAAAAATTTGATGCGCGTATTCCGCTCATTTGAATGAGACTCTGCTTCTGCAAAAGCTGACATCGGTAAAGAATAATAGATTCGTCCATTTCCGGCTGTAAAACGGATGCTTATCTTTCCATACGATCCGTGGTCAGACAGTACGATGTTTCTCAAAATACATTATTGGGCCCGAAAAATTACCGAGTATTCTTCAGCACTCTATGTTCGGTACAACTCTGCTACATGTTCTGTGTATATTGGCAACTGCTTTCCTGCATTAACACAAATATTGCCGATAGTGAGGAAATAACATTTCGGGGCTTATTGGGCCGTGGTCTAAAGGAAAAAGAAAACCTAGACGTTTCGTCAAGCTCTGGGGCTGACATCATCAGTGGATGAGTTCGATGTGACTGCGATAAAAACATTGCCATAAATTATTGCATATCCTTAAAACAGTGCACTGAAATGCTAAATTATAAATCTACTGTTACATTAACATTGCATAAAAGTTTGCTGCATTCTTTGTCGAACATATGTAATTGCTTTAATAGTTTTTGATTATACTTCTGTGCGAATTTGGCATCAAAAGGCACATAACAGAACAGTTTTTCGTATTGATTCGTATCAATTCTTTCATGCTTCGAGATTTATTTTTTCCTATACTTGCTTGAAAAGTTGTCATCATGTCGCATGTAACAGAATTGTACCATTTATTGGATTCGTATCGATCCTTTCAGGACTTGGATGATTTTGCAACGAATGAATATCCTTCACTACTCCTGCAGAGCTAGAAGTGACGTGCATTGAATAATCTTGCTTATTGACGTTGAGTCATGTTTATAGAAAAAATGCATTGCTGCAATATAACATAATGTCACAAAAACATTGATACCTAAAAACCTCACCAATGAAGTCGCTCTAGAGAAAAGGTGGAGTGCTATTGTTTCAGAGAATTGTTTCGAAAGGTTTTTCCATCTGTAGACACATTTGGAAGCATTATTGAACGAAACAATTTGCACATACATTGTCTTATTTTTCAATTTTTGCTTCCTGTACTGTTGGAGCAAACCTAACCTGGCGGCATTGTGAAGGCTACGCAGATCCTAGTCACAGCATTGGACGCTGCCAGGTTGGGTTTGAACCAATTATACACAGTTTCACGTTTCACTAACATAATGTTAAAACTCAATAAACTCAGATCAGTATCATGAAGTAATGGTATCCAGATAATTGTATTCAACCAACAGTACTTGAATAAACTTCTTTAGTTTTCACAAGTTAAGATTTGCAACAACTTAGACAGTTTTCTTGGTGAAGACACCAACACCTCACTGAAAATTCAAGGTAAATGTTTGGGAGTAACGTCTTAATAATTTCAAACAGGTGTTTGATATTCTCAATAGAAGTACATTCCTTCAAATGGCATTCTTCATTCTTCAATACAACCAACAACCCTCGCAAAAACAATTGCTAACATTTAATGTGGGGTAAATTGTTTTCCATTCGACCCACGAACACTTTTACACTTACCTTTGTGTGTAACTTAGTTCACCCATTAGGTTCACATGTGGGTTTAAAAAAGATTACTGACGTTGAACCAAAGGAATACATGTTAGAAAGTCGAAATTTCAATCTTTCTAGTGTTCTAGAAAATCAAGTTTGAGGGTTCAAAATCTCAACCTTTCTTCATTGTACAGTAAACGTTTGGGTGATATGTAGTCTTGATTTTTCTCATTTATTACCTGTTTAAATAGAGCTGCAAATTCTACTCTACTAACCCTCATCGCTGCCATATTGAACTCAAACCGAACAAAAAAACGACATTTAGCCTTTCCCGCACTCTTCATATCTTTTAATATCATATCGTGTACAGTGAACCTTCGGTAAATCGACACGCGGATAACTCGACTACCAGCTAACTCGGTATTTGTTTTTCTTACGGTTGGCCCATTACTAATTTCAATGGGTGAAAACCCCTCTAACTTGACACATATTTGCAGAAATCCTCATAAGTCGACATCCAATTGCTATTGTAGTCCAATATTTGCTACCAACATTCTTTCATATTGACCTCTTATCCGAATTTTACGCTGTGGTTTCTTGGTCAGTCAATCCTTTTTTAGAAAGCTCTTTTAGAGAATTCCATCCTTTTTCTAGGTCAGACACCACATTGTGACGTCAGTGCAATTCTAAAAGTCTAGAAACGGGTAAGATAAATATACCCATAAAAGACCTCTAGAGAAAGAAGGACCCGTGACATGTTTTGCATATGGTGCTCACATGTTGTGAGAGCAGGAATTTTTATCTTTAACAGACCTGACTGACAAGAAGCTTTTTCACCTCTTTTCAAAAATTATGGGTTTATTCCTCACGTGGCATACAAATAATATTAGTGATTTAACTATGTACTTAAAAAAAGAAAGAAAACGAAGTTAATTTACTGCAATTAATTTTAATATTATGAATGTTAACATTAGCAAGTAGGGCATATCGAAATTCTTTAAGAATTAAAATAAAGGAACCTCAGTAAGTTGACATCAGCTTAAGTCGATGTTTTTTCATGTTCCCATGGGGTGTCGAGTTATCGAGGTTCCACTGCACTTGGTATGGATAACTTCCGCATTTTACGCCTAATATAATAGTAATATGCAATAGTATGACATAAACTGCTGAATCTGCTATTTAGTCACATGTCTTTCTTTCTTTCTTCTTCTTTTTTTTTTTCTTTTAATACGGTGCCGATCAGATACTTCGGTTTTGAAGCTAACACATTTGTTTCTATTTCAGGCATGCAAAATCTATCATGCAGTGAGGGCGCTATGGGCATGGGCCACATGGGTGGCATGGGCGGCTACACGCAGATGTCTCAACTCCGATCCCCGGTCCATTCCCAAGCCATGCTTTTGCCCGGGCACCCGCACGCCATGATGATGGCTCACGGACCCATGGGGCACCCGGGGCTCCCGCCCCAAGGGTCTCCATATGACGCGTCTGGTGGACATATTATGGACATCCACGCCAGTTAAGCTGCTCATGCGCAGACGATGAAAGTTGGAACAACATCCATTTCTTTTTCTGTATCCAGTTCTTCTCTTAAATCTTCTCATCACGTGTTCAACGGAAGAAACGGGAAGGGGAAAGAACTCTTTCGGATGGATTGGTTTTTAATTCTTTATTTTATCCCGTCATGGAATATTTACTATGTAATGTTGAGATTGCAGAGTAGAACCTTCTCCAAATCTTTGATTTATTTCTTTAAAGTCATCTTTGTTCGGAAAAAATCGACGTCATGAAAGACTTGTACCCAAAATAGAAGAGAACAATTTTGCTTTAATAAAGATAAATGTAATCTTGAATGATAATGTAAATTTTATATGTAAAAAGCATGTAAAGCATAACTTTCTTTTACTAAAATGCGAGAGATGTTATTCAAAAGTTTGAAATCATAACCCAACAGAATTATTTGCTCTATTTACGATTAGTTGTTCGTGTTCTGAGATAATTTATTTTGTTCAATTTTGGAGGTTAAAACTAAGCTTAAATCTTAACAGGAAACCCAGTAAATAAAACTGCATGTTACTTTTTCCCTCGCAAGTGAAATTAAAAAGTTAGAGAGATATTGAATTCCCAAATGTCTAAATATTCTATGTATTGGAAGACTGGAATTTTTAATGACACCAGAATTTGGTGGAATGTGTTCGAGAACTTTTGAATAACATGTCTACTTATTTGAGAAAAGAAATATCTTCAATGCTATCAAATTCATTGATTTGGTACTGAAAATTAAAAATTATTGTAAGAAGTCAGCAGCTCTAGAAAATAAAAATCAATCTGTTTGTCTAAGATTTTACTTTATACGACAAGAAATATTTGTTATTATGAACTTATCTTCCCCAAAAATTGCAGTAAAATGAAGACAATTTTGCATTGGGATGAAAAGTAGTTTACGTTTTGTGTATTGTAAATAGAAAGATTCACACAAATTATGAACATTTTTGTTAGTGCGCCCTTTCTTCTCTAAACAAAGGGACACTTGGGTCATTGATCTAAAAAGCGATTAATATATTATATGTAATTAAACCTTTTATTAAATCATTTTGTTGCCAATCATGTTGTTCTTAAATAACAGTGAGACTTATCTCTTTCAAAAGAATAAGCTGAAAATTTTCAAAAATGTTTAGCTCTTTGAAATTACTTTCTACCTTCGAAGATTGGAGCTGCTCATAAAAGTTGTCTTATGTTATGCAGCCTGCCGTCATTGATCAATCAAATTTTATACCCACTAATCGTCATAATTTAAGATTCATAACATCCTACTACACTCCATTTCATAGTAGGGCACGTCGTATATATATAATAGACCCGTTCATCCCTGAAACTAATGAACATTTGAGTCATTGAAATGATTAATTACATAATGGACCTGATCAAAGATCTTATGTGTACCGCCATCACTTTTTTAATTGAAGAGATTTAATTGCATTGAAAATTTAAATATTGAAGCTTTTTTCGATACTTCAACTAACAATGTCAGTTATTTGTGCAGGCATATAGAGTATATATTTATGTGGACAGATGGTATTTTTTAAACATTTTTTTTTAAATCCAGAAGACCATTTCAAAAAATTAGGATTTTTTTTTAAATTAACGAAGTCTACACCAATAAAAGAGACTTGATGACCTAATTTCCACTCTTTAAATGTCGATTACTAATTTTGAAAATAAAAAAAACGTGATTGTGACCAAAAAATATATATATAAATATAACATCTTTTCATCTCAGCAGATTCACCCAAGAAATTACTAAGCTCATTTATTCATCAAACACATATTATTAACCTGAATTATATATATATATATAAAAGAAAAGACAAATGACGGTAGGCCATGCATCCAGTTTTTTAATCAAACCTATCTCATTTACCATACCTTAATATATGTATTTCAAAAAGTACTGACGAAATTCTATGCGCCCGGTCTTTTAATCAAACCTATTTTACTAACCATACCTTAATATAAAGGAAAGATTAATGACGGAATGCTATACATCCAGTCTTTTGATCAAACCTATCTTACTAAGCATACCCTAATACGAAAGAAAAATTAATGACGGGTTGATATGCATCCAATCTTTTAATTAAACCTACTTTACTAGCCATAACTTGATATAGAAAAATAAAAACGGATTAATAACGGACTGCTATGCATCCAGTCTTTGTTATGATTGAGAAACGTTGAACACAGCATTATCTAATTTTATGGTCAGTAAATAGAGATAAAGGGCATTAAAATCTATTGTAAAAGCGCCACCAGTATTTCGGAAGTGCTCAAAATCTGTGCAGTTCTTGGCGCTAGTGCTCATTGATTGATGATGGATTCACTGTTAAAGCAGCCGGTGACAGTGTTTTGGTGGCCTAAAAGGTAAATTATAAAATTGCCGTCAAAATGAAGGAAACCTGTATAATTAATAAATGGTTGTGTATATTTAAAAATCACTTTTAAATGGAAAAAATGCTTTTTAGAAACTTAGATTTTTACGTTGTACTATGGGTTCAACCCCCTTTTTGTATTTTAAGACCATGATACAGAAAAGCTTGTTTACAACTTTATCGAAATCTCAACTTTGTTATTTTATTGAATGTATTTATTTCTTGTGCATATACTTTAACCTCTATTAAACTGTCAAAGTATACTTACGTAAAATTGAAAGCAGCTGAAAAAAAGAAAAATATTAAGTTTGAAAATCTTAGCTCTTTGTGTACATGAAAAGTTAAGTAATAATGAGAATTGGGCATTTTCTTTGCCGGAAATACCTTGTTTAGTGTTCAATTCAATTCCCATTCAATGTGAAGTGAAAAAGAAATATATATAGCAGCTAATGATATTTCTTTACAACAATCAGTAAATAATAAAAGAGAAATGAACGTGTGTAGTGCGGCTTCGATAAATTGAGCTACGACCTTTTCAATATTTAACTCTTTTAAGAGAGTTCAGTGAAGAGGGGATGAGTTATTGGCGCTAATTTGAGTTGGAATACTTTTGCAAAACTACTACGCAAGCAATCCATCTCAACCAAGTGCCAATTACCCTTCCCTATTACCCCAAAAAAGGTAAACATTTTCAAGGTCATGACTCAAGTTATCAGAGCCATACTATAATCCTCAAAACGTAGATATCAATATCAATACATGCAGACAAATTTTCTTAGTCTTAAGTCTAATCACTTTAAACATTAAAAAAGATAAAGACAATAAAACTCATAAGTTTGGCTAAATGTTCTACCACAGTAGTCGCAAATAAAGAAAATTTGCAACATTTATTTCTTATAAACAAGCTTTTCTGTAGCTTGTATGTTACATATACATATGCAAAGCAACTTGCAATTTTTCTTGTTGAAATGTCATTTTCTTCCCCCTTGTGGGTTCTTATACATGTATAATTTTCACAAAACTGCTCTGTATAGAGGGAAGAATTTTTGTCTTTCAAATATATCGGGCAGTTCTTGTTCTGTACAGATAACAGGTGGCAATGCATTGTATGTGAGGTAGTGTTGTAATCCGCCAGCTCGCTGGTGATTTGTTGTCAATGATTTAAAATGTAATAAATAAAGACATGTTCCCAAGCTTTGGTTTCTTTCTCCTCCTACGCTACAGTAAGAGTGAATTCAACCGTTTATTTCAGAAACCAGTCAGACCCCAAGATCTGAAATTTCGAAAAAAGAATTTTGATCATCACATTGAAAATTCTCAATAAGGTTTAGGGTAACGGCACCAGTAATAGACAAACTTAAAAGATCGCTCTCTGGTTAACTCAATTTTCTGAGCCTTTTAATGTGTTTAGACTTTTTGAACTATTTTTCTCTCGAGCAAGTACATCTCATGTAACGTTTGGCTGCTTCTGGACTCTATTTTTATTTGCTCAATTTCAAAAAAAGGTCCGAACCCCAGTAACAGACACCGAAAAATCTGATATAGCCAGTAACAGGATAAAATGAGAAATGGACAAAATTCCCTTTTTCTCTTCAAAATGTGAAAAAGTTCTTTATTTTTAGAACTAAAGCCTTATTGGCTTTACAGAGGCGGATCCAGAAATTTTCGTAAGGGGGGTCAAGTTTCAAAGGTCAATGTTACACATCCTATGCAAGAAATATTAGTTAAGCAGGGATGCCTCCCTTCCAAGGATGATGTGTCCCCCCCCCCCCCCGCCCAAATGGGAGCACAATCCTTTCAAATCCCCCCCCTCCCCTAAATTTTTAATGGCGCAACCTGCGCTATGGATCATATTCCCTCAAATTTTCAGCAAAACTCAACTGTCCATTCCTTGAGGCAGACAGACTGGTTACATTACCGTAAGCTTTAAAATATATGAAACCACAGCTATAAACTATAGTTGAAGAAAGGTTAATATTGATTTCATAAACTAATTTTTCGGATATTCGTTTTATAATAATAAAAAAATTCTTGTCACAGGGGGGTCAGTTGACCCTTTGACCCTCCCCTGAATCCGCCCTTGTGGCTTTACAAAATGAACATGAAACACCAGACCTCGTGGCAGCTGCTCATAACCTTCCACCACTGCTTCTAAATACCAAGTGGCTCATAAAATTCACTCTGATAACGCTAGATGGTTTGCACCGTATTCATGGGCCACAGCAACATCAGTTATACCCGCCTAAAATTCTTATTATTAAAATCCAAACTTATGACTGTTTGTTGCTGGACTCTTGTCTGTTACTGGTGCCGTCACCCTACAATATTTTAACTGAAAAGAATACATATTTAGATATACATGAAAAACACCGCCAGCTCAGTCACTCCAGCAAAGAACTGCAGTTTCGTGCTTATTAGAACTCGTCAGCCCGGCATTGGAAGTGTCTGAGCCGGAGGTAGGAAACTTACTGAAAATATTTAGGTATCTTTTTTTGAATACTCAATGTTATAATCCTCATTAAATAATTTATTATGAGGATTTGATTGTTTTTGTAAAATTAGAAATTTTGGCTTTTGACTGGTTTCTGAAATAAACTATTCAATTACATTTTTTACCACTCTATGCATTCTCATAAACACATCCTCAAATCTCACGTAATTAGTCGTATATGACGAATTGGCTTCCTGAAAAATGCTACAAGTAAACTTTTCGTCACATCGGGCACAAGGTCCAGGGCCCCAAAGTTGGGTGAGCCTTAAATCTATACCTTAAGTTTAAAAAGGATAAAGTAATTTCATATCGCACTTTAAAATGCAAATATCAAATAAAAAACTTAAAAAAAAAAAAAATCTCATTCACAAATTCCAGAATTAGATCGGGATCCAGAATTTAAACAATTGTATTTCGAATTTCTACAAGAATGTGAAAACTTAGGCCATATGGAAGAAATAATTAATGATACAAAATTCTGAAGAGGACTTTTTCTTCTCTCATTATGTACCTTTCAGTACTTCATCTAAATTGAGAGTTGTTTTTGACGAGAGTTGCAAAATGAACCAGCGGGAAGTCACTAAATAAAAGTGTTACCTAGTAGAAGTAAACATAAACAATGGCCCAGCCAGATTCCAATTCTTTTGCTTATAAATTTAAAAAAAAAAAAAAACTTGTTCACGGAAATGAAAAAAAAAGAAAGAAAAACTTTTAGTGTTTTGAAGCAGAGGCTGATTTAATATCAATGTTGCAGTTTTGTTAATTGTGCAAACAATGAGCCATTTTAGTGATTAGTGTGAATCTATCTAATATTAAACTCTCTTAATTAAAGTACGGCTTAAATTTTAGCTAGGGGGAGTTTTCGAAAGATTTACCTCTGTAATTAATCAAAATTTAAGCCCTTAAACGAAATTTAAAGCTATTCTAAATGATGGGGGCGCTAGGGGGAGAGGAGGATGCTCCCCCATAAAATATTCGAAGTTAGTTGTTAAAACGCGGTTTTAGACTATCTTTGATGATGTTAGTGTGAGGAGAGCTTCGAGGCCTGTCTTCGCCAATTTTCCGATATTGAAATTCCAGAAAAGCAATTTTAGACGACTGGCTGACCCACGTGAAGCATTTGCACTCAAAGGAAGAATTTTCTGATTTCAATGCAACCACGAGATGCTATAGACTAAACACTAAAACAATGCGTAGTAAAGCAGCGAAATAAATCGAAATTTAAGCTTCAAATATTTAAAAAGTTAAACTGCGATTGACAGTTCTAAAATCAATGTTTTGTTTCCTAATTTTAACAACAACAGAACTGCTGCTTAGAATTCTGCTTTGAGTATAATTTTGCATATCAATGGAAACTTGGATAAGAATTCTGCTGAAGAAAAAACCCCATTAAAATGACATTTTCAACCCAGATTAGAACACAAGCCCTTTCCCTTATTAGCAAGCTGCGTTATCCAACCAAGCCAATGTGTCTTCGCTCTCGCCTGTGAAGTAATGTGCAATAAAAATAGGAAAAAAAAAAAACATTTTTTTTTGAAGGGGGGGGGGGGAAACAATATTTAGAACTTGGATTTATTTTTCGTCATTGGCAGACACGACAAGCTTTAAAATGAGAAGTAAATCATGGAATTTGATAAAGGAATAAATAAGATTTTGTATAGCAGCAGAAAAACAGGCAAGAAAAATCTTGTATAAGATGTTCAATGATATTATCAGGTTATATTCAGGGACTTTTCCCAGAAATATTACAGTAAAACCTGTGAAGGAGCCATGGCACGCCAAAGAAGTACGGGGAGATATCCCGTATCTCATGGCGAGCAAGGCTCACACATTAAGGGGTAAACTCCCAGCTGGGCTGACGCCCAGCACGGGGACCTTCCCCGGCGCAATAAGTACCAAGACCGTCCGTGGCTTCGATGACTATCGACCGTCGCACTCAGCCGTGCGGGGGGCCCGCTACGTGGACCCCCCGGACGGTGGAACCTAAGGCTTACAGACAGCTAAGTGGTGGGGTGTGTGCGGAGAAAAGTAAAACCTGTGAAGTTGACCACCCTTGTAATTTGACCACCTGTCTAAGTTGACCACTTTCATCAGGTACGGAATGAGCCATTATCATATAAATCAACCTCTGTAAGTTGACCACCTGTTTAAGTTGACCACTTAAGTAGTGCACCGCAAGTGGTCAACTAAAACAGGTTTCACTGTATCAGAATCTGTCGACCATTTGACGTTTAAGTTCTTCTATCTCCAAGAAACCAGACATTCATTGGCTTAACCATACTTTATTTAACCAAAAGATTCGTGCAATCTCTGCACCGCTAGAACACACATCTGAACAATAACAGTACAACAACAACAACAAAAAGACGAAACAAGCTTCCGTATATAACTGCGTAGCAGCGCCATCTGAACTAATCAACATATTTCGCAACAGAATCTAAGATATAAATGCGAAATTTTAGACAGTCCTTGGTGATATAGAGGTAAGAAAGGTTCGAAAACATTCGGAATTTACTATAAGTCCTAAAAATGGAATTTTAGACTATGTTTAAGGATAGTGCAGGGCTGTTTTTCGAGAGTTTGGGCAAAGGGCTCACTCCTAAATGCTTCTTGAAATCAAAGTCCTGACGCAATTCTAGACCATTTTTGATGGCGATTGGAGAAGACGTGGGGTTCGGAGACTTTTTCAAAGTCTAAGTTCCAAAATTGCTCTTCTAAGCTAAGTTTGATAGCGTGAGTTGAAAGGATAGAGTTCGGGATCTCTCTCAATTCTCTTTTTTGGCAATATCTCTATCTTTTTATTTGAATAAATTACTGATAAAAATTTTCTGAAAAACTTTTTTCCATAATGAAATTTTCAATTTACATCCTTATATATTTTTCTTTGTTTCAAATACAAGCGTTTGCGGCCCCCGTCAAAAAAAAAAAAAAAAAAAACTTTCAAGATTTAGAACTGATATGGTTCTTTTCAGCGATACCTTTTCACTTTCTTTTGTTTTAAATGTCATGCCTCCTGAATATCGCTGTAAAATTCTTGTTTATTTTCGCTTTTTATATTTAAATACTTAGAACTAGTGGTGTGACTAGTCATGATATTTTTAAAATCTCGCTCACTCTGTTTCAACTTTTTCTCTACTTAAAACGTATTTTGGCAACACACATATTTTTTTCCACTCAACTGCGATTTTCTTAATATTTTTATTAAAAAAAGGGCAAAAGAAAATAAAAGATAGAAATGTAATTACATCAGTGGCTCCTATGAAGTTATGTTTATTCACCATTTCATTTGTTGAAAAAAATGTTCGAAACATTCATTTCAGCGGCCCTCTGTTAGGTAAACCATGGATGTTCCTAAATAATATTCAAAGATTGCATTTGCTTTCAAAATTTCGTTGAAAAAAAAAACTTTTCGAAACACCTTTATTCTATTTGTTCACTTATTATTTCTATTCCATTTTCTTAAGATCGCTAACTTTTCCTTTCTGTTTTCTTTTTTTTTTTAAATCACGAGATTGGTGACTCGATTCCTGAAAAACTGGGGTGGGGGGGACAACTTCTTTCTGGTGCCGTCGTCGTCCCCGTCCCCAAAAATTTTTGGTCACGCTACGCCTTTGCCGATAAACGAAGGTCTTCATAAACTACATCAAAATTATGGTGATAAACCAATGTGTTTAAACAGCAATGAAGATAGGGGGAGGGGAATTTATCAGATTCTAAATTAATGTGTAGAAACTGGACGCTTGCTACTCCATAAGGCAAACGAATAAAAATATTCTGTTGGAGTATGTTCCAATGGGGAGTGCGTTTCTGTTAAAGATTCTCGAAGGATTATATTCTATCTTTTGCACAAACACTGCTGCTTTTTTCTCACGGAGCTTCAAAAGCCGAATTTGAGTAGTGTTGGGTTGTTTTGAGAAAAAGAAAGAACTCAGTTGCACGAAAATATTTGGTAATTATTTTGTAATTGGAAAAATTGCTGTGTGCACCCTTTAACTCATGTGCGTTCGAGAGAGAGAAATTATATTTCTCAATTTATTTTTTTTTTCGTGGAGGGGGGGGGGGGGACGTTGTTAAGATGAAAGGGAAATTTCAACACGAAAAGGAAACTTTGTGTGCTATGTCCGATCGCATGAAGCCAGCGTTTTCGCCGAAAATGGTCCCTCACTTTTTTGCTTCTAGAGACTGAAACGAAACATAAACTATTCGATTTTAACTGTGCTGCAGATGAGCATATATATATATATAAATAAATAAATAAATAAATAAATATAATATATATATATATATATATATATATATATATATATATATATATATATATATATATATATATATATATATATATATATATATATATATATATATATATATATATATATATATATATATATTCTTTTTTGAGGATCATTTTTTAAATTCCAGTTGTAAGTTCAGTTTTCAGTTCAGTTTCCAATTGTATGTTCGCATGAATTTCCAATTTTTGGGTATAAAAATCCCTTGTAATGTATTTTTTTTTCTTTCTTTCTTTCTTTCTTTCTTTTTTTTTTTTTTTTGAATCGTAAAGAGTGAATTTTCCAAAGTTTATTAATGTTTGTAATTTAAGTTTGTTTGTGAACGGCCATTTTGAGTTTTATATTTTAGAAGAGGAAGTAATTTTTCGACTCGGGGTACTCTTACGAAAATTTCACTTTTCCTCCCTATTTCTAGCTATACTTTTAATCACCAATTCCGATCTACTCACTGCTTTAAATTTTCGGCATCGGTTTAAATTTGTAACCAAAACTTTTCTTTTCCAAACATTATTCATGATATTTTGCAATAAGTTACCGCCCTAAGCCAGGGACCTAAGGCAGAAATACATAAAGCACACCGCCAGCTCAGTTATTCCATCCAAGGATTGCAGTTTCGTGCTTTTTAGCACTCATCAGCCTGGAATAGGAAGTAACTGAGCAGGAAGCCGAAAATCTCTAAAGGAGCCAAGAAAACTGGTAGCTAATGTAGAATTAACACACCAGACGAATGATATTGGTGCGGTATACAGTTCAACTCAAAGATTCAAGGCAAAGATAGATATTTTTCAGGTCTCCGGCAAAGTTACTTCCAATTCTGGGCTGATGAGTGCTAAAAAGCACGAAACTGCAGTCCTCGGATGGAATAACTGAGCTCGCGGTGTATTTTATGTATTACTCATGATATTCGGTTCCTCCAATTACTACCCCACTCCGGTATGCACGTCATGGCGATTTTTCTCAAAAATTAAACACTGTTCTTTCATTTCATATTTAAAGAAATTTTTTAGGATTTCCGTATTAAGGGGGACAACAAAGTCCATGCACGCATTGAATTTTTACATTAACAAAAATATATACAATTTTAAAAGTAAAAATCTATTTCAAAAAATTGGTTTAACTTCCCATTCCCGAAAAAATGTTCACGTTGTAAAGAAATAAAAATAAATAAACACTTGAAAACATTGCGTATTCCATACGAGTCACAACGCAGATCTTTAACGCAAGGAAACTTTCCGTATAATTGATATTTATTCAACTTACATTGACAAATATAATTACGATTTTGAATGAAATAAGTATACTCATTATATGCATTCATGTGTATTTATATTTTAGAGGGTACCTCACCCACTGTTTAACTTCGAAGCATTTGATCAATCGTGTCAACACCAGATTTTGTTTTGTTATAATAAAACATAATAATTGTAGCTTTTTATTGCTCCAGAGTTGCATTTGTTATGATGTGAAGTGGAAAGCAATATTATGGCTTTTTTCTTTTTGTTAGATGTACGAACATTATTGTTGAATCTTCGGTGATATCGATTGATATCGGTATCGAATTGGAACTGTGTATTAGGGTGGGTCGAAAAAACTCATTTTTTATTTCGAAATTGTAAAAGCGCTGAAAAGTTGCGAATTATAAAGAGAAACAAAGGAAAAAAAGAATTATGGAAATCGATTGACATCTTCCGTTCGCGCATGAAGTCTAAAGTTTAACAAAATATGAAAAAAAACATCATTTTTGAGATTTTTAAAATTTTTTTTTTTAATTATATGTTTTCTTAATGTAATAGTTCGTAACGTCTTTAAACAGAGTCTCAAAACATTGTGTTTAAATTTTGTTTCGATGAGCTAATATCTTTCGGTCGCGCATGGGCACCAAAATTTTCCAAAATGATGAAAAAGTTACATTTTTACGGGTTTTCGGTATTTGATGAATAATCAGTATTTAAATATAATAGACGAAGTATTTTTTCCGTCGAATTGAAAATGAGATAGAAAAAAAAACCTGTCAGGTTCAGTCAATGTTTTCCGATAGCACAAAGCCTTAGAAACTCTCGTGCTCAGACGTCGGACCGCAACCCAGACAACATCACTCGCCTAGCTGGGGACGCTCCCCTCCACGCTATCCCCGCCTTCCTAGAACCACATTAGCTGTCTCCCAACATTGTTTTTTCAGTGTGCATCTCTCAGTAGTTATCTCAATAAACTATTATTTAGTTCGATCTAGCTGTTTTAGTTCTGCAACTCTTGTAGTTTTCTGTCATGATATATGACTGTGCAATGGGCAGTTTGTCTCCTCCATTTCAATGAGTTGCCATTTCGTCACAAGTTTAAGCTCTTGGATGGCAAGACAACGGTGTCTAGTACTTCTAAAGGGTCAATTGGGTAAAAGTTAGTTGACTGCTAGAATCTTCCGGTAGTTAACTTTCATAGTATTGATTGCCTGGTCCCAGAGATGGACCGAAACGCGTTCAGCAAAGATCAGCATTATTAATTCGATATTTCAAAGGCAATTGAATCAGGAACCTGTAAAGAATATTTGGCTTTACGAAAACCTCGGTGTTTATCACATTTGAGGTGGATGACAAAGGCAAATAGAACTCTCAGATTGTGTACATAAGTGAAGAAAGCCTCGCATCTGAACTTCAAGAATTAGTATAGTTTATATTGAAATCATTCATGCTAATGTAGTTTTCTATCAAACCATCTTAAGACGGCCCGAAAATTGTTTGTCAAGCAATACAATGTATCAGGTACTTGCCAAAACCTTTGCTTTATGTTGTCAACCCTGCGATCGAACGGAATGTTTTTTTCGCTCACCCAGAAAACTTAAAGTTTAGCCATAACTCAAGATGACAATAAAAACATAAATGTTCGGGGTTCGAAGAATTCTGAAGTCAAGACAGATAGATCCAAGAAGGAAAACAATTAAAACATTCACGCCTCCAAAAGTTAACTTTTATGTGCAAGAATACTGGATGTACTGTGAATCTTCCCCATTGTTGTAGTGGGGGAGCCCAGAGTGTTTTTGGGGATTTACTCGAGCGCGTCAGATAAACATAGAGGAGATACCTTACATCCTGTCGAGTACCTACCCCAAATGTTGGCCTTTTTTGCTAGTGGATGCGTCTAAGTCAGCCTGTCAGATCAGTAAAAAAAATGATCATTGGATTTATTGAAGCGCGTCAGATTAAGATAAGGTGGGTTAATTAAAAGCTAAAGATTGTATATTTACAAAATCTGACGATTTGATTGTAACGCAAGGGTGTGGGAGGGTTATAACGTTGTAAAAAAAAAAAACGATACGTAAATTTTCTCGAGCGCGGTTGATTTTTTTTTTTTGAGCAATCACGATTGCTTATTGCTTTCATTTGACCGTCCTTGATGTTGTGGTTCCTTTTTCAGCTTGGACCAGGGACACCAGCACCACCGTACACCGTCCTCTGCAGGCGAGCACTGCCTCCTGGAATCCGTTTCTCCTGGTCGATGGCGTCCATGTCCTACACACACGCGCGCTCATACACACACACACACACACACACACACACAACTATACACACGTAAATGCCCAGGAGGAGGTATACGCTTGGGGGGACAGGAGCTGTTTCTAGAAACAATAACCCCTAATGAGTAGGGCCCTGTCGCAACTCGTGATTGCGAAAAACATAATTTGAATTCAAAATTTCAGAATTCAAGTTAATTTTTTTTTTATGTTAAAGGAAATAATGCAAGAATCACGGAAAACATATAATCAGCCGATTTCGACATGACTAACTATCACAAATCGGCTACAAAGATTGGTAAAAGGGGAGTCCAATGTGTTTTTGAAGATTTAATCGAGCGCATCAAATAAACATAGGGGAGATACCTTACATCCTGTCAAGTATTTACACCAAATGTTGGCATTTTTTGTTGGTAGATGCGTCTAGGACAGCCTGTCAGATTAGTAAAAAAAATTGATCCTTGGATTTATTGAAACGCGTCAGATTAAGATCAGGTGGCAGGTGGATTAATTACAATCAAAAGAGTCTACATTTAAAAAATCTGACGATTTGAGTGTAGAGGCCGTGGTAGCCCGATCGGTAGAGTGTCGGATTCGGGGCCGGAGGGTCTTGAGTTCGAACCTCGATGGTCGAAGATCCACCTTCGTCATTAAAGGGAACTGGACGACGTTAAATATGCTCGTGGTCTCAATGTCCTCCAAGTGAAACGATACCTCTGGGGGTGCTAGCACCAGATAGCTATTAGCTCCTGGTCTAGTTCTAAATTCTTATTAACTGTTCGATCCGGTGATGGTGCTGCCATCTATCGGTATAAAAAATAATGGAGGCACTTAGTATGCAGTCCTCGACATAAATACAATTGTAGTCAGTTGTGACTCGGAATCGAAATCGAATTTGAGCGTAACACAAGGGTGTTAGAAAGTTACAAAAAAAAAAAGTTTTTCCCCCTAGCTGTCAGATTAAGAATACCCCTCAAAATAATCGTCAGATTTTAGGCTACCATGACTGGACCATCAAACGAAACCTTCTGTATAAAAATCTGACGCGCTCGAGTAAATCCATATGGTGATTTTTCTTTTCTTTTTTTTTTTTTTTTTTTGCATTTTCAAAAATTCGCTACGAGCTTGCGTCACTTCCAAAACGTCAGTCTTTTAAACTGTGACATTTTTAAAGGTCACTTAACCTCCCCTCTGAATATCTGACGCGCTCGAGAATTTTTTTTTTACTTTCATTTTCTATCCTTCCAAATGACCACACCCACCACGCAAGTCCGCAGATAAACATACCTTGAGAATTGGAGACACGTTGGAGCATCAAATTTATCAATATCTGACACGCTCGAGTATATACATGTAAATTTTTATTTCTTACATTTGAAGCCCCTAGTTTCAAAACCGGATACTTGCAAAAAATTCGATTTTCTTTTTTTTTTTTTTTTTGTTATCTTGTAGAGAATCATAAGGCCTATTTGCCTGCTGAATATTAGGTTCAAAAACCGCTTCTTTCCCCCTTGAAATGGGGCGGGAAGGTCTGCCTCAGTTTCAAAACCAGACTTTTACGTCTCCTGTAAAATTTGGTTTTCTACAAGTATCCGGTTTTGAAACTAGGGGCCTCATTTATGAATATCAGTATTACACTTTACCTACCACTGAAATTGAACATTATGCAACATTTTCTTCATCTTATAACCTAAACTACAATATCCAATAGGTCTCTGCGACGCTCGAGTAAATCCACATTTAGCATCATAGGCTCCCCTTCTATTGGTGCAAATAAGTGACGACGATGACATCGAATCACACATCGACAGTAACTCAATCTCTGTCTTTGAAGACCTATTTGCTGGTGAAGTTAGGGAAATAACTACTGACAGATGCACACTGAGAAAACAATGTTGAGACAGCTAACATGGGTCTAGGAAGGCGGGGATGGCCGTGGAGGGGAGCCCCCCCCCCCCAGCCAGGCGAGTGACGTTGTCTGGATTGCTGTCCGACGTCTGCGCACGAGAGCTCGGAAAACGTTTACTGAACCCGAGTTTTTTTTTTTTTTTATATTTCATTTTCAGTTTGACTGAAAAAATACTTCGTCTATTATATTTAAATACTGATTATTCATTAAATACCGAAAAATCATAAAAATGTAACTTTTTCATTATTTCGGAAAATTTTGAGGTTCATGCGCGACCGAAAGATATTGGCTGATCGAAACCAAATGTTAACACTATGTTTTGAAGCTCTGTTTAAAGACGTTACAAACTATTGCATTAAAAAAAACATTTAATTAAAAAAAAAAAATTTAAAAATCTCAAAGATTTTTTTTTTTTTCATCTTTTATCAAACTTTAGGCCCATGCGCGAACGGAAGATGTCAATCGATTTCCATAATTCATTTTTTACTTTGTTTGTCTTTATAATTCGCAACTTTTCCACGGTATTACAACATTGAAATTGAAAAAAAAAAAAAAAAAAAAAACTTTTTTTCGGCCCACCCTACTGTGTATGTTTCGTGATGTAGACGATAATATTTCAGTTGGAATATATGGCATCTTTTATTTATTTGATTTTTTTTTCGAGTATACTTACGAATGTCAGACGCTATGACAGCAACGGTGAAGCAAATGGTACTAAGGGAAAAAATTAGATAAAATTTTTCGATGCAACGGGCCCCATGTGGTCCGCGGGTCGTAATTTGAGCAGCACCGATTTAAATAAGATACTACGAATTCACTATGAAATACCAAAGCGCACAACCTAATGTATTCAGTATTACAAAAAAACTGGAGAAAAACCTTTTCTTGCTAACAGACCATACGGAAGCGTAATACATAAAACGTAAGCGTAAAACGATAGAAAAACAATAAACCATTTCGTTTTTCGGTTAAAACAGAACATACACATTTCTAAAGATGAGGGTGGAAGAAAAAGTTCTATTTAAATTGATGCGGTGTCAGAAAAAAAAGAAAAAAAATATTTTCCTGCTCTACATCTTCAAAATTGGTACCTGGTTGTTGAGAGTAAGGTAAACATTTGGTCATTGACGCTAGGGTTTAAAAAAAATGCTTGCCCATTTGTAAAAAAAATTAATCTTTTTAACGGCTTCAAAGTTTAATTGGTTTCAATTCAACCTGAATTTAGCCATTGTTCAATGAACGAAATGGCATTTAAAGCATTTGAGAAGTAAATTAACAACATTTAAGAACTAAATACTTATATATCAGTTTTGACAGAAATTATGATTGTGTGCCAATCGATAAGGCCCACCATACAGAGGTCAGTTGTTCCCCTTTTTTGGTTTGAGAAATTTATACATCTTAATAAATGGTCATGGTTTTTACACTATGTGTTGAGTACCTGAATTAATCTGTGCCCCTTCCCTCAATTTTAAATGATGGGCCTCGGGCATAATTATGGATTAGAATTGCTTTTGTCTCCAAGGTATCTTCGAGCTTTCCGATACATTATGACAGGAAGTTGGTCTGCTGCGGTTTGAGTTGTTGAATGGCCACAAATATAAATTCGGTTATAATTCTACCTAATTTGTCTATGTTGATCACATAGGGTTCTTTTAAGAACTTTAATACAGAAAACTACATCCTGCAACAACAAACCAACTTTTATTTGCTGCAACGAGAATTGCATTGTGTGTAATGGAGTTTATGCAATGTAGAAGATTTATTTCGCTGTATTGGATATTTTGTTGTACTGGAATTTGCTGTAATGAGATTGAACTGTAATTACAAAACAGAAAGACTAATCAAGCTTTTATTAAAAAAATATGCGAATATATATTTGCATAGTCATGAGGTTTATTTACATTATCAAAAAGAAGACAAAAACGTTGTACAAAAAGTGAATATTTACAATTTCTACAAATATGAGGAAAGAATCTATCATACAACAAAACAACTACAAACAAATGAAAATATACTAAGTTTCAGATTAAGCATTTTAATAGTATTTTTTGTATTAAATATTGAAAAACTAATAAATAAATTCTAACGAAAAAAAATCAGTTAAACTTCATACAAAAATGTGCAACAACATCCACATAAAGACTAACGTACTTTCACCAGCAACCAGAAGTCTTTTATATCAAAGATTATACATGTATGCATTAAACAATTCAATCAAAAACAAACATACAGCTGAAACTCAGTGGACATTTTTACAATAAAACATAAAACAAAAGTCATTACATCTTACATAATGAAAATGTGAAATGCGGTTTAAGGTTTCACTTAATATAACCTCATTATAGTTGGGGCAAACCAAATCAGGCAGCATTGTGTAGGTTACGCAGATTCCAATCATAAAATAAGGGTGCTACCAGATTAGCTTTGCCGCATAGTTTTCAATGAAGTGTTTGAAAGATTTCATTTAACTGCAATGAATTGTAAATAAGCTTCAATAACAATAAAATAAAAATTTTAATGCATGTTTTTAGATGGTAAGAAGCTTTCATGTTGATGTTTAAAAATAAAATGTTTTAATATGGGAAGGGCATAAAAAAACTACTAAAATATCCTCAATAAAAGCAATTCACAGCAGTAAATTCATTATCAAATAATAAAACAATAAAAGAATTTCAGTAAGCCAATGTTCACCCCATGTGCTCCATTTTCAAATCCCTCCCCCCATGCAATATGTACGTACATTATATTTATATCGTCAACATTCAAGCAACAGTCATTAAGTTCGAAAATCCAGTTTTTAGACAGTGCCGATTTGAACTCTCAAGTAATCATTATGAAAATTGGTGAAAATAATTAGCCAATTTTAACCCCTACAGTATAAGTTTGTTGATAAAACTTATAAATTGCGTACTAGCTTTATATAATAAAATAATAAATTTGAAATTTGAAATCACTACAGTAATGTCTAAAAAAAATTCTGGACATAGTGACTTTTGCATAAATGTGTGCAATATAATGTATTATAATTTAAAAATAGTATTTATTGACCCAAAACCTTTTTCTAAAAAAAGATTTTGGTCATTACAATGAAAAGATAAGCTATTATTTAATATAAACTGCATATCTGTAACAGTTAACACAGCTTACTGAGATTCTCATATGAAGTCTTCTAAGCAGAATTATTTACAACATTTTTATACTCTACTTTTTATTTTGATATCTCCACCCAAAAATGTTTTTTAATACTTACAAGATATATAACATAATTTTGAAAGATTATTATTTCTTTTTTTTAATTGCAAGGTTTTTGAAAAATTATATATCACAAGAATAAAAAATTTTGAAAAAAATGAAATAGTTCTGCTTATGAAAAGCTATTATATATATATATATATATATATATATATATATATATATATATATATATATATATATATATATATATATATACACACACACACACAGTTGGTTCTCTGTTTAACGATGCCCTAATTAAGGACTTTCTCTATTAAAAGATGACTTTTCACAATCCCGAATGCTCCGCTGTAGTTTTAGAAAAATTCTATTTAAGAACTCATTCTTAAGAACATCTTCTTTTGTAGTTCCATGAGAGTCATTAAGTAGAGAATCAATAATTGTGTGTGTGTGTATATATATATATATATATATATATATATATATATATATATATATAATATAGATAAAATCTGACATGCTACTGCTGCACTGCCTATAAGAATAAACTTGTGTTTCTACTTATTGTTTAAGGACCATTATGCAATATGTGGAAAGCTCAATTTGTAGATTCAACAAACAGGCAAAGCTTGACCACAGAGAGAAGCTGCATGAACTCAAAGCGGAAACTTCATTTTATAATAGGTAGGATTAGGGAGAACGAGACACTTTACTGCTTGCACGTTCTCACTGATTCTACCTATTAAAAAATAAAATTGTTGTGTTTTCTCTTCCAGTTCACCCCTTCCTCCCATCTCTCTATAGTTAAGCTTCAGTTCCACACAACATGAAATTTAATTAAAAACTATGAATGAATTATGTGATGCCAAAGTTATCTGAGCATTTTTGGTTTCTTCCTTTTACTCATCTTTTGTGAGCAAAATTACAACATTTTTTTTCTTTTCAGAGACTTTTTCCTGTTTACAATTCAAAATAACTTTTGCTTTAGCATCATAAACTTATGCATGACAAAGTAAATTACATAATTTTCGAAAAGCGAGTCTTTGGACATGGAACAATTATGCTCAGACTAACTGATGAAATACATTTAAAGCAATTTACTTATTATCAGAATATCAGATTTAATATTACAGCAAATATGTTCTGGCACCAGCTTGGAGTTGTACATATAAAACTGAAAACAATAACTTTTGTTTTCTTCCTACATGCGTATCATGTAGTTTCAGATTCATACCTTTTTCGTACAAAAAGTTTCAAGGTGTATCACAATGGTTAAATATTGTTTTAATATTCGAAATGGTCCACATAAAAACCAATGAAATCAAAGATTAAAATTATAGCATTCTTTGTGTGATATATGCTAGCAAGTATACATTTTTTGGCATAAATTTGATTCTGCATTCAGTTGTTTTTAAAGCAACTGACATATGAGATAAATGTAACATAAAATTCAATGACAGGAAAAACATACATTGGAGTAGATAAATGATTTAAAATTTTAATGAATGTAAACTGAAAGTCAATGTCTCAAGAATTTACAACATTTCCTGTCATGACGATGCATGGTAGTACAATGGTGTAGTAACATTTAGTCAAATTTGTTTAAAGTTTTATAAACAAGAACCTTGATGATTACATGGAGAAAATAAAGAAATAAAAAATAAAAAAACAAAAAAAGCAAATTAATTTTAAGTTTTACAAATTACTAAAACTACATATAAATTTAACCAACTACCGATGTCATTTTCTCCAAAGCAAAAAACAAGTTAAAATTTTATTTTTGCATGAGTGTTCAAACAGATATGATAAGTGGATTCAGCACTGATAACTAAGCATTTAAGCAAGAATAATTAACAAACATCAAAAAGCAATATTAAAATACACATTGATAATTTATTTTAAGAGTAAAAAAAAAAAAATACTAATGCATATAGAAAAAAAAAGTTTTCAAAAATATATGAAAAAAGGAGATTGGTGCAGACTGTATTCCACTGAAGACATTAAAATGAAAATTATTATTTGCAGGTTAATCTGCAGTAATATTTATAAACTATTAAAATTAATAAAGTTATGAAGTTCTTACAAACATACACATTCAACCTAAATATTCACGCAAACACATATTTATCAGCCAAACCCAATCACTCATAAATAGGAAAAGTGAGTACTCATTAAAAAAAATATTAATTCAATGAAATTCAATAACTAGATTAATGAGTTACTAATGAAGTACATGCAACACATACATTTGTTTGTCTGCTATTACTATATTCTCGTTCAAAAGCAGCAATAGGAAATATTGTAGTTTGCAGCAGAAAATTCTTTGCAACAGTCACATCAACTATTTTGTGACATCATCACATCAGTTGAACAACATTACAGTTGTATTTGGTACCAGCATTGACACATCATCTTCTTTTCTTCTGCTTCACAGAACCACAGGTAGTTCACAGGTCACTTGTCATTTCTTCAAATTTGAGCAGTGGTCGCTCAGTTATCTGATATTGTGAAAATTTAGCTGCTAATAGCACACGAACAAATGCTTAGTATTTTTAAGGAATCTTAAATTTGAAATAATATTTCAAGTTACTCACTTTAACTATTTACTGTTTCATACGAAAAAAAACTTCCAGTTAAGCAAAAATATTTTTCAAGAATATTTTAGTTTTTCAAATTATAAATTGTACTGCTTATTGATCAACTTTTCAAAACCTTTTCATGGGCCTTGAGAAGATTCCTTCTCATACGAGAAATAAATGGCTCATGAACGGGTTATTAGCTTTTGATAAAACTTGGTAGTAATGTAATAATTATGCAAAAAATGGTAAAAAATCGTCAAGCAGTGATGAATAAAATCTGCACATTTGACAAAAAAATTTCATTGCATCTTTGCAAAATAAATAAATGAAGCATAATCATTAAATACATGATGTCAGTATGATAGTGGTTCTTAACTTTCTGCTCAAATGCTTCAAAAACAGAAAATGGAAAAATGTAAGATTTTAATTAACACAATTCAATAAAAAAATTGAAATATATAAATAAATAAAATATTAATTCAATGAAATTTTTTTATTTAAAATATTTTATTTTAAATAAAAAAACTGCAACAATAATTCGATTTTAATATATTTCAATCACCAAGAGAGAAATGAAAAGAAAAGGTAATAATAAATTTCACTTCTCATTTCATTAAGAAGTGCAAACTGTATCTAATTTAAAGTGTTTTTCAATCAAACAATAAAGTAATTTCTTAGGGTCAAGTTAAAAAAAAAAAAAAATAAATAAAAAAAAAATGCAAAGCACAAACTGTAATTTGTGCTTTATTTACCCAGATAGCACAAGCCACGTTTAAACATTTAATAAACATTTTAAAATGGTTATCACAATGTTAACAACCATTTTATAACATTTATATGACTAAGTGTGCTAGTTGGGTACTGTTTTTCTCCCCCCTCCCACTTTACTTAAATTTTCCATCCCTATTTATTTAACTTCTTAGTATGTTCACTAAAATTTTATAAACACAGTATTTTTTAAAAATACATTTGGAGAAAAAGAGAGAGAGAAATAAATGAAAGTTGAAAAATATTAATTGATGAGTTTTAAGAGACCATTTTAAGCTCTTTGAAAAGCTTGGCAATCATACATTTTTTTACACCTTTTTAGAGTCAAACTTACATAGTGGTTCGTTAAAAAGCAAAAACTTGAAACAAATTTGACTAAAGTATGTACACCTTAAACACAAAAACTCTACAACAGAGCGACTTGTGCATATTCAAATATTCATCACAGACTATTTACATTTAATAGGTCTACTTGACAAGCAGTCCAGTCATTGATATAAGCAGTTCATTTTCTTTAAGCACATCATCCAACCTAGCAGCATTTTCAAAATGCAGTGAGTAAAAAAGTTGAATTCAGATACACAATCACTAAAGTAAATGCCACTTGACATAGCATGTTCAAATTTGGTGAAGCAAGCTGGAGATGTATCCTACTCATTCCAAATAATTATTTTTGCCATATGATTTTCAAAGTGGTTCAACTTTAATGAAAGCTTCAGGTGGTAATTTCCCTTCACTCTAAAAAATAAAAATGAAACAATCAAATATACTTTAAAAAAGTAATGCTCTTTTTGAAAACATACTAGTTATTTTCAAAAATACCTACTTGAAATTTCATAAAAATTGCAAATGCTCGCTGGTAATCCCAATCATTTTCTTCAAGACACCTATTATAAAATAAATAAGTAGTTATTTAAAATTTTCTTCTAAAGCAGATTGAAATGACAATTGGAAAAAAAATCATGTCAACATCTCAAGGGGCTAAATAAAATGTAGCTACTGAATAGTAGTTGCTTTAATTGATCATGCTACTTATACTTCAGACCTTGAGACATGACAGAAAAATTAAATAACAGTTGATATTCAATCTTATTATGCTTTTTATTTTCTATTACAGTGAAATCCTGTTACAATAAAAATCAATACAATGAAAAATGGGCAATTCCATGATAAAGTCAACCAGATGATTAAATTTTCAAAATTAAAATTTCTACACAAATAAGGTATCATTTTAAAGTAAAGAGTTGTATGATTTGAAATGCCTGTCTAAAATTTGATGACTTCAGTTATAAATAAGTCACAGGAGGTTAAACTAAGGTCAACATCTTGAGTATTTTCAAACCACATTTGGTGACTCTCAAAGAAATTTGGTTTTTTCCAAAAAAATACATACTAATGTTTTGAATTAAGATGAATAACCATTTAAATATACAATGTGTTGCTGGTAATGTTGCAAAAATGTGTAAAAATATAATTCATTTTGATTTGTTTAAGAATTCCTCTGGGGTACATAAATTGTTTAATGTCTGACACTAAAATGCGCAATTAATTACGTTGAGCCAATAATTTTAAAGCTACATACATGTATTTTTGTGTAAAAGTAAGATTTTCAACCTCATCCATGCAACCTATTTTCATTTTGTAACAAGTGAATATTTTTTTATTAAAATCTAGGTGTCGGACGTAAAAAATTTTTTACCTCCGACACTGCTACATTCCTCAAACAGAATATGTTTTCAACTGTGTTTCTCCTTTTTTTTTTGTCTTTAATTTCAAAGTTGAAGCGAAACATGCATTTTTCATGAGCTGGAAAAGAAATCTATTATTTTGCAAATAGCTTCCTGAATCAAAATAACTCTTTTAACACACTTACACCATTAATTGAACATTAATTACCGATTCCATCAAAGAAAAATTAAAGTGTAAATCAGGATATTACGTTCCCTTGAATTTGAAAAAAGCTAGCTATTTGTATAAATGTATTCTGCCACTCTGGCCTCTGACTCCAGTATTACTTCTTTAGCAAACAAAAATACTTTTATTCAAAATATGCTCTATGTGTTTTGTGTTCTTTTTAATTAACAATACAAAAGAGAGTCAATTAAAAATAATGAATAAAATAGTTACATAAATGGGGGGGGGGGGGGGCACGGGCCCCCTTAAAATCCGTTACTGATTATTTTAATACCTAAATTATATACAATCTCTTAATTTTTAATAACCATTTGAAGTCGGGGCCTCCTATAAACTACTACCTAACTTAAATGAGTAGGTTTAGTTTTAAAGACTTTCACGTTTTGTTAAATTAGTGTTTAACTCAGGATTTGGTGGGTTGTCAGTTACGTTAGGTAGTAGTTTATAAGAGGCCCCGACTTCAAATGGTTATTAAAAATTAAGAGATCGTAAATAAATATTTAGGTATTAAAATAATTCATCGTATAGTAATTAAAATCAGTGTTTATTTTATAATTGGGTGTTCAGTTTAGTTGATTTTTGGACTGAAAATGCAAAACGAACTTGATTTATGAGTTTGGGTAGGAAATTGTATGTAAGTGTGATCAATTATTTTTAACTTTTTAGTTCCTCTTTGTTTTCTGAAGCAAGTTCTTTTTTTATTTAAAAATAATTTATTTTTTGCTTTTTAGTGTTATAAATAAAAAATAAGTATGTAGGGTAGAGCATGTGGTACATTCCTTACGTACATCTCGAGTGAAAAAGCGTATAGCACAGGAGTCTGAAAACAGCTACGATGAGCAAAAGAAATAGAGCACAGAGAGTTCCGAAGACCGAAGAAAGGCTTTTTCAAATGCGCAATTATTTACAAAGAAAATTTTCTTCATCAGTTTGACTTTACCAAAGTATGCTTTCCAAAAAAAAGTTCACAAGTCACTAACAACAGAAATCGCTTTAACTTTGCCCATATAATTTGAAGAGTTTTCTTGATTTTTCAAGGATCCCATTTTCAGATACTGACCTGATAACCATGGGATCACCTGGGAAGTATATACCTTTTCAAACGAGAGAGAAAAAAAAGAATTTTCCAAATTGGTCTATGCGTGCTCGAGTTATAGGGGGACACACATAAAAAAATTCCGACAAATTGGGAACGTCTTTCTTTGAAGTCCGTTTTAAAAAAAAAAGAAACTCTCAACACCCATACAATTTTATACGATTGCCACTAAAAACTAGTCTTTGTTCCTCTCCACGATTTATTTGTGTGCTAATTTAGTTAGAACCATTTAAATGTTAATGGTTTCCCAAACTAGTTAACATTTCACATTAATACGTGTCACGTAACTCATGAAAAGAGTCACATTTCTCTTGATTTGGCCACATTATAGATCAATACCACACTAGAAACAGAGTATCTACTGTGATGTTGAATATATGAAGATCAAAATACTACTAAAGCAATGATACTAAATGAATTCCATGTTTGCTTCAGAGGAGTCTTTATTCAAAATTTGCAATATGAGTACTAATGATTAATACAGGGGAAATATGTAGAAGGGGAAGGGGTACCTACCCCCTTAAAGCAAGAGCCCTCCTTAAAAAAAATCCCTCAAAACACCCCCCTTGCCCTTAAGGGGCTCTCCTGATTAATATTAATATTTTATGGCACTTTCTTTAACACTGAGTAAAGAAAGTACCTTTGTTTTATGCACTTTCTTCTTTAACAAAGAATTTTATATTTAATTGTTTAATATTAAAATTAAATGAAGTTTATTGTTTTTTGCCCATAACTTTTTTCTAAAGAACAACTATGGTGAACCAAGGGTTTGGGACCTAAGTTAGATCACTCCTATCCATTAAACAAAAAAACCATAAAAATCGTTTCACTAAGTGAGACAAAATGAATTTACAAACAACAAAGCACAAGTATGAAATTTGAAGAATTTCCTCGATTTCTCCAGGATCCCTCATACCCGGACTTGAAGACCATTAGACAACCAGGAACAAAACAGAAAAAGAATTTTCCTAATCGGTCCAAGCGTCTTCTGTTAATCGGGGAGCATAGTACATAAAAACGTTCCCACAAAGTCTGTTAATTAGTATTGCCATAACTGTAAATTAAACTGATGGCATTTGAAATATTAAATCTAAAATGAATTTTTTACTTGTAAAACTTCAGAAATTGGACACCAGTTATGATACATTTCATAAGAAATTTAAATGTAATCGTCGGGGGAGGGATTTTTGTCTTCTATATCCCTTGTATTGAATACTAAATACATTTCAAAACTGAATTAAAAAAAAAAAAACTTTAATGACTGAATGAAGTTATTTATTAGCAAATTTTTTTTGTAATTAATAAATTAATTCAACTATTTTCATAGCAAAATACATTAAATTTACTGATTTGCTACATGAGTAATAAATACATTAGTAAAACTATAGTTACAATTAACAGGTGGCACCGGGGAAAATCAAACATCCCGATGCATGAGAATTAAATATTGCTCAATACAAGATTCCTCCATCCAAAAAAATGCACCGTTCACACCAAAACCAAGCGACTTTTTACGTTTTGTGTAGATGACGAAAGCTGATCTACGTAGCTACAACGTATGAAATCTAAAGTTTCTTAGATTTCTCCGGGACCCCTCATCAGATCCGGACAAAATTAACATGGGACCATCTGGAAAGTATACCCTTCAAAACAAAATAAGAATTTTTCATATTGGTCCAGTATTCTTGGAGCAATATGAAAACATACATAAAAAGCCGCAAGACAAAATCATAACCTCCTTTTTTGAAGTCGGTTAAAAATATGTCCTATAATGATGTATCTGTACTCACAGGAATTCCAGTATTAGTACTTTTAAATGTTTTTAAAATCTCTAAAACTTACTTTGTTGAAAAATCAACATTCATTCTTGTGTTTTTCGAGAGTTCAAGAACCAACATTTGCTTTTCAGTAACACTCTTTTCCTCTGTAGGAGCTGGACTAGGAGATGGTGTTGGTGCTGGCATTTTAAAAGCCTAGTAAATACAGATAAGTGTAAAATATATTAGTAGATACATTCTAATTGCTGTATAAAGGTCATATCATTTTGGTCATTGAAATTTGAAAGATGGAACGCTATTATTTGGTAGCAATAAAATTGTTCTTTACAACATTTACATTTTCCCCCTTAATAAATCAAAAAAAAAAATATTTTCATACCTGACCTTTGGTAAATTCGTGGACATTCTAAAAGCTCAATGAAATTCTCTAACTACTTATGACTTTCACATTAGATGGAGAGAAATTTTGAAGATAATGTACCAGGACAAACAATAAAATATATTTCACTTACTCATTTTTTCTTTTCAGCAGAAAGGAAAACAAAAATAAAAAGTTGTTGAGTTTTCTACTCATTCTTTTTGAAATTTGGATTTTCCCATTCTGAAGCAGTTATCAATTATATTTTAAAGACAATTTTTGAAACACAAATGGAATTTTTCTCCCAAAAAACTTGGCAAATTCATAGCAGCTCTTGTAATCTTAGTAATATTCAATATTAAGTTCACATTATATTTACTCTAACAACCTGGATGCCAAAGGAAAAAACAATTAAGTTCTCCAAAGCTGAAAAAACATTCAGAGTTCGCACTCAGTTTCAGAAATAAAAGGAAGGAGTTTTGTAGGAGTAAAATGAGATTTTGAAGGAGTACTAATGGAGTGTCATTGAATGATGTCACACTTTTTTTCAATATATTTGACCACCAGCACCCTTTACCACAAAGTGTCACACTTCATCCCAAACTTTTCCTCCTGACACGTCATATTTTTTACAAACATATTGTTACAATAACTGTGTGATGTTACTTTTTGTCACCCTCTCTCTTCCCCTTATCACAATTTCATGAGCCCGTCTCCTCTTCAAAGCATGACATCACTTGTAGATGACCCTTTTTACAATATCATAACTGCAATTAACTAGACAATTGTTTGTTTGTTTTTTTACGCAATCACTTAGTGTAGTACATTTACTTATGTAGTTTTAAATATTTAAATAATTATTAGACAACTTGACTTTTGCTGCTGTGAGTGTGGTGGAGGAAAAAACAATAATCATAAAACTTGAAAAAATAGCCAAGCACCATTTAAGCATGTTTTACTTCACTTATGAAATTTCTTAGTCTTCTAATAAAACTTTCACCTTCAACTTTTATGAATTAACTATGATCAATTTGTAAATCGAAAAAAATAAATGCACGAAATTACTACATTAAAATCGCCTTAGTGACAAAGTTAGTTGTCATTCGAAGTATTTTAAGTTTCTGTTATAGAGGAAGATTATGTAGTCTTGAAATAAAAAAGAATGAGTTTTAAAAGAGTTAAAACCAAAATGAAGGAGTTTGAAGGGCCATTCAAAATTTTTTATAAATGAAGCAGTTTTGGAGGAGTTTTGAAGGAGTGTACGAACCCTGACATTCCGAGGAATTTTGAAACAGAACTTGAGAATAAATCCTGATTTCTTCCACCCATTACAATATCATACCTTTGCCAAAAACTTTGGAAGCAGTCAAAAAAGAAAGAAAAAATAATGATGCAAATAAACAAAAATGTGCACAATTTTTCAATGTTATAACATACTATAACATAGCTATAGCCGGGAAATGTAATTATTACATTGCATGAAATAGCTGCAATAAAATTCCTCAAGCAAAAACACAAATGTGGAAAGTAAACTTCTTACACTTACCTTTGATTGTTGCTCTTGACTTGCATGTGCAATATATAAAGTTTCATTTGTAATAACAAAACTAAAAAGAAGAAGAAAAATCATTAACTGTAAAAAAATAATAATAAAGGCAGCTTAAAATTTTTACAAGAGTACATAGTACATGGGTTAACATACCCTTGACCTTGTGCAACAACAACAAAAGTTCTGCTAAATGTTTTCAGAGGAACATTGTTTATATCGGCTCCCACTGAAATAGCAACGAAATGAAATTACATATTAAAATCAAAATGTCAAATTGGTGATATAAATGAGAGGAGAGTAAAAGATTTTCAATTCACCTTCCTTAAATACTCCTATAACAGAAAAACTCATCAGTCCAGGCTGAAAAACAAAGTTCATTTTCACAATAGTTCTTGAAATGTACAATGTCTTACAGTTGAATATCTGTAGAGCATACTTTTATTCTAGTTCAAAAATATATCAAGTACATTTTCTTGAACTAAATGTTACAACAATTTAAATGAAGAATATTCTATAAGATTTTAAAAGCAAAACTAAATTTAAAAAAAAAAAGAACCAATGAACATAAAGCAAAATTGAGACTGATAAAATAACTGATACGCCAATGAGAAAAGCGCAAAAAACCTACTAATCATTTATTGAATTAAAATCTTAAGCTGATGCTCCTTTTTGCTACAAAACTTGAAGAGTTGGTTATGCTATAACTCATGTAAGGTGGCATATAAACGATATAATCAACAGTGACACATCATTAAAATTTCATAATGCAGAAGACATTTTTAAAATTTTAAATACTATTAATTTGAATGAAAAAAATCAACTAGCAGATATAACATCATAAATGTTTGCGAGTATTGTAGTATTTAAGGTAGTCAATTTTTAAAATCAGTTAAAAACAGTATTGTGTAAAACCTTGACTTTTCTCCAATGTTGCTTTTTGATTTGGGTCCCTTATTTTCCCAGGGTGCAATATACTAAATAATTTTGTGCAATATTGCAAAACTACACTCAATTTCTCAGCAATATTGGTAAAATATGGGAATTAACAATCAAATTACTTGAATAAATGTTAAAACTCATACAGGGATTGCATCAAATGCAGAAAGATTTAACCAGAAAATTTCTAAAGTAGTTCTGCAATAATTATTACGGACTGAATCATTGAACTTGAAAAATAAGCAAATTGCATATCTGCCAGCGCCTGAAATGAACTTGCCAATATGGCAACTCTAAGGCTTCATACTGAACAGTAGATGGTTGGTGGATATAAAGATACTATTAAAGAAATGTAAGGACATATGGGGGTAAAAATTCTTCATTTTATGCATGTTCCCCTGTTGATTAGTGCCCTCCTCCTCCTTTTTCTCTCCTTGTTGTTAATAGAGAAAAAAAAATCTTCCATTAACATTAGTTACATGCAATTAAAGCCTGAAACTCTCATGGACAGTTTGGAAAATTGGTAATTTAAAAATTGGTTCAAATAAGGGGCTGGATGTTCATGATTAATTTTCCTGCTAATGTAGCTGTTGAA
Source organism: Uloborus diversus (assembly GCF_026930045.1). Lineage (NCBI taxonomy): Eukaryota > Metazoa > Arthropoda > Arachnida > Araneae > Uloboridae > Uloborus > Uloborus diversus. The sequence goes on from NC_072735.1 coordinate 22,529,861, forward strand.
ATTTGCAACTTTTGTGTTTGCATCCTACCACTAAAAATAAATTTTTAAGGAAGGATTTTTAAATTGGAGAAAAGTTCAAAAATTCCCCAAAACTGCAAAAAACAGAATATTTTGTATTCTGGCCCAAAATATTTGTGAAGAAACAGAAGTCTGACCTCAAAAAACAGACGAGTTGGCAGGTATACGTTTAGTCAAAAATTGCTAATTAGAAAGAAATTTTAGAAGTAAAAACTTACAGAGACATGATAGATGTCAACACTGAATGACGTAGGGTCATGCATTGTCTGAGGCAACTCCGATAATGCACTAACAACACTTAATTTTCCTTGCTTTAGTAATTTAAACCTATCGGCTAGAATTGAAAGAAAAACAAATCAATTTTTTAAAACATATAAATTATTTTCAACAATATCATTACTTTTCACATTATGCTCACATTCATATGGCTTAATTTCTCACAAAAAAAAGTAAGGGAGCCTTATATTCTGAAGAACATATATTCACACGCAAGCAACAAAAGAAAGCAAGCACGGGAGCAGAGCTCAGTGATATTAAGCTACACTCCACAGAGTACATTCATAAACTTCTCAGCAAGAGCAACTATATAATAAAATATCATTAAATCAATAGTATTAATTGAACAAGTGGTAAATAAAGGACTTAAAACCTAATGAATGTTGGATGCCAAATTTAAAAATAAGACAAAAATTTAGGCAAAATATATTTTTAAAAACTCAGTAGTACCAACAGTTTTGGTGCAGCTTTCCTGTTTCTTTCATGCAGAAGAAATAACAACAGTTATGGTTAAAAGTGGTATTCCTTGCTGCTGTTTGCTGTGTAGCAGCTGGAGGTGTGATTTACCTCATCCAAGCCGGTAGGGCTAAATGACATTGAAACACACGATAGGCACTGGCTCAACGTCTTATGTGGCCTAACGGGAAGTGATATGGAAATTAGGAGAAGCATAAAAGAATCGAGTGGTAAATTTTCGACACTAGCACTCCGCGATCTGACATGATATTGTATGGTCAGATGTAGATTTCTGGGTACTTTGGGGCAATTTTTTAGGACTTAGCTTTTACAGAACTTGGTCTCTAAAATAGTACTTAATGAATCTTACCGGTGATATATTTTATCCTGGTCGCTAATAGAAATAATGCAAGATTGGTAGAGCTTTTAACGTAATAAAAATTGGTCACCGTATGAAATGTTAATTTAAATTGATATTGTTTTAATTTTTAGTGTCGATAGCAAAATAAAGCTATTTTTTCTTTTAAAAACAATTAAAATTATTTCTTTTGCTAAACTCAGGTATAAAGTTAAAAAAATATATTGGAAGTTTATTTGCGTAATTTTGGTGGTTTTAAAAGAAGCTCAGGGTTTATCTCACTCTATACTGAAGTGTTTATAACCAACTACATTTCTGTGTGTGTGGGGGGGGGGAGGTAAAAATTATTTGCCCTATGCTCTGTCATCTCATAAGACAACTTTACTTATGTTCATACAGATTCTTTGTTCTCAAAGAACAGTATTCTAGTACTTCAAATTTCAGTTATAAAAACAACAGGACTTACAGTTAAGACTTGGAGAGAGGTAATGGAATGCAACATATTTTAAATGAACTGTACATTTAGAAAAATATGCTTTCACTTGGTAAATAAATAAGCAACAGAAAGAAAAGCAAGCAATATAGAACACAGCATCTAAATCTTGCCAAATACATTTACAGTATCAGGGTTAGATAACTTGATTTTGTAACTAGACATACCATTATTAGTTTTCAGAAAATTTCTATTTTCTTCATAATATTTACGCAAAGAGCTGGACGAACTCCTAAAATTTCGAGAAAATATACAAAATTAAAGAAAAATCTCAGTAACAAACGTTTATCAGAAAATTTTTCAAAATAAAATTGAAAAAACTTACTTTTGGGTGTGCTTTGACATACTCAAAGAAAAATTAGCCTGCAAAACAATAAAATTAACAATTAAAAAAAAATAAGACAATACATCCAAAAAGAAATGTTTTTTGGAGTTTTTACTACAATTTTTGAATATTCAATTTGATTGAATTCTATTCCGAGTTGAATTTATCCCTAAGGGTCCCTTTTTGGGATCTTATTCTTGGGAGTGTTCTGCTAAAGTATTTAAATGCAGGAGCATCCCTGTGAATTCCAAACTAAATTCTGATGTTATCACTTCTGTTGTAGCTCAAATTCAAGCCAACACCAGATGAAAAATATAATAACAGCATTAATTATAACGACAGAGGGAAAGAATTTGATAATGAGAAACTGTGAATATACCCAATGGCTTTTGATATGCAAAAATTTTTTTGAAGCCCGGGGTCAAATCAAACTTTTCTTTTTCGGCCTTGAGTTTTCCTTTAAAACAATAGCACAAGAAAGCGACAACAAGATAGTTCACAGCAAATTATTTAACTTCTTTAGTATTGTACAGAAAAAAAAAAGCAGGTACACATGAATTTTTTTCTTCAAACTCGTTTTTGAGGATCACTTGGTTGTAATGAGCAAAAATCATGGTCACTTTGGGCTGGTTATAAGCAAGTTCGATTGCTTTGATTTTCTGTTGGATGCCGCTCTACATATAAATATGTCTTCGTTATACTGATTAGAGAGCTATAAGAGCTCTTGAAACTGGGTAATTGCTTACTCTACCCAGCAATCAGACATAAACAAATCTACATAGCCCAATTTGCGGTGAGATCATTTTTGAACAGTAAGCTTAAGATACAACTAAATGGTTGATGCACAGTACATACAGTTTACAAAAATATTTCAAACTCAGCCCTATTTGACAAACATATCCAATGTGTGTATTGACAATTCATAGAACTGAAAAGTGCAAGGAAAATGTTTTAACAATCGAGACATACTTGACAAGTTAAAGCTAATGCCAAAACATGTAACAAATACTTTACATTAATTTACAGCAAAAATAAGAGAGGTAAAAAAGTACCTGATCATGGTAAGCTTCCAATAACCTTGACCGATCACCAGAATCATAAATGGTATAATACCTAATAAATAACAATAGCTCATAATTTGTCATCAAAAAATGTAAGATATAAACACACAAAAAGCAAAATCTAGAAGGCTAGCACTTTTTTTGTCTTAGGGTCATTCCATGCGAAATGAGCAAAATTCGCAAAAAAGTGGTGGCCGCTAATGAGCAAGAGAATGCTCAAGACTAATAATCTCCAAATGCAATAACCTAATTAAATGTATGACTAGAAATGCATGAATAAAATAGTTGAAGACAACTTAAAAATAAAAACCAAATTTATTTGGTCATTTAGTAAAGTTAGTTAAATAAAATTAAAAACATTTGAAACAACGCGAACTAGAGCTGAGCTATATCAATCTATTATATATCTATTAAAAAGAACCCGCATCGTTGCATGAAAGCAAACGGGAGCTCGAGTCAACCTGCCAGAGAGAAAACACCGAAGAAGTCTCTTTTCTACTCGAAACATTTCCTTTTATCGTAAGTTAACTCATTTGCATGCGGACGCCAAATCACCTGATACACGCCAGCATAGCACCTGGCCAATGAGCATCAGGCACGTGCCGATCTGTTACGATGCATCACCGATTACGTGAAGGTCGTGATGTCATAGATCGGCGACTGCACGTGCGAGATACGTCAACAGGCGTCCGCATTAGAAGAAAGAAAAACATCGTTGAAAATTTCTCAATGATTAGGCAAGTGACTGATATTATGGTGGGATAAGTGGTGAGATGAATTCGTTAATTATTATATAAGGGGCGCTAGGCCAACAATGCCCCCCCTCTCACCATCTTATGAACATTATTTTCTTATACATTTAAAGATAATTCATTTCCTAACAAATCTCAATACCAGCTCTAGTTTTACAAAAAGATTTTGAATAAATATAAACATGATTAGTAGATTAGTTAAATACAACAACAAGCAAATTCTTTTATAACAAAATATCAATCAATCCGATTCCAGTCCGTTCAAACTGTTCCATTTTCCAAGTCAGTAAAAAGTCAATCAGTCCAATGTCATATAAACACATTCAATCTGCAAAAATTGGAAAACCTTGGCGAGTATACAAATACTTGGTATAAACACATTTGAACAGTACAAATATAAACTGTAAAACGCAAAATATATATATATATAACTTTAACCCGTTCCCGATAGTTAAAATAGTTTACTTTTCCCACATTACTACATTTTCAAAAAAAAATTAAATTACTAAAAATATCACAAAAGCAATTACATTACAAAAACATTTTCATTGAACTTTATTAGTTCAGATCGAGACAAAGGCTTAGTAAATACATCAGACATGTTATTTTTACTTCTAACAAATTCAACCTCAAATATATCTTTATAAATTAAATCGCGTATATAAAAAAGCTTTACATCAATATGTTTTGTCCTATAATTTTCGATCGGTGATCTCACAAAATCTATTGTAGCTTGATTATCAACTTTTAATACAGATTTAATTTTGTGTTCCTTGTTAATTACCCCCTTATTAACACATTCATCAATGATTCTATCAAACCAAAGAAGTTCTTTGCCGGCCTCTGTCATCGCAATAAACTCTGATTCCATCGTTGATAAACTAATGCACTTTTGTTTAAATGTTCGCCATGAAATCGGCGATTTGTTAATGAAAACAATCTGACCTCCGAGTGAAGTTCTATCGTCTCTGTTAGAGGCGAAATCTGCATCAGAATATGTTACAACTTGAATTTCATTGCATTGTAATTTAAGTTTGTAATTTCTAGTTTTAGAAACATAGCCTAATAATTTTAATAAACCATCCCAATGCTTTATACCGGGGTTATTTTGGAATTGGCTAAAAATGTTTGTAGCATAACTAATGTCTGGTCTTGTTCTGTTTGCTAGAAACGAAAGACAACCTAACAAATTCCTGTACGGTATTTTTGACATATCTTGTACCTCTTGATCGTTATTTGGACAATCTAGTTTAGTGTATATAATACCTTTACTTATCGGCAATGAGGAGATAGGGATATTGAATTTCTCAAAACGTTCATAAATTTCTTCAATATAGCCAATTTGACTTAATGAAACACAATTCAAATCCTCCTCAAATTCCACGCCTAGTAATTTTTTAGTTTTACCTAAAATTTTTAAATCAAAGTATTTTTGTAATAAATCTAAAACAGTTTGTATATCATTTTGACTCTTTCCAAATAAAACAATGTCATCTACATACAAAAGTAAAATTACAGAAGATTTATAAATATAGACACAGTTACACCATTCAAATTTACAAAAACCTATTGAAATCAATTTTTCTTCTATTTCGTAAAACCACAATCGTCCACTTTGGTGGAGTCCGTAAATTGCTTTATTTAGTTTACAATATAAATTTTCCATCCCCTTTTCTACAAAACCAGGTGGTTGTTTCATATAAATTGGTTCTGAAATAGGTGCATAAAGGTAAGCATTTTTCACATCACATTGGATGTTTACCCAGTTTAATTTTACCACCAAAAGAGAAAAGAAAAATCTTATAATGCTGAAATTTACAACTGGCGAGTACGTAAGATCATAACTCTCATATTTCAATTGAGAACTCCCTAAAGCTACTAGGCGACTTTTGTATCTCAAAATTTCCCCATTTTCATTTCTTTTGACTGTAAAAACCCAGCGAGAACCAATTGGAGTAGAACCATGCGGTAATTCGACAAGATTCCACACTTTGCGATCTTGCATCACTTTTAATTCTTCCCGCATTGAACTTATCCAATTGTCTTTTTCTCGCGATTTAAGGGCTTGTTTGTAAGTGTTAGGAATAATGATTTGATGTCCTAGTCATGCTTGAGAAAATTCATTAATTACATTACTGTTTACAGAGTTATCAATCTCTCCTTCAGTAGTATTTTTACCTTTAAAGCAAAATATATCTGGCTGATAAACAATATTATTTTTTCTGCAATACTTCTTTACATCATAAATTGATCTCAATCGTTTGTTGCTTCCCTTTTCAAAATAATAGATATCGTTACGAGACCCATCGGGTCTTGGTACGACTTTTCTTTCCCATTTTGCTAATTTTAAACATTTATCACTTTCATCATCTGATGATTCAGTTTCCCCCCGATCTGATTCTTCTGTTTCTGAATGAACTGGTGGTAGTTCGGGAATTTTTAAGATTTCCTCATCAGGAATTTCATCTTCATCTGATTTTGGTACATTTAACCATTCTATGGTGCCCATCACGACTCCACTGCGTTTAGACTCAAATTCGTCTTTGAAAAATTTTCCCTCATTAAATCTGACATTTATGGTCTCTATAATTTTATCATTTTCTGGAATCCAGATTCGATACCCTTTTGTCCGAAATGCATACCCAATTAAAATCCCTTTTTGGGCTTTAAGATCAAGCTTTTGCCGACGTTGCTTCGGCACACTAACGTAGGCTATGCATCCAAATGGTTTCAAATGTCTGATTGAGGGTGATTTTCCCCCATATAGCTCAAAAGGAGTTAGTTTTTGATCTCTATGACATACGCGGTTCCAGGTGTACGTGAAATACAACATGGCTTCAGGCCAAAAGTTTTTACCTATACCACTCTCTTCTAAAATTACCCTAGTACCATCTGCCACAGTTCTGTTAAATACTTCAGCCGCCCCGTTTTGCTCAGGGGTATAACTATTAGTGAATTCATGTTTTATTCCTTCATTTTGACAAAATTTACTTAAAATTGTATTTGAAAATTCCCCTCCATTGTCAGTTCTTATTGCTTTCAGCTTTGTTCCCAGAAATCTCTCTGCCCTTTTAATATGATTAATGAGAATTTCTGCTGCCTGATTTTTATTTTTCAATGGGTACAATGACGTTCTACGGGAATAATCGTCAACAACTGAAAGAAAGTATCGTTCACCTCTTCTACCTTCAATACTCGATGGCCCCCAAATGTCACTATAAATTAATTCTAAAGGTTTCTTTGATCGAATTTCGTCCATTGGTTTGAAAGATACGCGTCTGAACTTTCCTAATTTACAATCTTCACAATTTACTTTATCATTTTTAAAAACTGGTAGACCCCTAGTACATTTATATTCAGCTGTTTTCTTTATAGTATCGACATTTACATGAGCAAATCTTTTGTGCCATAATTCTAAGCTTTCAGTACTACTAGCTTCATAATTAACATTTTTATGTACATTTTCTGAAATTACCTTTGGGTTAACAAAATAAATGCCATTAGATAGTTTAGCTTTAAAAATTGTTTCACCATTATCTGATACAGTTACCAAACCTTTTCCCCCTTTAAAACATGCTCCCGCTTGGTCAAATCTGGGACCAGACAGTAAATTTCTTCGCAAATGCGGCGAATACATTACATTTACTAAATTAATGGTCTTAGGACCGAACTTCAACTTTATCTCTCCAACCCCCTCAATTGGAAAAACATGATTTTGGACTGCTACGGCCATCTTTCGATCATTTACAGGTTCATATTTATGGAAAAAGTTCTTATTATTTGCAAAGTGATGGCTGGCCGCCGAATCAAATGCCCATGATGAAGGATTACAGTCTATCTCGTTAAAGTTCGCTTCCGAAATAAAAAATGTTTTGGAAGGGTACTCACACTTTTTCGGAGATGAGGAGCTGCCTCTTCTGGTAAACTGGTTCCTGTTTCTTCCTCTTGACCTCCTCTGGCCATAACTTGACTTCTTGGAGCTTGTGGATGGACTTCCTCCGCGGTTCCTCTCTGGAAAACTACAATCTTTGCGGATGTGGCCTGTACGTCCGCAATTATAACACGATCTTTTTTCTTTTGGAGCAACGTAGTTGGCGCTAATATTATCCTCGTCCTTCAGCTTTAATCTGCTCTCTTCAGAAATTAAGTCCTGTACTATCGCATCAAAAGAAAAATCCTCGGGTTTCTTTCTCAAAATTGATTGGCAAATGCTGTCATATTCCGATGGAAGATATCTCAAAACTTGAAAATTTAAGTATGACTCCGAAAAATTCTTGTCGATTCCCTTTATCCTGTCATAAATTCGACGAATTCTTGATGCGAAGAGATTAATGGATTCGCCTTGCTCAATTCGACAGTTTGTTAACTCAGTAAAAGTTCTCATATGCACACACCTGTTATCAGGATAAAAGTGTGCTTTTAGACATTCCCACGATTTTTCTGGCGACTCACAATGCTCTATTATTCTTTTGAATTCGTTGTCTATAAACAAATATATTAAAGATAATGCCGCTCGTTCTCTGGCCAAAAACTCACGAACGTCTCTCTCAGTAAATCCTGAATCTTTAGAGACTACTGGCACTGTTTCCTTACCAGTTACAATGTCCCAGGCGTTTTTCTCCATCAGGACAAATTTCATATCTGCTGCCCATGACACATAATTTGTGCCATTTAATTTCTCAATAGTTATCTGGGGATTCGCCATTATTTCGACAGAAAGTCGGAAGACAATATCAATGAGCACAAATAATCTAATATTTATCATCAGTATGCTCTTGTCGAAAAAAAATCTTCTATACGGCCCCCCCATCGAAAATTATCACAGACGTCAAAAACATCATTTCCATCTCCAGTCCTACTGAAAATATAGGCTATCGAAAACAGAGTCCAGGTCGCCCATAACCTTTTAATGAGCAAGAGAATGCTCAAGACTAATAATCTCCAAATGCAATAACCTAATTAAATGTATGACTAGAAATGCATGAATAAAATAGTTGAAGACAACTTAAAAATAAAAACCAAATTTATTTGGTCATTTAGTAAAGTTAGTTAAATAAAATTAAAAACATTTGAAACAACGCGAACTAGAGCTGAGCTATATCAATCTATTATATATCTATTAAAAAGAACCCGCATCGTTGCATGAAAGCAAACGGGAGCTCGAGTCAACCTGCCAGAGAGAAAACACCGAAGAAGTCTCTTTTCTACTCGAAACATTTCCTTTTATCGTAAGTTAACTCATTTGCATGCGGACGCCAAATCACCTGATACACGCCAGCATAGCACCTGGCCAATGAGCATCAGGCACGTGCCGATCTGTTACGATGCATCACCGATTACGTGAAGGTCGTGATGTCATAGATCGGCGACTGCACGTGCGAGATACGTCAACAGGCGTCCGCATTAGAAGAAAGAAAAACATCGTTGAAAATTTCTCAATGATTAGGCAAGTGACTGATATTATGGTGGGATAAGTGGTGAGATGAATTCGTTAATTATTATATAAGGGGCGCTAGGCCAACAGCCGCATGGTAACAGATTTTTATGAAATTTGGTATACAGGTTCAATTTATGCCTATATAAAAATATCTAAAATATTTTTGCTTAAAATTTTTTATTTAAATAGTTACATGCGATTGAAAATTGGTCAAATTGAACAGCATTCTCATAAGTGCTAAATGTTGCACGTTTGAAGGCTTGTATCTTATTAACTATTTAATGAAAACATAAAAGTTATATGTTTTTGCAATCTATGGAGTAGGGTAATCAATCTGATATCAGTAAAATTTTCAAAGTTACTATAGTTAACTTTTAACCGAGTTTCAAAAACTTAAAATATTTCAATTTTCTCATAATTAAATTCAAAAAAAGATCCGAGTAAATTTTACTTTGCTCTTTCTCAATAGAGATTTGTTTATAGAATGCGAAAATACTTTTTTTTTAAGTGTACATTTAGAACTTATAGAGTTATTGAGTCACAAACTGGCAGCAATGAACTCTGAAAATTTAGGCTTAGCGTAAGCATCAACTTCTAACTTCAATAACAAAGCAACAAACAGTTTTTAAACTTTCATACTTTGCATTTCCTCATAGATATGCATCGTTTACCTAAATAAAAACTTTCATTGAAATCTGTGATATGTCAGCCACAGCTGATTTGTTCATTTCGCATGGAATGACCCCTTGAAAATAAAGAAATAAACTTCAATTGAATTTACCAGTAAATTCAAGAAGAGGCAAATTTAGAGAAAATATTTTTACTATTTACCAATTGACATAAGTCATTAATGATACATAAATAAGTTGCAAATCCAAATAATTAGAATCAAAGACAATGCTTTAGACCTTCTTTAAACAGTAGATTTACCCCCCCCCCCCCCCACCACACCAATTAAGATATATTTATGAATCTAAAGTTTTTGAAAACACTTTTTGGATTCCAATAAATTATGCGAAATTTTCCTATAGGTAAGAATTTACATGTAAATAAATTTATTATTTTTTCTCCGAAAAATTTGATGATAAGCAATAATTTTTCAATTACTAAAAATACTGGAAAAAAATTTCAATTGCAAAATGATTTTTCAAAATAAAAAAAGCTTTAAACATGCAGCAATAATGTGGCAAAAGTAGTGGACAACAAAACATTAAAGCTTGATTTTAATTTTTTTTTTCTTTTTTTTTTTTTTTTTTTGTCTTTTGAATTCTTTTAAATAAATATTTTACTTTTTAATGAATAATGAATCTAAATTTTTTTTTTAAAAAAAAGCTAGTACTTTTCTAAAAAATCTGTGACAGGCAGTAATTTAAATCAAGTTTACAAAATAATAATAATAATAATATATAATCAGAAAAAAAAACGTTAAAGTACTAAATAATTACCTTACCAGACAAATTATCAGGAAAATTTTGGGATAGGTTTCAAAAATTGAAAAAAATTCCAGAACTTATGTAATTTGTAACATAGACTTCTCCTTAATGTCCTTAATTCATTTTTAGCCCAATTTTATTTTCTAAAATCTACACAAACTAAAGATACTGCTGATTAACGATATTTTTTATGAGTTTTTTGAATTAAATTGGCAGCAAATGACTTAAAATTTTCTAGTCGAATAAGAGCGGCAAAATTAGAAGTCGACAAGTCTCTCCTACAAAATTAGACATATATGAAGGGTTAAAAAATAATGCTGAACACATAATTATAAATGCCCAAATGGTAGAATCACATTGTAAAGGAAAACAAGCAAGTATTATAGAAGTGCATGGCAATCAAATTTCATAAGGTGAAAAATCGGGACTGTCGAGTAAAAATGTAAGAAACGGCTAAGATGCATAAATTTTGCCCCTAATGTACAATTCGATAGATATTGTTGCCTCAGAGCAACAGTAGGATATCTTACTATTATTCCTGGGATTAGATGTCTTCCTGTTGCTCTGAGGCTATGATATATGTAGGCCCTTGAACTCAAAATCCATGATCAGTTGTCAGTTTCTATGATTTTTGTGCACTTTTCGCTGAAAAACATGACTGTACATGACCATTTTCAATCATAATCAAAATCCACGATTTTCCAAGTGTGCAGACACCCTGCTTGTAATAATGTTTTTCATCTTCTAGAAAAAGAAGTTGTTTCAGTTATCTTTACTAATAATAAAGCTGAAAGTCTCTGTCTGGATATCTGTGACACACATAGTGCCTATACCGTTTGGCTGATTTTCATGAAATTTGGAACAGTTATTTGGAACATTTAGTTTCTAGCATGGGGGTGTGCACCTCCAAAAACTCGATTTTCTTCTTTTTCTATTCCAATTTTAAGAACATTTTCCCAAGCAAAGTTATCATAAGATGGACGAGTAAATTACCAAGTTATCATAACGTGGAACCATTACATGGGCAAGCCAATTGGCGAGAAATTCATCATACATTTTTTGTGAATATACAGATGAACCATAAGACCTTTTAATTTTCTACTAAGGGGAAAGCCGTGCGGGTGCCTCTAGTTATTAATACGGTCATAACTTATTAAAAGAACACTTATTTTCTAGAAATGATAAAAAAATAAATTAAAAAAAATAGGGAAAGAAAATAAAAACTTACTGATCTAAAAACTGAATCACCATCTCTTTAACATCTTCTGCTCCAAAAAAGCTTTTCTGAAAGTTTATTAAATGAGATGTTTATTTTCTTAGATTCAACTGAATTTCTTCATAATTATAAATGATCAAAATATATTTTTGAATACCTGAGACTGAGGGAGATTTTCATCCCCTAGTTCAAAACGAATTGGTGTAGGCAATTCTTGTTCATCCTAATAAAGTACAAATGTTTTATTTTCTCCTCAATTGATAATTAACAATACTTAAATAAGTAAAAACTTTACTCATCTTGTGTTAAAAAACAACTTTTCACTTACCAGCCTGAGAAGATTTGGGAATCGATCTCGAACAGTGCTAGAAATATAAAAATATAATGGACCCCTTCAATAACAATAATTTAATAAAGATCAACTCAGTGTACATTCAAGATTAAAGTGTAATAATTAACAAAGTTCTTTTTTTATATAATCATATTTTAATTAGAAGCAAATAAATAAAATACTATTTAAATCTTATTTTATATTTTTTGAGTCAAAACTTCAAAACTTTATGAACAGAATAGCTGGCCCATAATGTCAACTGCATCCAACAATTGGCACCAATATCACCAGCCTGAAAATAGACTCATATATTGTTTAACAAAGAGACAAAATGATTTCATTGTATTAGAACAATTTTAAGATGATTGAAAAGTTTCGAATAAAATGCATGCTTAATGTTAATAAAATCCCAAGGCATAAGCATTAACACAAAAATGTACTTAATATACCTGATATAAGTAGCCTTATCAGTAAAGTGATCACACAGAGGATTACCATCAAGAATTAAATCTAACAGTTCAAGCCCTTTTAAGTGATCTAATTCGGCAATTGATGACAACTGGAAAAAAATCCAAAACTTATTACATATTCATAAAAATTAAAAATAGAACTTGTTTTAAAGATTATAACAGTGCTCAATCAAAGATTATCCTTTGTTAAAAATATATATTACTTCTTTAACTAACAATATTAATGCACGTTAATCATTAAATTTTTAAGTTGTGCACAGTTTTCTGTCAAATTCAATGCATCTCATAACATTTATTTTTGTGTCTATGTAAAATTGAAGCAGCCACAAGTATCCAATATTTTACAGTACATGTTCGATTCTTGGACTTTTTTTTTTTTTGAGCAATCACAAATTGCTTACTAAGTTCCCTTGAACGAGGTTAATGTTGTTCTGATTTTTCAGGCTACCATGACAATGAGAACAAGTCCAGTTTGTTGTTTTAATATTTATTCAGATGAAAAATCTTCATTGGCATGGCTAAATACTTACTGCGAAGTTATTTAAGCTAAAAATAAGTTCAAAAATAAAACAAAAAAACGCTTGAATTTGCACATCTGAATCATGAGCATTTGAATCGTCACACAAAGGTCGGGTTCAAGCCCATATTTCATACTTATCTTTCTTTTATTAAGAAATAAGTAGTATTTACATATGCTTACAATTTTTCTGCTAATTCATTATTTTGTGCTGGTGTATTTTATAGACCTTTGCAATACATGGTGAGACAGTATTTTATTTTGTTAGCCATGAGAGCAAAATATTTCGTGCAAGACCATGCACTGATCCTGATCATGAACTACACTGCAAAGAGCATAAGTTACAAATTGGTATTTCACTGACTTGATAATTATTGCTTATTTATCTTTTTTTTTTTTTTTTTGAAGCACAAGACTTCAAATATGAGACATATTATGTCACTTTTGATCAGATTCGGAAATTAATTTTACAGCATTAAATTTTAAAATTTAATCAAAATATTTGCTAAAATGGTGAAGATTAAAAAGAAAATTTAAAAAATAGATAAAACATGACATACAATCAAAAAATAAGAATTTATTATGTTCAATTTTGTTCGTAACACTTACCTTATTATTCTTTAAACTAAGGGATTTAAGTTGTTTACATGCATTGGTCAAATTAGAAAAAGGTTCTAAAGAGAATAATCGATTATCACCAAGATTCAAAATTTCAAGCTAAAAAAAAAGAAGTGAAAATTAGAACACTTTCATTTTCAGATTCTTTTGTAGAATAATTTTCATTTGGTATTGAATATTTTGATCATTTGTACAGCTTGCTTTATTTCAATTTAATATCAATCTATGCTAAACGATTTGCTAAATTCTTAACCACATTTAACCATAAGATGATTTTTTTAAAACCAAACTATAGTATAAATGCTAGAAACTAATTTTAGATTTTTTTTTTTTTTACTTCAACAGAACAGAGGCAAGTTATAAGCCTGAAATCAGTTCCATGGTTATCAGTCTTAGAAAAACAATATGAGGAGCATCTGTGGTTACTTTGAAGAGCATTTTTCACTCTTGCAGAGTGGTTCAGTATTGTGTATAAAATCATTACAAAATACCTAAAGTCACTAACAAAATGACAGCAAAATGATCATTTATTAGAGGAAAAATCACAAATGAAAAGAAAAGAAAAAATAAGTTATAGTAGTCTTTTGGTTCACAGCTAGCATTAATACACGAGGCGATACAGGCCAGGGATGAGGATTAAAAGTAGCCTACACTACCCATTGCATCTCACTCCACATTTATTGTAAAAGTGCCATTTATTCAATCAATCTAGGCCATCTAACTTTATGCTCGATCTGTCACAAATGAGGAAATCAAGCAAGCCAGAAAAGATGGTACTGTGGAACAGGAAGTGCCCTGACACCCATGCTGTGTGTGACAGAGCATTGTTCTGTTAAAAAGAGGCCCCTGGAAGTCAATTATGAGAATTAAAACGTGTTTGAAGTATGCCAAAAACATACCGCTAGGTTGTCAGGTTGTTATGGATCATTGTGAGGGGTGCCCATGCTTCGTATACTCAGTTGTGGATGTGGTGTGCAGCTAAAAGCAGAGGCACTTTTTGGGCGTTCGCAACGGGGTCTGCACAAGCATACACAATTGTCATTAATTGTCCAAATTGAATCTGGATTCATCACTAAAGAGGATATGCAGCATATTTTTGGTTGCAGCTCAATCGTGTCGAGCCCAACACCAAATGGAGGCGGACCGATGGAAGCTCTAGTTCTGCTTTTGTTTCCAGAGGCACACTACACCTGCAGCTGGGGTGATAAAATTTAGTGCCATGGCCCACAATACATGGTCACCCCTATAGAATGATCCGCATTAATGTGCAGCAAAACTCAGCATTTAATGAGGTTGAAGGGAGGTATTTGAGTGATTGTTTAAAAATGCTCATTTAATGCATTTTGGCAAGAAATATGAGTATAATAACTTCTTTGGAATATTTCAGAGTTTCTGTGCAGAAAAGGCAAAATGCAGAACAGTAAGTAGACAACTCTGCAGTATGTCATTTCTCTTTGTAACAACAGGAAAAAAGACTTTTTGTAAATATTAGGCACAGATCAATTCAAGAAAAAAAAAAAAAAGCTTATGGAATTTATCTTGATATTGATGTAAAAAAAAAGCTTGGTGCTGTAAATCAAAGAAAAATTACTTATAAATATCAATATCAACTTTATGTAGAAATTACAAATCTATTTCAGATGTCAATTTTCAACTTGTTTCTAGAATACATTACAAGTGATAAAATTATTATGTTTAACAATTTTATGCAAACATCTTTACTATCAAAGCTAAAGTTTATAATCCTGTGTGCTCACAATAGAGTAGCATGTGAAGCTGCTTTAAAAAAAACTCTTTTTAATAATAAGCTCTAGAAAAATGATGTCACGCATTCAAACAACAATGAAAAGAAAGTTGAATCACTAAATTTAAAGAATAGTCTATTTATAGAATAGTCTTCTAGTTCTAAAAAAAATTTTAACTGTTCCCGAAAAAAAAAAGTCTAATACTGTGAAATTGGAGAGCCCTGAGGCTCTCAGAACAAAGACACATGTAAGCAGGTGTGTTCCAATAGGGTGTACTCCATATATGCCGTATAATCTCAAATAATTTTTAGACATGTATATGATCGCATACACATATCGTGCATAATGGATTACTGGGAGTATACTCTCAGAAAAATTGATGGGAACATCACTGCGTGTAAGTGAAAATTTGATTACTTGTTTTGTCATTTGTTTGAAAAGGAAATTGCATTTTTGAAATGCAAATTTGCATTTCATGCGAATTTTGTCTAGAATTTGAAAAAATGAAATATTTCATCACAATTAAAATCAACATTTGGCATGCAATAAAAAGGGTTTGTTCAGAATTGACTTACAAAAAATTGGATTTTCAAAGTGGTCCCCTCAGTTAGCAAAATAATAATAATAATAATTATTGTAATAACCTTGGAAAATTTGAAGACCTTAGAGTAAAGGCTAACTATAGAGTAAACAAGATATTTTGTTCTATAACTAGCAGTAGGACATGACTTGGTAAAACATCGTTGACTATGACAATGTCTTTGTGAAAAGCTATGATTATAACAATCATTTAGTAATCTGCTTTTGTTGTTTTCAACTAAAATCTTCTGAATTGCAAACTAATATAGTGACTGGGTCAAATTTTTAACTAGGTCTTGTATCAGCTATCAATAGATATGCACATAAATTTCTGTAAAATACACTGAAAAAGGTATTCCCATAACATACCTCTGGAATGTGTTCTTGAATTATTTTTACAACAGCTCTTGCAACTACTTGTTTATTCAGAGGTAGATAAAGCCCTTGAGACTTTAATGCTAGACAGAGAAATAAAAGGGTTAAAGCAATATAAATTTACTTTAATAAACAAATAAAAACATGTGATATTACAATCCAGTACATAATTATAATAAGGGCTTCATTCATAACAAAAGTAGAGGAACACTATACTGTTCAGAACTTTTATTCACAAGTAAATACGAGGGCTATCCGGAAAGTAGTACCAGTTTCCGGCGCCTGAGGCACTGACGACGTGAGCAGCCACCGGTCAAGGTCAAACCGCTTCAGAGGCTTGTCTGCCTTCTCTGTTGCAAGTTCCGTGAGGCTAGCATTGCCTGTGTTGTTTCTGTGGCCGTTCATAATGTTTAAAAAAATTGAGAATGCCGCCAATTGTGAAGTGAGTGCTGTGATTACGGCGGGCAATACAAAAGCGACGGAGAGGTCTATTGTCTGATGGCGTCATTCTCCTCCATGACAATGCCAGGCCTCATGCAGCGGGGATAATACAACAACTTCTGCAGCAATTCAATTGGGAAATATTTGACCATCCATGGTATAGCCTGGACTTGGCCCCTTCAGATTTTGATCTCTTTACAAAACTTAGAGTTTTTGGCGGGAAAAAGATT
Source organism: Uloborus diversus (assembly GCF_026930045.1). Taxonomy (NCBI): domain Eukaryota; kingdom Metazoa; phylum Arthropoda; class Arachnida; order Araneae; family Uloboridae; genus Uloborus; species Uloborus diversus. The sequence continues at coordinate 22,546,992 of NC_072735.1, forward strand.
TGTCAGCGATGAAGAACTTAAAGAAGGCGTGACTAGGTATTTCAATCGGCTGGCGGCGCAGTAATACAGCGCTGGAATACAAAAACTCGTCACACGTTATGACAAATGCTTTAATTTGCTTGGAGATTATGTGGAGAAGTAGTTCAAGGTAAGCTCTTTTCAATAAAAATGTTTACATTTGTTAATATTTACTTCTGTATCTTTATTTCACAAAGGAGTACTACTTTCCGGATGGCCGTCGTAAATTGAAATATTGGCAAGTCTACTGAAATTTATTGAAAAAGAGAAGTATAGAAGTTGAGGTAAACTTCTCTGAGGTCCCATGCAGATTAAACCTAGCTTATAATCACATTCAAGACTTCTCCATAGATCTTCAAACAAAGCAGAACTTAGCAGTTCTTACTATACATGACTCCAAATGACAAAAGAGTTCTGCCAATTCAATCACTGACTTATCATTTTAAAAGATCAGTTTATGCTAATTTGATTCAACTTAAAAATTATTAATACATTTATTGCAGAAGGAAGTGTGATATCTTTTAAGGTAGTGGAATGTTCAGGGTATCTGCTACATTTAGAGCTTTGAAATCCATAACTTTTCATGACTTTTGCTAGTTAGTTTCCATGACTCACAGGTTGCAATTTTTCCAAAAAAAAAAAACATTTTTCATAAGAATATCAAAATTAGAACTTTTTGAAAATAAAATTGCAACTATCTGATTTATGCCTAGCACATGTTTATAAAATTTCGAATTAAAGGGAAGAAACAATTCAACAATGGGGCAATACAGTCATCGTAGTGACGCAGCATTAGGAAGGCAATGCAGATCCTAATCAGCATAATGATCAGGGTTCATACCCTTTAGGCAGAAAAAAATTCAAGCACTTTTCAAGTACTTTTCAAGGTAAAAAATTTTGTTTTCAAGGCAATATCATAAATTTGTACAAAAAATATTGTATGCAGATTTCATTTACTACAAACACATAGAAATAAGGCAATAATACAAAAAAGTATAGGAAAGCAAAATTGCTTTTTCTACAACGAGAGACGCTTTGATGAAAGATCTACTGTGTTGAAAGTTTTTCTGAAAATGTTTGAAAAGTTTGGTCATAAAGAGAAGCAGATACCAAGAGGTTTAATTTTGAGGTTTTTCAAAGGTTGCAGCAGTCAGAGGTTTGTATATTTTCTAGAATCAGCAAATTAATACTTTAAAAAAAAACTCTCATAAGTGCTTTTAACTTTTATGGGAAGAAACTAAAATACCCAAGTTCAATGGCATTGCCAGAGAGGATTTTTTGAAGTCACTCCCCCCCGGTTTCAACATTTATTTCCAATATCTATACAGTGGTTTATTACAATATAAGGGCGGTTAGGACAAAAACACTACCCAGAAAGTTATTTCAGTTTTCACTATTAAGTTCTAAAAATATTAGGTTTGCAAATCATTTATAAGTATGCAAATCAATTATTCGTATGTATTTATTAGCTGTTCAGACAATAAGGCATTTCAACTGTCCTCGAGTAAATTTAAAAATTAGGAAGTTAGAAAAGTTTATGAAAGTCCACAGTCCAGTCTCTACACCTCAAAATATACAAAAGCAGCTTAAGCAGTGATAAATACTCTGAATGAAAACTTGAGCCTATTCAGCTTTCATTGATTAACTTGCAATAGACAATAAATGTGCAAGTTCAGATTTATAGAGCCATATTTCGAAATTGAAAAGATTCACAAGAAGTTGACATATATTATGACAAAAGTAGTTTTATTTTGGGAAAAAATGGGTTATTGTTGAAATTAGAATTTAAATTTAGAAAGGCAATAATATTCAGGTGATTTGTGAGTTCATAAAAAATTACCTGAAAGTTTCAAAGAGCAAAATGGGGCGAGGGGGGGGGGGGCAATAATTTTTAAAACTAAGACCCCTATTACTTGAATATACATATGTACAACAACAACTTTTGCTATGCATACAATTCATAAAATAGTTTATTAAGTCAAAATATTTTGCATAGAAATACCATGCCCAGTGCCTGTTGATAACCAGCAACAGGCACTGGGCCTAGCTAGGTCAATTTATTAGATCCAAATGAAGATGAATGACCCTCCTTAAGCTATCTACCCCTTTGCTGATTAAAGCCTCTTTCGGAAAGCTCCAAGTACCCACAACCTTAATAAAGTAGTAATTTTGAACATTTGAGGAAAAGGGGAAAATTGGAGATATAGGGAGGTAAAAGCATAAAAAAGAACACTACTGGATTTCAAGTGAATAATCATAACACAACCACCCCTGTTATACACCTTATTTATTTTAGCAGACATAAAAAAATGATGTACTTATAAATAAAATTATATAAATAAACTTTATATTTAAAATACAAACTTTAAGTTAATTTGTTAGGTGCTCAACTGCTGAAATTTAAATTTTTTTTAAAAAAATCTGTTATGACCAAAAATTAGGTAAAGATAATCATTCAAAATTGCAAAAATAAATAAGCAAATAATTAAACAAGACCAAGGTAATGAATTCTTTAACTCTTTAGTTATTAAAATAAAAAATAAAATAAGCTAATCTGATGTAGCAGTGTCAAAATAACTACTAATTGCCAAAAATATAAAAATATTTACAAAATGCAAAAGGATTGAAATCTCAAACAAGGGAAGCAAATTTTCGCGAATTAAGTTTAATGTTGTCATGTTTCCCATAAAATAAACTTATATTTTACTGAAATTAAACATAAAATATGCTAATCTACGGTAGCAAATATGAAAATAACATCCGATTAGTGAATATATTTAAATATTTGCAAGATGCAAAAAGATTGAAATTTCAAACACGAGAAGCAATTTTTCGCAAAGTCTGAGTTCGTTCGACGTGGCATGTTTCCCATGAAATAAATTTATTTGTTTTTTATTAAAATTAAACAAAAAATATACTAATCTAAGGTAGCATATGCGAAACTAACATTTGATTAGCCAAAATATTTAAATATTTGCAGGATGCAAAAAAATTTTGTTTTCAAGGCAATATCATAAATTTGTACAAAAAATATTGTATGCAGATTTCATTTACTACAAACACATAGAAATAAGGCAATAATACAAAAAAGTATAGGAAAGCAAAATTGCTTTTTCTACAACGAGAGACGCTTTGATGAAAGATCTACTGTGTTGAAAGTTTTTCTGAAAATGTTTGAAAAGTTTGGTCATAAAGAGAAGCAGATACCAAGAGGTTTAATTTTGAGGTTTTTCAAAGGTTGCAGCAGTCAGAGGTTTGTATATTTTCTAGAATCAGCAAATTAATACTTTAAAAAAAAACTCTCATAAGTGCTTTTAACTTTTATGGGAAGAAACTAAAATACCCAAGTTCAATGGCATTGCCAGAGAGGATTTTTCGAAGTCACTCCCCCCCGGTTTCAACATTTATTTCCAATATCTATACAGTGGTTTATTACAATATAAGGGCGGTTAGGACAAAAACACTACCCAGAAAGTTATTTCAGTTTTCACTATTAAGTTCTAAAAATATTAGGTTTGCAAATCATTTATAAGTATGCAAATCAATTATTCGTATGTATTTATTAGCTGTTCAGACAATAAGGCATTTCAACTGTCCTCGAGTAAATTTAAAAATTAGGAAGTTAGAAAAGTTTATGAAAGTCCACAGTCCAGTCTCTACACCTCAAAATATACAAAAGCAGCTTAAGCAGTGATAAATACTCTGAATGAAAACTTGAGCCTATTCAGCTTTCATTGATTAACTTGCAATAGACAATAAATGTGCAAGTTCAGATTTATAGAGCCATATTTCGAAATTGAAAAGATTCACAAGAAGTTGACATATATTATGACAAAAGTAGTTTTATTTTGGGAAAAAATGGGTTATTGTTGAAATTAGAATTTAAATTTAGAAAGGCAATAATATTCAGGTGATTTGTGAGTTCATAAAAAATTACCTGAAAGTTTCAAAGAGCAAAATGGGGCGAGGGGGGGGGGGGGGGCAATAATTTTTAAAACTAAGACCCCTATTACTTGAATATACATATGTACAACAACAACTTTTGCTATGCATACAATTCATAAAATAGTTTATTAAGTCAAAATATTTTGCATAGAAATACCATGCCCAGTGCCTGTTGATAACCAGCAACAGGCACTGGGCCTAGCTAGGTCAATTTATTAGATCCAAATGAAGATGAATGACCCTCCTTAAGCTATCTACCCCTTTGCTGATTAAAGCCTCTTTCGGAAAGCTCCAAGTACCCACAACCTTAATAAAGTAGTAATTTTGAACATTTGAGGAAAAGGGGAAAATTGGAGATATAGGGAGGTAAAAGCATAAAAAAGAACACTACTGGATTTCAAGTGAATAATCATAACACAACCACCCCTGTTATACACCTTATTTATTTTAGCAGACATAAAAAAATGATGTACTTATAAATAAAATTATATAAATAAACTTTATATTTAAAATACAAACTTTAAGTTAATTTGTTAGGTGCTCAACTGCTGAAATTTAAATTTTTTTTAAAAAAATCTGTTATGACCAAAAATTAGGTAAAGATAATCATTCAAAATTGCAAAAATAAATAAGCAAATAATTAAACAAGACCAAGGTAATGAATTCTTTAACTCTTTAGTTATTAAAATAAAAAATAAAATAAGCTAATCTGATGTAGCAGTGTCAAAATAACTACTAATTGCCAAAAATATAAAAATATTTACAAAATGCAAAAGGATTGAAATCTCAAACAAGGGAAGCAAATTTTCGCGAATTAAGTTTAATGTTGTCATGTTTCCCATAAAATAAACTTATATTTTACTGAAATTAAACATAAAATATGCTAATCTACGGTAGCAAATATGAAAATAACATCCGATTAGTGAATATATTTAAATTAAATATTTGCAAGATGCAAAAAGATTGAAATTTCAAACACGAGAAGCAATTTTTCGCAAAGTCTGAGTTCGTTCGACGTGGCATGTTTCCCATGAAATAAATTTATTTGTTTTTTATTAAAATTAAACAAAAAATATACTAATCTAAGGTAGCATATGCGAAACTAACATTTGATTAGCCAAAATATTTAAATATTTGCAGGATGCAAAAAGATTGAAATTTCAAACACAAGAGCAATTTTCCGCGAAACCCGAGTAAGTTCAATGTTGTCATGGTTTCCAAATTAATTTTTGTTAATTAATGAAATTAAACAAAAAATAAACTAATCTAAGGTACCATATGTCAAAATATCTTTCGGTTGTAAAAAACATCAAAATATTTACAAGATGCAAAAGGATTGAAATCCCAAACAACGGAAGCAATTTTTCGCGATGTTGCATACTGAACACATGTTCAGAAAATTGCATTAGTGAAATACTTTTTTTAAACTTCTAAGCACAATTCGTAGATTTTTGGGAGAATTTAAGCACCAAGAAACTTTTTCAAGGTTTTAAAACTTTTTCAAGGTTTTCAAGCACTTGAAAATGAACTTTTTTTTTTCAAGCACTTTTCAAGGTTTTTCAAGGGCGTACGAACCCTGATGATACTGCCAGGTTAGGCTTGCCCCAGCTTCAGTGACACACAGAAATAACTAACATTCTTGCTTTTTGCTTTTCTAGGTATATTTTTCCTCACTGAGCCATTAAACTCTTTACAAGGAGTATCCACTAATATGTAGGAAATATAGGAGCTAAGTAACTCCTTGTACAATGTACATACTAAGATTACTTCCAAATTTTTCAATTTCCACTAATTAATGATGTGTAATTTATATATAACTTATTTTTAACACTCAATTAAAAAGTAATAATTTTAAATGAAAAAGGTCTGTAATAACTTAAAATAACAAAAAGCTTTGCTTCTTAACTTTAAATTACCTGTATCATAGTGAAATTTCGTAAGTTCCAAACTTCGTGTAATGGCATCATAATGTGAACTCATACAGTTCTGAAATTAAAAAAAAAAAAAAAAAAACACTAGTCAACATTTTAAAGTATAAATGGCAAATTTATTCAATCAAAAGTGACAATAGTTTGCGTTAAAATACTTAACAACACATATCACATTTCAACAAATGGGAATATTTTAATTTTACGTAACCAATTCCAGGCCCTTTTGTAAGTCATTTTTGTGATTTTTTGTGAAATTTAGTTTTAAGAAAAAAGTAACTAAAGCAGTACAAGACCCCACATTCATTCAATAATCAATTACAGGCCCTTTTGTAAGTCACTGCTGTGTGATTTTTTTTGTAAAATTCAGTTTTAAGAAAAAAGTAACTAAAGCTGTACAAGACCCCACATTCAGCAATTTGAAATTATTGAGCAGTTTTTAGGATAAAATGTTTTAGAGGAGGTAACTTTGTTTGCTTATGTAATTGACCTCATTTCTTGCAACACACAGTATGGAAATTCAAGAAGCTCCAAGAAAAATTGAGCTTGATTGCATGCTTGGGGAAAAAAATCTTTAAAAACAAACACAGACCCCGAAGTGGTTTTTTGAGGGGAAAAAGTAGGAAATAAGGAATCAAAAATTTCAAAAGTAGGAAAAAAATCATTTTAAAAAGTAGGAAAAAATAGGAAGAGATAGGACTACACACACATTAAGGTGACTGACAATCATTAGGATGAAAAATAAACTGGTGGAAACAAAGATATTAATTACAAAAATATGAAAATAAAATCTAAACAAAGAAACACCTTTCACCAATACAGTAATAAAATTTTTAAGTGTGGAAGAATAAAATGCAATATAGCAATCGTAAAAAAAAAAAAAAATAATAATAATAATACAGGGTGGCGACAGGAACTGTGAAAAAAAGTTCCCTGACTTTTCCCTGATTAAGTTCACCAAATTTCCCTGATTTACGTTACCAATGATAATGGTTTTCTTTCTTTGCCTTACTTGAAATCCACTGTATGTTTGTATAAAATGCAGTATTTTAAACGTTTTAAGTTATGTAAAGGTGTTGAACTAAAGATATATTTTAAAAAGATGCTTTTTTTAATAAAACGGTTTAAAAAAAAAAAAGACAATTTTTTTTTGGGGGGGGGGGGGAATAACATACGAAACAACATATTAAATGTTTTATACAAATGGAAAGATTATAGAAAATTAAAAAAAAAAAATACTTTACTTCCAGAAACCACTTAGCATAAGAATTTTAAGAAACTTAAAATTACTTTTAAAAACATGTGTATTTATGATAGAACTAAAAAGTAATTGAAATTATTTTGAACTAAGTTTTCAAGCAGTATAATAATTGTTGCAAGAATAACAAGAGTGAAAGAATAGAAGTAATGTAGTTATTCTTATATAACTAATTGACATATTTATGCTAAACAGATGAAACCATTTGACAACCATTCATGGGGAGCTTTTCTCTAATCAAAAACATAGGGTTTAATGAATGAATATAGCATTTTAACAATAAAAAAATGAAGATATTTACTTAAGTACACAAGTTAACTCTATTTCAAATGATTTCAGTATGTAACGAGAAAAAATCTTAAGATTGCTTTTGTAACAAACAACTTTGAAATGCAAGGAAAAAAAAGCAATTAGTTAATTTCAAAATATATAAAGGAAGAATATAACTTGGTTATAAAATTAAAGAATCACAAAAGTCTGAAGAAAAGAAAACCTTTATAATCTGCGTTGACAACGAATAGTATAACGGCAAAAAACAAAGTTTTTTTAATTGAAAGTTCAATTTTAGCAATTAAATTAAAAACGCGAAGTAGTAATAACTTTTAAACTTTTATAGTATTAATTCAAAAACCAAAGATTTCTTCTTGAAATTGTGATTACAGTACGCTAATTACTTCGAGACAATGGAATAAAGGCAAAGGAGCTAAGGAATGATTGAAGGTTTCCTCTTTGCCTGTAAGGTTGTTTATTTTACGTAGTATTGAAAGCGTAAAAGGAAATTTCAAGCTAGGTAAAATAAACAACCTAACAGACACAAAAGCAATCTTAGGAAGGTCATCCTGTGGTTAATAAGTAAAATTCAATACTTTGAGGTTGCGGAAAAAAGATGCACAAATATGCGGCAGTGTATAATCGCACCTCATTAATTTTATTTTATTTATTATTATTTTTTTTTTTTTGAACAGAAAATTGGCGGAAAATGAGGAAGGGGATTAAGAGTACTTAATTTTGTAAAACAAAAAAAAAAAATTTTTTCTTCAAAAAAATCAATTTTCCCTGATTTTTTGTTATTTTTTCAAAATTCCTTGATATTTCCCTGACTTTTCCCTGATTAATAAAGTTTCCTGACTTTTCCCTGATCTCCCTGATCTGTCGCCACCCTGTAATAACAATAAAACTCCTATTTTGGTTCAATAAAACCATTTTTGTTAAAGATTTGTTTTGTCAAAAACGAAAACATTCCTTCGAGAGCATCCATTTATCATTTAAAAATACTATCACTTTCAGCTCCTGTTATCATAAACTATGATACAAAAGCAAAGCAAATATTAAATTAGTTTTAGTTTAAAATAATCAGCAGCTGACATGCATTCTTGCATAAACAGAGGCAGATGTTTGAATTTGAAAAAAAAAAAAAAAAATTTAATTTTGACACCTTGAATTCAAATTATACTTTTCGCAATCACTGTGTGTTTGTGTGTAGGGGATATGTGTATGTGTGTGTAGGCATATGTTTGTGTCTGTGCAGGCATGAATGTGTGGGTAGTTGTGTGTATGTGTTTGTGTGTCTAGGTGTATGTGTGTGTATTTGTATGTGTGTGTGTTTGTGTGTGTAGTTGTGTGTGTGTGTAGTTGTGTATGTATGCGTGTGTGTGTAGGCCATGGATGCAACCTGGAGACGGCTTTCCCTATAGGAGCAGCATCGTGAGGAGCCGGTCGACGGTGATGGTGCGGAGGGTGGCGGAGGGAAAATAAAATGATAGGACGCCAAAAACAGTCAAGTGGAAGCATTAAGCAATCGTGATTGCTCAAAAAAAAGGAAAACGACTGAAAATGCAGAACTAAAATAAAATGTGTTCTTAAATAAGGGACATAAAATTTATAATAAAATAATTAAACTAAATAAATAACGAAATAAGTCAACTAAATAGTTTGTACTATGTAATGTATTTTTAGCATTCAACATACATTTTTGTCTCAGGCACGTCATTTATGGGGGTCAATTTCTCCCCTCCCTGGCTTTGGAAAATTAATGCTTGTGCGGTTTTTGTTTGTTTGCAGATAAAATTTGCATTCAGTATACATCCTTCGCTAGCCACCTCCGGTGAGGGGGGATCAAAGTGATGAGTCAGTTCTAATTTTAATCAAGCAATAAAAACGAATATTGTTTTAATGGTTTGATGATTTTTACCTCCTCCTTGTTCCAAAATTTTTGTCACGAAAATAAAAGGAAACATCCATTTATGGTAAACATAACATTTTTATCAAAGACAGAGATCAGTTACTAACGTTTCTCTGTGCAAAAAAGGGAAGGCATGTAGTTTATCTCAATCCTCACCATACAACAAAAATATTCATTCGGAAATTGTTCTCGAAATTGAGAGTGAGGGGGAAGCACCTGACATCAAATGCCTGCATATATCTCTTTCTCCCCCCCCCCCCCCTCCCTTTGATCAGACGCACTAAGTAAAATAACTTACAGTAGATACGCCGCATCGGTATAATTGCCGCACCCCGAAAAAAGTAAGAGTCTGCCAAAAAAATTTCAAATGCTCAGAAATGTCGCATTGCCATAAACACAGCACATAAAAATGATGTGCAACTCCTCGATATTGATGATACATCAGAGTAGAAAATACCCATTAAAAAGAAAAAAAAATACATATTAGTTAGTAGCTCTATCCCCAAGCTTTTAAAAATATGAAGAAATAAAAACAAAATATTGCATTTAAATTGATTTCCGATTTTTCTCCAAAAATCAGGGACGTTTTGCCCACCCAGGTTTTGCTACGTTTTTTTTTTTTTTTGCAAATACACTCTTTGCAAGGAAAGAAAATGAAATTTTATAATCATGTTTATGATTTAGAATGAACAATAATCATACTTATGTACGAAAAAAGTTTCCGCGATTATTTTTGAAGTAGTCAGTTTTTGCGAATTTCTGTTATCTGTCGCTTTTATGTTGTATAAAATATGTATAGCGAACAAGTTTTTCATTTTTTGCTTCCTTATGTTCCTTTTAAGGTTTTACATTGCCTTTTTGCTTTAATTGAGATCCATTTCACTTGTAATCAAACAAAAAATTGGCGAATAGGAAATTCGGTTTTTCCCGCATTTTTTGAACAGTCGGCAGTTTACTTTACTTAAAGCTTCTAATTGATGGGTGAATAATATATGATTGCATCAGAATGGGCCTGTATCTATTTTTTTTAGTTTCGTTAATACAGTAGGACTGAAGTCAGGGCAATAAAAAGAAAAACGCCGCAATGGCAAAAAAAAAAAAAGTCACTTACGAAAATTTAACTTTTAAACACACAAACGCCGCGGCGTTCCTTCCAGAAATTACTGTAGTCATTCAATGAAAAGCTAAGGATCCGTTTGTTCCTTTTACTTTTCAAAATCAAAACACGCAGAAAATTATCGGTGCGGCATTGTAAAAATAAGAATCAATGCACAATTAGAAGTGCTATACTAAAGAAAGAAAAAGTAGGGAAAAAAAGGAAAAAGTAGGAAAATAAGGAGAGAGCTCTAAAAAGTAGGAAAAACTAGGAAAAATAGGAACTCTTAAACATAACAACAAACACAGTGAATTAAAATGCAATTTTTATACATGTGTATTAAATAGTTTTCTTTTTACAGCACAATTTTTAAAGTGACCAATTTTTTCAATTGCAAATTTTATCAATTGCTTCTTAAATTCTGAATTCATACTAAGGAATATTAGCTTAATATTTTAAAGCTTCATTACATATGTTTTTAAAAGTAAGTTTTAATTTTCAAGCAAACAGAAGATTAGAAAACCTAGCATCCATTGTTTTCAGCTCTTCTCATATAGTCAAGCTTATACTACAATTAATGTAGTTAATTAAATGCAAACAAATTTTACTCGTGAACATTGCTAGATTTGATTTTTTGACTTTAGAATTTGTGAAGGCTACATTTTTAGAGCTCATAACTTTTAAAAAAGTCCATTACCCATGATTGCAAAAAAAACGATAACTTGTTTCTCCCAATAACTTTAGCAAAATAAAAATAGTAAGACTGCTTTGGTTGTTTATTTTAAGTTAAACTTGAAATATGTACCAACTGAACTTCTTTACAGCAAAATTTAGCCAAAATATCCAGATTTTTAAAACATCCTTGCAAATAAATTAAAAAAGTTAGCCCCCCTCCCCCTCCAGTGATATACGTAAATGCCAAAACATAGAACACAGTATTCATGTCCATCATTAAGGCACGTCAGGGATGCAGGGGTCAATTGCCCCCAACTTTGGAAAAATAATGGTCTTACATATAAGTAGGTGAACTTTTCGCTTTTCGGATAAAATCTGCATTAAATAATCAAATATAGCTTTTTGCCACCATCCTCCCACCCCGCGGGGAAAACTCGAAATAACACCCCAGTTAGAACTATTGCTGATATCTAAAATTGACACCCAATTCTCATTAGAAGAAACAGGAAAAACAGTTCATAGAAGTGTACCTTAATAATTTCTGCTGTTGCTGGGTCAATGGAGGTGTTTGGTGGTGCACTTCGTGACATTAAAATAAGCATCTATAAAAGAAAATCACAATAGAAATTATTAACACACTGCACATTAATCTTTTAACATATACAGTTGGATCCCGACTTAAGCGAGGGATGCGTTCCAAGACTCTCACGTAAGTCAACATTTCATTGTAGGAAAAAAAATTTTTATATGCTTTTTTTTAATTAACATATCCAATCATTTTTGACATTTTAAAACACCTTTTAAACTGTTTTAGACCATTTGTACATTACCGTTCTTACATAAAGAGCTGAATTTTTACTGTATTTTTAAAAAAGCTGCATTATTTAACATAAAATACTGTTAAGATGCACAAAATCAATGATCAATGGGAGAGAAAGATAAAAATAAAACAGTACCGTACATACAGTATGTAGAAAAAATAAAACACTGCATGGTAACAGCACTATACAGTAGATACATTTATAGCTTAAAAATTGAAGATGATGATTTATGCTGCACAATCTGATCGTCCATATTTTAAAATACAATAGCATCAGATTTACTTTTAAAACATTTACATCTATGGTAACACCCCTCTTTTAAGGTTTCTATAATCTAGAATGCAAGAGCAGATTCCAATTTCATATTGTTTGCATTTTGCTGAAACACTACTCTGCGAGCTTCATATTAAAACTAAGGTCTGGACTTTTACGGATTGCCTTCTCTTGACTTTTAATCAATTGTTTCAAAAATTCACCCGTACCTAATTGTTGTGCTACCTTTGACACACTTCCTAGTTGTTCAAGCGTATCAAGAATCTATACCTATTCTTAAATTGTTGCAAACTTCTGCTTTTCGTTTCTATCTCCAAACTTTACATACAAACTAATAAAGCTATATTAGTGCGGTGTGTGGGAACTTGGGCAAGTCGGTGATTCTGAAAGGATGAAGGAACATTCCTGAAGTTAATGTTTAGTAGTCAAAAACAAAGCCGAAACTTAGCATCAGGATTCCTTTACAAATATATTCGTGTTGAGAGTGAGAAATGCATTTTAGCTCTAAAATTCGTTGTTCCTGAAAAACTAGCGTTATAGCCATTTTGCGTTAGTCTGACAGCGTTGTAGCGGGAGTCGACTGCATACTTGTCCATATACTCCTTTAAATTTTGTAAAAAAATCCCCCTAAAATAAAGATTAACATTTTTTAAAACTTAAATGCATTTCATTCATTCATTCATTCAAAAAAAAAAAAGCTTCATACCAGCCACTATTGCAAAGTAAAAAATAAGTTCAAACCTCAAGAGGAAGGGAGGGAAAAAAATCTTTACTATTATGTTACTGCATGAAAAGTATATTTTTCAGCAGAAATAAAGTAGTATTTTATACAATTCAAATATATAAAAAATATTTTAATCACTAATATGTGACTTTGAAAAAAAAATTACAAACATTTTAAGAGCACTTAACCTATATAATGTCAAAAAATGATTGAGTTCCTCATCTTTTAGTTAAGAAGTATTTTGAAGTAAAACACTTTACCTCAACACATTACAAGACAGTTTTAAAGATTTATTAATACATCTGTTTTTTTTTTTTTTCTGATTGGTATGTGTTGATTATTTACATATTTTACCTTATACAGGGTGTCCTCAAATGCCACTTACAAAGTTGGAGAGGAGGTAGAGAACAGTAAGAATTATATTGGAACAAATGGCCTCGAACACAATGCTGATGCTCTAAGTGCACACAAATCTACTGCTTTCGTGCAACTAGAATAATCACAGTTAAGCAGCAAGTTAAGGCCTAGTAGCTCAGCGTAAGTTAGTTCGTTGGTGAAACAAACACTACTACATAAAATCTCCACAACAATCAAGAAATCACAATAAAATGATATGTAAGATCATTGCTAGACCTGAGTAATTAAAAGTTTCGATACAATATAATTTAGTGAATATTTTCAGAAAACATATAGTTGTCAGGTTCAAAAAAAAGCAGCTTTCCTACAGCAAATCAATTCACTTAATTTGCCACTTATTAGAGAGACCAAATTTTTTACACACACACACACACACACACAAAAAAAAAAAAAGATAAGAAAATTAAAAACTTTATTTTAGTAAATCACCTCAGGGCACAAGACAATTGCAAGGACCCATCATTAGCACATCTTTAAATGCTAAAAGACAGAAGTTTTTAACATTTTCCATTTTGAGTAAAGCAAAACATTGGACATTTGAGGCAGTGAGAAGCAAAAGGATATAAGTGGACATTTTCAATTTTAAGTAAAACGCATACAATGATTATGTCCTTGGTAGGCTTTCATTGAGTTTTTCTAAATCATGCTGTTCAGCAGCACCTACCAGGGCTTCTAGTACTATCTCTTGCACTAAGCCAGAGGAGGTGTTACCTACCATTTGTACTGGTTACCTTCAAATTTTTAATTTCGCACTTGAATCCCTTTGCTTCTCACTATCTCATTTATACTTAAAGAACTTTAAAAAATGTAAGTCAAAAAGTAAGAAAACAAAGTAGAAATTGCACGAGCCATGAAATAGTAATTATTTATGTACATAAAATTTTACCTTGAATCCATCTGGATAACTAACTTTTCTGCTAACATCTTTAATGTGAGACGCAGCTGAATATTCATTGACGTAAAATTCTGCAGCATGTCCATTGAATTGAAACTAAAACAAAACATAACTAGTTTCAGAACTATTGGTGAATAAAAAATACATCTGCAAAAATTTAAAGACTAAGAACTTACACTAAAGGGTGAAAAAGGTACTTTACAGTTTGCTGCAATACTTCTCAAAATAAAATCTTTCCCAGATTTCCTCCCATGAGGAACCTATAAAAAAGCATAATGATTATTTTTAACGTAAAAAAAAAGCTAAAACATTCTAAATTCAACCATGAAGTTTGTTAAAACAGGGATAACACAATAACAATGTCTAAAAAAGAAAAAAATATATATATTTAAAGAAATAAAAGGTTTATAAAATACCTGTAGGTCCATGTTTAAAAATATTTTCCTAATGCATCAGAGCCCTGGTTGAACATTTTACTGCGTCTGAAGTTTTTTTTTTTTCATTAGTCCCGAATTTATTCACTGCTGTGCATGTTTTTCAATTTGCCGAATTTTTACGTTTAACACTTTTACTCAATTAATGCAGACGTGATTTTGCTCATTTTTCCCATACAAATTCTACATTTTATTTATTTTGCAACTGGAAACATGATTTAAACAATTTTGCAGAACTTTTTATTTAGCCCACTAAAAAATGCAAAGGAAAAAAAAAAGCCACAGCAGTTCACATCCTCTGCCTGAAAAAATGTTAATACAAACCTGTATTGCTCATTTTTTCATGAAATGTGTCTTACCAGTAACATTGATTGGGAATTCTGAGCATGAGGCTAATACACTGTATGTTGATGATTTTTAAGACATTGATTTCCATTTTGAAGAATAAATTGAACTAGTATTTTCA
The DNA here is from genome assembly GCF_026930045.1 of Uloborus diversus. Lineage (NCBI taxonomy): Eukaryota > Metazoa > Arthropoda > Arachnida > Araneae > Uloboridae > Uloborus > Uloborus diversus. The sequence goes on from NC_072735.1 coordinate 22,562,124, forward strand.
GAAGAAGGTATTTTTTTAGTAAATGGTGGGATAATTACTAAATTAAAACTGCAATAGCTTTGATACATTGAAAACATAACAGTGCAATGTTTTAGTTGCATGCAAGTGTTTTTACAAGAGGTAAGTCCTTAGAAACAACCCCCAAACAACACTCACCTTAAGATTAGCACAAAATCAAAAGATTTTATTCCTCCTATAAACAAGATTAATTAATTTTTAAAACTACAGTAAACTCCTGATTATCCGCGGGATGGATTATCTGCAAGTCATGTAATAATCAGGAACATGCATTTTTGGAGCAAAAAAGAAACAAAAATGCCTGCTCCCCCCACCTTGGGAAAATTAAATTTAAACTCAATTGTTTTTTGTTTTGTTTACTTATTTATTGCACTTTGTTCGTCATACATACACAAGCTCTTTATTAGTGTTAAGTTCTGTTAAGTAAAAACACTAAGCATTTTTACTGTACTGTATTTATTTTCACTGTTTGTAGAAAGTATTAAGCATCAATACAGCCAAGTTTTAGAGGAACAACTATTTTTCCCTTATTAGTCCCTCATTTTAGCCTTTTTGTGGTTTATCCGCAATTTTTATTACCTACAGCACTTGTGCCACTCAATTCTGCAGAAAATCGGGAGTTTAACTATACATGCAGAAAGTGAAGAAAAAAAGTTTTTCTTTTCACTTTTTGCATGTAGTTTTCTCCAGCTAAAAAACATGCATTCTGGATCATCACAAATAACAAAAAATAAGCACTTTTAAATGTCAACGAACTTAAAAATGATTTTAATCAGAAATTAGTATGTAACTTATTCTCACCGTAATTTTATACCATGCAGAACTGTCTGAATCACGAGACATATTGCCATGATCTGATCGAGATTTTCCTATAAAAATAAGTAAGCATCAGAATCAAGTCATGAAGAGAAAGAGAGAAACTGTAAACATGAACCAAATAACAGCATTTATTTCCTTACTTTTAAGCATTCAATAGCACAATAGAAGTAAGATGTTTGGAGTACAGTGACTTAATTTAAAAATTAATAAATTAATAGTGACTTTAAGTAAAGTGAGTGAATATTAGCAGAAAAAACAAGTACATGAATGGGAATGGTAATTTTTTCTAAGACATTACACTAAAAGAGATGCATGGATGAATCAATTAACAACATCAACCAACTTCCAAACATATCATTCACTTACAATGTTGCACTATATTTTGTGGTATTAGCTATTAAAACCGCCCGATTGAAATTTTTTCAGAAATATTGCACTGATATCTTTAATGACAATAATAATTAAAAAAGTGTGAGAAGTAAAAAAAAAATGTTCAATAATTGCCATTGCATGAAAACTTTCCGGGCAAAGAAGTTGCCATTGCTGCTTTGCTCTGAAAATCACTACTTTTTGACAGAGGCGGTTATCAATTCATACAAAATGTGTGTGTGTGTGTGTTTTTTTTTTTGTTTTTTTTGCTTTTGTCGTTTGTTTATAAATAAACTGATTCTGATCATTATTATTTGATGATAATCTCTGCTAATAGATAGGGCATTGTTTAAACTAACTTCTGTTCCTTGGTTTGACTATATTCATTCTTCAGATAAAAATGTTAGAGTTGAAAAACAGTAAATTTCATGTAAATCAGAATGGCTAATGTTGAAATTTCATTATTAAAAAACTAATTATAAAAATCATAATTTAAAAAATTGCTGTCAGACAACAGTAATATTAATAGTAATTAATATGAGAGTTATGAATAAAGACTTCTTTTGTGATTTTTCCTCCAAAATTTTGTTATTAGTCTCCTGTTACAGCTCTGCTTAAAAACCGATTTTTTTTTTACTTTGAAGTTAGGCAAGCTTCAAAAATTAATAACTAATAAAGAAAAAATAACACATAAAAATAGGAAATGATTTTTTACCCATATGTTTCTTTCCTTTTCTCCTGTTATTTCTTTGAGAGTATGGATTACTAAAAAAATATCAAATTTTAGTAAGTAATTAAACCTTATCAATTATCATTCAAAATTAGCAAAACTTAAAATACATACTATCTACGATCAGGTCCTGGTGCATGAGGTACATTCATGTCAACATCTCCATCAATATCAATCCGAGTTTTACCATAGCCACCTGCATAGTTTAAAATTATAATGAGATTAACAATGACAATGCTAAAATAGCATCCATAAATTTTTTCAATATATATTTTTAATAGAGCTTTTTCAGTGAGTAAGCATTTAAGATTTTAACCAAAGGTGAAACTGACCTAAGACCTAAAAATCTTCACAAGTGCTACATACATGTAAAAACAACAAAGATGATTGTGAGAAGAACTGAGGTTTTTTTTTAACCTTATGTTTTGAATACTTAAACATACATATTTTATATAATTACTTTTAATTAACATAAAAGGCACATTTCTTGCAATCCAATAGTTTTGTTTGACAAAATATTATGTATATGCTAAATTAGAAATGGGAATGGTCAGGAAAAAAAAAATGGAATGGGGATACAAGCTTTTTTCTTTTTAATGATTTTTTTTTCTTGGGGAAAATTTGAAAATGCATATTTTCCAGGTATAGTACAATGTATTCAAAAATTTACTATTTTACATTCCTATGTTTTTTTTATTTAATTTTTAAACTTCCTTATACTCAATATCTAACATGAAAATCCTAAATTTTGCTATGCAAGCTTAAGGTAATTTAATTTCCCTCTACACAAAAGTTATTTGCTGTTTTTCTCACTAAAACTGTTATAGACACAGGACAATATTAATTAGTGAAAAGGTTCTGGTGAAAATTTTAATATAGTTTGCATCTAATGGATGTACACTGTACACACACATAAATTATAAATAAATGCATGTAACTCTAAAACAAAAGAAAAACAACTGTTGGCTTAAAATCTCACAGAAACATTCACAGAAAAAAATTCATTGAACTCTTCAAATATCACATTTCGTTCAAAATTAAAGGTTGAATGATAAGAATAATCTGGATAATCATTGGTCTTTTGAACAAAGAAAGTAACATACTAAATTTTTAAATAGGTTTAAAAATTTTGTGCATATTTCTGTTAAAAAGAAATAATAATAGATTTTATATAATTTCAAATACTTAACATTTTTTTACGTTTTCCAGAAAAAAACAACTATACTCAATTGCAAGCTTACTTGACTATGTAGAAATGAGCTGCGGCCAAGCGAAGGAAATAGTTCCTAGTGCTTTGTCTGATATTCGGGGGAAATTACGCTCTTCGCTTTAGAAATCAGATTAGTTAGTTAAACCCACGCACAAGTAACATTTTTTTTTGTCATAATTTTTGTCAATCATTAAATATTTTCAATTTTACCAGTGAAGCAGCACGGAGTCTTTTCTCCATTTGAATCAAACCCGCCAGCCAATAGCAGTTCACAGACAGGTAGCGACATTCTCTTATTTGCTAGTAAGTGTGACGTTTTATCTGTTAACTCGTTTTTTCGTAAGTACGTCGTGACGTCATAGTCAACTTAAGTTGCAAGCAAGTATAGTAAACAACATTTCAATTTATAAAAAATAAACTTTTCTCCATTTTCTGTAGAAAAAAACTTCCCCCGATGACTTACATTTTCCGAAAATTTTGCGTTTTTATACTGAATTATATTCTGTATCTGTGAGCTTTAATTATCCTGGTTGTCTCCAAACAATGGTTTTTTTCATTGATATCAAAAGGCTCCCATTATCTTTTCAGTTTGTTTCTCAACTATTTTGAGAGCAATACAAATTGCATTTGCAACTGAATACATGGAAAGAAATTTAAACTAGAGGCAATGCATTTAAGACTTTATATCAATTAAGAATTGCTTCAAAGTTTTCACATATTTATGAATGCAAAAGTGAAATATTTACTAGAGATGTTGCATATATGTATTGAAAAATTTTAAATAACTGAAGAAAAACAAAACTAAGGCAATGATAGCATTGAACTTTTTGACTCAAAAAGAGCATGGGATCTCATTTAAAACTGCTGAATTTTAGGATTTTGATTTAAAAAAAAATTCATTTGAAAAAAAAAATCTGTGATCACTATAATAAGAGAACAAAAGTTTGTTTGTAAAATCGTACAAGTAACCCACTCAAAAATGCAAATTTGGAGGACATATTGCCCATTAAAACCAAGTACTGTGGTAACTTAAGCACCTTAGCTGAAATTTACAATAAGATTAAGTTGAACACTGCATGCTTTCTTTCTCTTTGATTGTACATCGTTTATTATTATATGAACAAGAAGGCGAAAATTCTTAGGTTCATTCTGGCATTTGAGATAGTATTTTCGGTACAGATGTGATATACCCCCCCCCCCCCCCCCCCCCATTTGGCGACATCCGATTTTTTGCACAAAATTGAAATATTTTTCTTGCCAATGAGGCGATAAATTTTTAAGCATGGCATCCCTGGTGAAACTAACCTGTGGTTGGCAACGCTAAGGCAAACTTGTTCGAACTTGTTTACTTGCATTCTTTACTTGGTTTTACGCAGGAGAGATACGTGTTGTTTTGTGCAATATACCTTACAGGAATGCTTATTTTGTGTTAGTTTAGATTCAGTAGTTGTGTTTTGAAGTAAAAACATTAGAAAATGCCAGTTTCTTCAAACTTGAAGGTTAATTAAAAGTTAACTCCAAAATGGTGTGTATCTGTAACGCGCCATTGTCAGATGATGTTTTGTTTTGGACTGAGTGTGAGGATTTATACCATAAAAAGGTAAGTTCTTTATTTTAGAATTCACATAAAAATTCTCACTTCAGAAATTCTTTGTTTTTTACAAATCCTTGAGGGGTTCTTGTAGCTTTTAACTTTATTTTTACTGTATGTTAATTAATTTTACAAAAATAGTTCGGTTATTTTGTTCTAAAAGTTAATTCTTATCGATGCCACGAATTATTTAGACATTAACGTGCCTCCTTTAGGTACTGAATTTTATGTTAACAATTGAAAGTTCTTTCGGTTGTACTCTTAAAAATGCTGAATTTTATAAATAAATCTGCACAATAATGGTGCATATTTCACACTTAAAACTGTGTCATTATTGTACACTGAACGGAAGGAGCCACCCTTGGGTGTACATACACATGAATATGCATAATATACATAAATATACATAATTGTGACCATACTCCGACTGTAATGTATATTAACAGTCGGAGGGATAACGGACCGAGCGGAGCGAGGTCCTGGCGAGCCAGAGGTCTCATAGTACTTTCGTAATGAGACCGAGGCAGGGCCGGCGAGCTGAGGTCTCATTACGAAAGTACTATGAGACCGAGGGCTCGTATCCCGGAGAAATGATGAAAAAACAATTAATGCATTAATTTCGACTTGTAATTAATACAATAATTTATTTCATTGTATTTTAATATATTTACAAAAAACCCCGGCCCTGTACATTTTTGAAGCATATATTCGTGATGTTTTTTGTTGTGCTTTTATGTTGTTTTTATATATATTGTGTTCTGAAGTGCTTTGATCATGTTTTTTTATCTGATTTTTTCCTGTTGGCGCTAAAAAAGCATCGCTAAGAACGATGTATGACATATGTCGTCATACATCGTTTTCTTGGCGCCAACAGGAAAAAGTCGCCAAGGGTGGGGTATATCACATCAGTTCCGTATTTTCACATTTCCAAAAATTGCAACCATAGCAGAGACTCAGATAATATGACTTTTAGACATGCGGATTTCAGGAGCACTTATTTCAGAAGCTTTTGGCGGCATCAATTTTGGGATTCAAATCACTGCGATTTCAAGCCCAACATCTTATCCACAAACTATCCACAGCCCAACAATAAACACCCGTAAGATAAATAAATACCTTTGTGCTGAACAGTAAAGTAAGACAAAACAACGTTAGAAGAAGCACAAATTTGTAAATTGAAAAAGGCGTGCCCTGTAACGCCGAAACACGTGTCTGCTGTAATTTACAAATTTGTGCTTCTTCTAACATTGTTTTGTCTTACTTTAATAAACACCCGTGCTCCATACAGGATAATTTAAAATTTCAACAAAAATTTTCTTTCCGATTGCCTGAGAGTGATGGTTTCGATAAATGAAATGTTGAAGAAGCACCATTCAAAACTAAGAGTCAAACTTAAATGCAGAATTCATAACACTTTTCACGGAAAATACTATAACATGGTAATTTAATTGTAAGATTTCTCAATTAAAATATGAAAGGCTATAATAAACATGACACAATGTTTACAAAAATTACCTCGTTGGTCTCTAAACTTTTTTTGACGTCCCATATTATTGAAATATTTTACGTTCTTGCTTGACGATGGACCTCTATTATCATGTTCTAAATTGAGAAAGATACAGATTTAATACACTAAGAAAACATCAAACTGGACATTTTCACCAACACACAATCACACTAAAAGTGCAAAATAGCTACCAAACTTAATACATTACTCGATTGAAGATTAGATTACTGCACAAGAAAAGATTTCAATAATGTATCACATTGTACACGAGTCACATAGATAATAAGTATTTTCTGAGATTAATCAATAAATCTAATACATGTTTTCAAAACTTACCATAAAATCCTTGTCTAGACATTCCCTTCTTTTTTATAAGAAAGAAAAATAAAACATGTGTGCAATCAGCACATTGTTATTTAGTATTTTTCTTTTTTCTTTTTCACTCGATTTCCTCAGTAAAGGCAAAGGCAAAAAAAAGTAAAAATCGTCAATCGCACACAATGATGCCAACAACTTTATACAAATGCAACGAAAAATATTTTTTTTAGCAATAGATTGGACTTTTCTCATGTCCTACAAAATATTGAATTATCATAAAATATTAAGTGCGATTGATGGGTGGAAATTTTCAGAATCTTGCTTGAAATGTTTTACAGAAAATTTTTCAGATAGTTAAATGCGTATCTCGCTCGTAACCGCAAAGCTGTACGGTGTTCGTTTCGTTGATCGTTGAAAAACTTCTGAAAGCTGCAGTTGGATGTGTATCATTGTTTATTTTTTGCATGTATCAAAATGTAAAGCGTAGGAATGTATTTTAATCAGGAGTGAAATGTAAGTAAATCAATTTTTGCTTCATTAATTTTTGTTCCTTATCATTGCAGTATTTTTTATAATTTTAGTCATTTTAATTACTTTTATTTGATCATATTGATAACAGATGAACATATAATTTGCTGCCTTTGAAGCCCTAAATTCAAAATAAGAGACATTTAACCGCTGATTTCATATTTTCTCCTCGCGATCTTCTGCTTAGGTTTTTTTCGTTACATTTTGTATTGCAAAGTAAATGATTTTAAATAACATTGATAGAGTTTTATGATTAATGATATAGTATAAAATAGACTTCCAAAAATCCTGGGTAATTATGGCTCACGCCACCTCAGATTACTGAAAACTCGGATTATCCGGAAAATTCCCCCAGATTTACACTAGTCGGAAGATGTAAAGAGGAGCACCTTCTACTTTCCTGCACAAAGAAGAGAAAATATTATCCTCACGAAAACTTTATCACTCAAATTTCAACACAAATTTCGCTTCTAATTGTTTACCTCTAAAGGTATTTGGAACTTGTTTTTCACGATGTGTGTATATGCGATGTGTTTATGTATGCAAATTTGTAACCAAGCATGTACTTTGACAGTGCCCAAATCGATTTCGGTGACATTTTTAATAACATCTATACCTATATACTTGCTCACCTGTGTATGTACCTCGTATAACACAAAAACGGTTAGTTGTAAAAGGTTTAAATTCTGTATATAAAACTTGTGTGGAGCGAAGTTGTTAACCTACTTTTTGATTGTAATCGGGCATTCTAAAAGGCGTATTTGCACATTCCTAGGGACAAATCAATGTTAATTTTACATGTCAAGTTATTGTCTTTTAAGCATCTCTTATTCAATATTTTGTAGATGTATATTTCGTACCACTTAGAGGGTGTTGTTGACACCATGACACCAACCTCTTAATGCCTTTTTTTATTATTATTTACTCTAAGTAGTTAACTCAGTTTAACAGAAGCGAAAGATTTCTGTATTCAGATTTTAATGAAAATGAAGTTTAGCAACTAAAAAATGTAACTTAAAATATTCAGAAAGCACCTAGAACTAAGCAGAACCTTAAACTTTCGAGACTCAAATTTTCAAGACTCTACGGTACATTTATATAGATAAGTATATGAACAGTAGCGTTCCAAGGGGTTGGTAGGAATGGCTCTCGCCAGAGGGGCGGCATTTGGACTAATTTAAAAAAAAAAGAATTTGTTTTTTTTCCCTTGTTTTTTTTTTTTTTTTAATTGATCATATAAGTAAAAAAATGCTTCTTATAAATAAGTATAAAAAAAATTCGCTAGAAAACAGCTATAGGAGAAAACAAAACAATCCTTATTCCCAAAAAAAAGGGAGAGGAGATTTTACCTGTCTCGTGAAATTCTATTCCGATTGAGTCAGCTAAGGACTTAATACACACAATTTGTATACCAAGGAGCAATGACGTTCTATCTTGTCTTGAAGGGCATTTTTTTGGGGAGGAGACGACATTTTGTCGTGTATAGTTTGAAGGGTATAGTTTTTCATGGGCTAAGCATTTATTGTCATTAATAAGCATAAAAAATCTCATTTGAACAAAATATTTGGAAGTCTTAATTAGCGAATATATAATACTTTTATTTTGCTTGTATGTACATAGGCGTGTTTTTTAGCCAATTTCAGATTAGCGATGCTTTTTCTATTTGCTTTGGTTTCCTCATTATGATAGAATTTTGTAAATGCTATAGTTTTTATCAAAAGAAATTTTTAAGGTTTATTTCTTCCTTTTAGTAAATGTGCATATTACGTTTATTATACATTCTCCTTGCGGTTTGAAACAAATTCTATTAAAAGTTAAAGCTGTTTTGGAAAAAAAAAAAACATTGTTGTAAACGGAACTGAAAAATGTTTATTCTCATTTGGTTCAAGAATGGAAGGAACACTGAGCATCATTGATAACAATTTAAAAAAAAAGAAAATAACATTAAAGTTGAAATATTCTCTCCTATTTTCTCAAATCAACTAGTGAAATGATCCCCCCCTTCCCCCCCAAAAAAATGTGAGGTCACAGTGAACTCCAGTAGCTTCCCATCAGGGCAAACCTGGAGGGGGGGGTGTAATTTCTTCAGTTTGCCAGGGACGCCAGACCCCATAGGCCCATATGTACGCACGCTACTGTATATGAATGATAAAAACATAACTTAACTATATTAATTATATTAAAAGCAATCCTTTATTCTTTGTTAATATTACTTTATTGACTGAAGAAGTAAGTTGCTTCAGTATCAGTGGCCAGGGCTTCATGTTTATCTATAATTTTCAAGAAAATAACTTGGTTTTGTATGTATTTCTCCGAGCATTTAATGTGATGGTTCCATTGAGATTAATTTCTATTATATTAATTTTTAATAATGTAATCATATTCAATAGCTAATTTTTTTGTTTAAATTTTATTACTTTTTAAAATATAATCTGCAACTAGTTGCACAACAGACTGTACAATCATTCTATTTTAATTAAAGATCGCAGGCCAACAAAAAAATTTTTTTTTTTTTTTTTTTTTTTTGTGCCTAGGATTTTATAAATAATTTAAGCTATATTTGGGCCGCTGAATCTAAATATGAAATCAGTTTTACTCTACCAGCTCTAGTTTTTTAGATCGGTGTTTTTTTAATGTGCAGTTCTTCACGAAATGTACAGTTCTAAATGACGTATACAAGAATTGTATATGTGATAGTAACAGATGGCATTGTTTGTCCATTATTTTAAGTGACCTTTGACCCTGCAATACAAGTTGAGGTTAGTTTCAGTTTGTGAGTTCTTGCCGTGACATCTCGACCTCTTGTGATTTTTGTGTTTAGGAAAGAGTTGTTATAAAGTTTCTAAAACGTACTTAGTTGTAGATTGTTGTAATTGGGTTGTTTAAAAGAAATAAAATGAGTTCAAGTAGAAATTGTGTAAATCATTCAGATGTGTTTTACTATATATGCAGGGAATACGTGTTAAAAGAAAACAGACAATCTGTTGGTGACTTTGTAAAGAGAGCTTATTTTGGATAGTACTTTGGTGTTGGTCTTGGTGATCAGGATAAATCCTGGGCACCGCATCAGGTATGTAAAACTTGTACAGAACATTTACGACAGTGGACTACCGGGAAAAGAAAAAGTCTAAAATTCGGCGAACCAATGGTTTGGAGAGAACCCAAAAACCACTTCGATGACTTATTTCTGCCTAGTAAATATTACTAGAATCAATTGAAACAACCGTAGCAAGTGGACTTATCCTGATTTATTCTCTGCAAGACGCCCAGTCCTTCACTCAGAGGAAGTGCCGATCCCAATGTTTCATCAGCTACCAGAGCTCAATGAGGACGAATATTGTGCCTCTGATCACCCTTCTGATACTAATGAAGGTGACAGTGATTATGAGGGCATGTCATCAATTCCTCAACGTTTCAACCAGGATCGGTTAAATGACCTCACCAGAGATCTCAACCTGTCAAAAGAAGCTGCTGAATTACTGGCATCCAGGTTGAACGACAAACATTTGCTGGAACAAGAAACCAAAATCTCCTTTTATCGTACAAGAGAAAAGGGTTTGCTACCCTCCTTCTCTCAAGAAGACAATCTTGTATTTTGTAACGAAATTAAAGGGCTCCTGGAAAAAATGTCTCTTCCTGAATATTTTTCAGATGATTGGCTCAAAGCAAAGTTTAAAATGTATCCTTCTACACAATGGGAACAAAAATGGTTCCATACCAATTGCTCACTCAATGAAAATGAAAGAAGCATAGGTTTGGTCTTGGAAAAAATAAAGTATCATGAGCATCAATGGGTGATTTGTGTGAACTTGAAAATGGTAAACTTTCTCCTAGGACAACAAAGTGGTCACACCAAATATCCTTGCTTTTTGTGCCTGTGGGATAGCAGAGGCAAAACACACCACTGGGTCAGAAAAGAGTGGCCTCAAAGAGAAAACATGGACGTTGGGGAAAAGAATGTCATTAACAACCCCTTAGTTGCACGAGAAAAAATCATCTTTCATCCACTGCATATCAAAGTGGGTCTTATGAAGCAATTTGTAAAGGCTGTTGATAAGAACGGATCATGCTTTGCATATACAGAGAAGAAAATGCTTCAGTTGAGTACGGAAAAAATTAAAGCATGAATATTTGATGGCCCACAAATAAGACAACTCATTAAGGATCCTGTCTTTGTTCATTCGATGAATGAGGCTGAGCAAAAAGCCTGGACTTCATTTGTTGCAATTGTCAGAAATTTTCTGGGAAAACGCAAAGCTGAAAACTATGTTGAGCTGGTAAACGAAATGCTTAACAGTTTCAAATCCCTTGGGTGTAACATGAGCGTTAAGGTGCACTATTTACACAGCCACTTAGACCTTTTTCCTGATAATTTAGGAGACACCGCTGAGGAAACGGGTGAAAGATTTCATCAGGATAATTAAAACTATGGAGGACCGCTACCAAGGAAGATGGGATACACACATGATGGCAGATTACTGCTGGAATTTAAAAAGGGACTGCCCCAAAATACATTCAAGAATATCATGGAAAAAAAGCTTCCAAAGCGTTCAATGAGTAGTTAGCTTCATTGAGTACTTTTTCCTCTATCTTTGTTGATTATATAAACATTCAAAAATGTCACAGAGAAGAAGCTTCTGAAGTGTTCAGTGAGTAGTTAATAAAAAATCCGTGTTTAGTATATTTATTTGATCCATGGATTTAACTGTAAATAGTGTCACATATATTTCAATAAAATGTTATATCTCAGAAATTCGAGCTCCTAGGCAAAAACTAAGGCCATATTTGAATTCAGGGCATCAAATTCACATGAAATCAACCCAGGCACCAAAATGTGTGTTGGCCAGTGTAAATGTATCAAACGGTATGGAAAATCTGTTGATTTTCACTTTGTCCAATTTCTTCCGGCGTCCTGGACTTCTGACAAAAAAGCGGACGAAATAACAACCCTGGTGTTGGTTCTTTGACATCTACCCTTTACGTGAATTCTTCACTTGATTACAAAATTTGAGGTAGAGCCGGCAATCGGTTACGAATGCAGGGGGGGGGGGGCAATGATCGCAATTGCCACATCCTGAAGCATCAAAGCGTGCCTTCCAAGGACGGATCCAGAAAGTTTCCAAAGAGGGGGCGGTTGATTTTTGAACTGACATTTTATTGCTTGTGAGGGAGGGGGGGGATTTGCCATTTGATTTTCATCTAAAACAACTTAAATATAAAGATTTAGTCAAGAATGTTTCCCCCCCCCCCCCCCCCCCCCCCATCATCATTAAAGGTCGTCAAACATTGCGCTTTTTTGAAACTTCGGTTTCGAAAAATTGTCAGAGGATAGTCACTGAACCCGTTTTTTACCCTGAAATTACACGATGTATCTAAAATCGCATCTTGTGACTTATATTTTGCAAAATGCCCGAGAGTAGGCATCCAAACTTCTTCTCCTAACATTACCAAAGACTCTAAAATTGCCTTTTTGAAATTTAAATTCCGAAAAGTTTCTGGAGGGATAGGATTCAAACCCTATTCCTTTTCTTAACATCATCAACAAGGGCCGAGACTTGCATTTTAGGACTTGAATTCAGAAAAATTGCCAGTGAAGACTCCCTCAAGGGAGGCACGATCGCCCTTCCCGTGTATTCGTCCTCTTAATGCCTTCTAAAAGGAGTGCCCCCAAGCCTGCATAGACTAAACCAGCGGTTCCCAACCCATGAAACGTGGACCACTAGGGGACCTCAAGCAGCCTGTTACTGGGCCACAGACACCAGTCCAATATTTAAATGAAAATAAATCTAGGGGTTTTAGTTTCCGCTTATTGCGAAAATTCACTTATTAGATATACCATCACTCTGAAGCTCTCCCTAGCTCATAGCCAATAAGAAACTTTAAGATTAAAATTAATCAGAAACACCTTTAAAGAAAATACCATACTAGACAGCAACTTAAGGTGACACTGACGTCACGAGGCGCGGATCAGTGTTCGCGCTCAACTATCCGTAACCTGGGTCCCAGGGACCCATTAATGAAATAGATTTGGGTCCTTTGGTGGAAAAAATGAGTCCCTTAAATTTTAAACACAGAATCTTAGCGTATAAATGAATAATATAAAAAAACTTGGGGGAAAAAAGGCATGAAATCAAATAAATTGGTTAATTTTGCCCTAATTTTTGGTGATTTTATCATTGCAAAATTATTTTCAAATAATACACTTGCAAGACTTAGTTACGTGAGAAACTATTTGGTCAGTTACAATGAGATTAACTTAAAACTTACTTTAAAAATGGGTTTTACCATAAAATAAAAAAACAAGTGCCTCTGATTGATCAAGCAAAAAGCACTCCCTTAACCTTTGTTTTCCTGAAAAATTTTTTTAGTGAAAAAAGCGAACAGCCCCCCCCCCCCTTCCCAATTATCGTTGGCAATTACATAATAATAATAATAATAATAATAAATCGCAAGCGAATGAACCCAACGCAAAAATCGCGCTCGGAAAAACGAAACATTTTCTCATATGAGTGTGAAAATTGCTCATTTGCAATCTTAAATCAGTATATTTGACTCGTTCAAAATACCTGTCTTGGCTTTTGTTCTATTTTTAAAATTGATCGCGCCATTTTCAAAATGGCGCGATCAATTAATACCCAACTTTTGCAAGTCCAAATAAAAATAGCCCATCAGGAAGAGATGAATTACTAGAAAAAGAACAAGGTTAAAGTTTTTTTGCATAAAATTCAAGTATTCATAAGCAATTTAACAAGAAAAATGTAAAGTTCAGAACTTTGTGTTTAGCGCGATCTGGAAAATGTTCGCCATTTTTTTTCTCCCCTCTTTTTATTGGGGATGCAAAATAATGATTTTCAAAAGTAATTCTGGTTACATGAATGCAAAATAGTGATATTTTTACTGTACAGTTGTCTTGTATTAATCCTGAAGATTGCATTGAAAACCTCTCTTATTTTTGGTCTTCATTACTGTTTTCAGGAATTTCCTCAAGATAAAAGTTGAGGGAGAGCTTATTCTTAGGATACAGTACAATGGGCTCTTTATGAACTTGCTCCCTGAGCTCTGCCCAGGAGGTCACTGTAAGCTCCAGTCTTATCACTAAAATTGCATTGACTTGTCCACAATGGGGGTGTGTTGAATAGCTGATAAACAGATAGGGTCATTTTAGTCCCTTTCTGTTGATCCTTCTGGTCATTTTGAAGTTTAAAAGCATTTACTAAATAGATCTTTAACTTTTTCTTCAATTTTTTTTGTTTCTTATCTTTTGGGTTTTCTGGGTCCCTGGGACCCGATTTTTCGCGGAAGTTGCGTCCCTTTCCCGCGGATTTGCGTAAAAAACCCGCTATAGCGCGTTAACGCGAACCCTGGCGGATGAAAAGATCTGAGTGAACAGAGCTAAGAAGGAGTTTCGATAAGACGCCGCGCTTGCTGGGGCCGTACTTGGCGAATTGATCTGCTTTGGCATATTTCGCACATTGGAATAACCATTTCGCAACTAAACTTATTCTAATAAGTGGGATATACCAACATTCGTTATCAAAAAAGGCAAATTATAACTGTTTTGTACATTGAAAATGTATCATATTAAGCGGGATTTCCTTTTAATATACCAAAGGGCGAGTTTGACTGAATAGCAGCTAATTTTATTAATAAATAATACTTTTTCGTTTCGCTTTTTCAAATAAAGAATATTTATTTTTCGTATTATTTTCTTCTAAAAAATCTTTCCTCCCCTCAGAAATATAAAAATCGTTACCGATAGTTACGGCGATTTTTTTTCTATTTTTTAAACTATGAAAAAGTTTTTCAAAAACAATCGGAATGCACATAAATTTATTAAAAATAGTTTTATTTCTTTTTGAAAGTAATGAAATCATGTGAGCAAACTGGCTTCATGAACGGTATCGTAAGGATTCCACTCTTGTAACTTATGAAACACATTCATAACTATTATTTTTTCTGAGCTTTTCAAAGCACTACCTTGCTTGTGAGTTTGGAAAACGTAATTCAACCTCGGAGTCGTTTCCATCCTAATCAATGATAAAGCGCAAAACAAAATACAAAACAAGCAAGCGAGATAAAATATAAAGTGAGCAAGCAAGATAAATATAAAGGGAGCGAGAGCGAAAGTCAACTACAGCGAACAAGAGTCAACGTTCATTTGCAAAATTGCGCCAATCGCAGAATCTCGGAAAATCGCCAACCATTTGTGCGCTCTGATTGGCTGACTTGCTCAGTAGCAGAAACTTTCTAGCCAGTTTGCGACACTATTTTTGGTAGTTGAAAATAATCTGCAGCATTATTATTAGTTTTATTTTAAGTTTTCATAAAATGCACAAGTCCTTTGTGAAGGTCAAGACTTGGACAATTTTCTAACTGGCCAGTAGCTAGTAGACGCAAAAAACTTAGTGGCCACCACTGTCGCTGAATTTTAAAGCACAAGTAGGGGGGAGGTAGCAGCCTTCACTACTTTCATAAAAATAAATAGAACTCTACACACTATGAAAAGCAATTATTCGAGACATTAATTTTAATATGGAAAACTTGCGTTGAAATAGGTTTTTAAAATTTTTAAATTCGTAAATGAGAAGTTGGCAGGAAACTGCACTTTAAATGAAATATTTAGCTTATAGCAAAGCCTTCAAATCAATGAGGATCAAATACAACTGTGCAGATAATAAATAATTCGCATTTTTCAAAAAAATATTTTATGGAAAGGAAAAAAAATGATTTATTGAACATTTTATGTTGTCTTCAATAGTTTGTGTTGAGGTAATCATCCAATTCTGTTTTTGGAGTAAGTAATAGTATAGTTTATTTCCAGCTTGCGAATGACCAAACATGGCGTCTACGCGAAAAATTCATGGTTATAAATAGATATTTGAATTTATTACATAAAAGTAGTAATAAATTCAAAATCCGTAAAAAACTACAATTTAGGTGAAATAGTCGGTTTTTAGCACATTAGCCTCTAAAGCAATGAAGATAAGATAATATTCTGAAGATAAAATTTTGCCTTTTAAAACACAATAATTAAGAATTATTCGGAAAAAAAAGACACATTTTGCATAATTTTCAACAGTTTGCACTGCAATAAACATCCAATTCCGTTTTTGAGAACGTAGGCACTTCATGAGTCTTGCATACCAACATCTTGTGATGGACCAAACATGGCGACTATGCTAAAAGTTAAGATATAAATTTCTGAATTTGTTGCAGAAAAATATTTTAAAAATAAAAATCCTCATGACGCGCAGTTTTAGCGCTTTTGCGTCCAAAGAAATGAGGATAAGGTGAAATTTTCACATAAAATTTTTCATTTCTCAAGAAAATTATTTTAAAAAATAAAAATAAAAAAACAATTTGCTGCACATTTTAAGTTATTTTCATTTCTTGGCAGAAAAATAAAATATCCAATTTATCTTTGTTTTTGAAAACTTCTGCACTTTTCTACTTCGATTTTGTGAATGATCAAATATGGCGACTATGTTTCTAGCTGAAATGCTGAAGCAGCCATCGCTCAAAAAGCGATCTCCAAACGATCTTTGACAGGCTGTATTTATTTTTTTTCTTTTATGTATTTATTTATTTTTTCTCTTTCTTTTTGTTCTTTTGTAAAATTATCTGCAGACTGCAGAAAAATCTGCGACGTACGTCTCACGTCTCGCAGTTTCTGCTACCAGGCTGACTTGTATGCTTCTAACTCCATGTACTAATCCGCGCTGCTCGCTCGAAAAATTTAAAATATTAAATAACACTAGGGAACAGCAATTTTGTTGACTTAAATCTGTGACTTGTTTACAGCTAACTTTAGTCGTCTGAATCTAAAAATAATCGCAGTTTTTGTCTATCACATCAACTTTTCAAAATACAGGATACCCTCAAAAGTTATACAAATTATACATATAAGGTAAAATAAAGTAAAAACTTACCAAATGCACTATTAACAATGGAAAATTTTATGCATACAAAGGCTATAATAGTTACCGCAAGTAAAATTATGTATTTATACATATTAAGGTAAAAATGTTCGCTTAAAGCGTTTTCACGAGTGTTTCGTGTGTGGACATTCTCGCTTGATGCTCCAGCAGCAGTCAACAATCATATACGCATCTAATCAACCTTGATATCGTGTCTCCATGACCTTCAAATCTTGGTGAAATCGTTCTCGCTGTTAATCACTGACTGCGCGAAGCTTTTTCGGGAAGTTTGCAAGATGCCTAAGTGAAAAATGCAATTTGATGCTCCCGTGGGAACCAAGCAATTGGGAGCTTTCCACAAGTTGTTGGAAACTTTCGGCTAACTCTGGGTTCGTATATTTCCTGGAAAATCTTTCACAATGTTTTTGAATGCCAACCTAGCATCCTTTTTAATTTCTAACATTGTTTCGATGAAAGTTTTATCTTTAGTAAGCTGCCGAATCTGTTCACCATGAAAAACAACGGCCAATATCTTTTCAAATGACAGGCTGGGTACTGCCGAAATGAGATACTTAGAAGAACAATAGTGCTTCCTGAGTGCGTCTTTAAAGGACCCAACGGCCCAAGAAATTGAACAGAAAAATGAAAAATGGAGTAGCACTAAGACTTATTAACGTTATAAATATACACTGCTGGCCTCCTGGGGGGGGGGGGGTACAAATTTTGTTGCAGTGGGGCCCAAAGTTAATAGATCTGGGTTTCAATCCTTGCTCAATTCCATGGAGAGTAGTCACATTCTCATATG
The DNA here is from genome assembly GCF_026930045.1 of Uloborus diversus. Taxonomy (NCBI): domain Eukaryota; kingdom Metazoa; phylum Arthropoda; class Arachnida; order Araneae; family Uloboridae; genus Uloborus; species Uloborus diversus. Next base: position 22,579,936 of record NC_072735.1, read on the forward strand.
TTATAGAGAAAAAACTTGACGTGGTAGAAGAAAACTAAATACAGTTTTAAAATCAGCATGCCAAATTAACTATAAAACAGCTCAAAAACCAAACGCAACATAAATCATTTTACAAATTGTTCTCCAGTGTAATTTACTCAAATTATGACAAAAAAGTGCTTGATATTCGTGGGTTTGACAAACTAACAGCATTTCTTAAGAAAAAGACCGAATTTCGTTCGAATAGTGGACAAAGAACTAGGAACTACTTCCTGCTCTTCGCCTCAGCTTATTTCTCCATAGTCAAGAAACTCTGCTGTCGAGTATAGTTTAAAATACTCCTCCACCTCTGTTGAACTGGCATGACTAACCAGTGAAGTAAGACACTCAGGGTTGGCAAAAACCCGGGTTTCTTAAAAAAAAGCCCATGGAGCTAGGGTGTTTTGGGTTTTTAAAATAAAACCCCCCAAAAAATAAACAAAAGCTGGGCTTTTAAAAAGAAATGTGTTTTTTTTTTTTTTTTTTTTGTCTTTTTTTAGGGAAAGTGTGGGTACTTGTAGTATATTGTAGCGTTAAGTATATGGACAAAGCACAAAAATTGTCATAGGGTAAAAAAAAGCTGGAAAATTCAACTTTTTCTGAAGAAAAGTATAAAAGACGATGAAACCCAAGAATGGTGAAGTTTCCGATTTTTTAGTTTCCATGATTATCAACAGTTAAGGCAAAGTTATCGAGTGATAAAATCTATTGATTGTTTGTTTGTTTTTAATTACTACATTTTTCTTTTGAATTTTACTTTATTGTATTTCATTTTGTTATGCAAAACTACTGTAGAACCTCAAGTAGTTTAAATCCCTTTTTACTGAATTCCAGCCTCATCAAGACATTTCTTTGAATTTTATGTTGCCTGTTTTTCTATTTCTGTGTACTAAGAAATATTAAACTTTTTCGTAAGGTAATAAATACTGTACATCCTATTCTGTTTTCTGTTCGACCGTTTGTAACACCTGTTAATTTCTAAAAAATATACCTTGTTTATTCGAAATTTGTGACCTGTTGGTTTGCAGAAAATAATTCAAATGAAAGCCTTTTAGCTAGAGTAGTTTCCTCTGTACAATCTACAAATATTGAGAAAATCAGACGTGACAGGACTTAATCAAGATAATTTGAGTTATTTATTGACCAGTTAAAGAAAAAAGTTAAATATATATATTTAAAGTCTTTGAAGTATTTTTTTAATGCCGTTAAGAGTTAAGAAATACTATTAAAATTAAAAATTCATTTTTCATGTCCATTGTCTGTGGTGAAGAACAAATAAAAAAGAAGTTTAAATTGTGAAAGTATTTAAATTAATTAGGTTTTATAAAAACTTCTCAGAAAATTTTAAAAAACCCAAAAGTGGGCTAAATAATGGGTTTTTTCAACAAAAAAAAAACCCATTGGGTCCAACCCAATTGGATCCAATCCGGCCAACCCTGAAGACACTTGAGGAGCTTTTCGGCAACCTACCTATTTGAGTGAGACTTTTCATTGCAGTTTTAAAAAATAAATAAAGAAAATAGAAATGCATTGAAGGTTGCGAGGAGAATATATCTATCCAGTTTCAAATACCAACTCCCTTATAGTGGAAAAACAGCTTCAAAAATCTCATGGAGCTTTAACTTTGATGACTTGTTTTTGAGTTTTCGTACAGCTATGCCAGCTAAATGAATGCAATCAAGTTGTTTTCTTTTTTAAAATTATTTTGAGAATTGTTCTTATACAGTATATCTATGTTAGTGGTACTGCATGAAGAGAGAAGGTGATTAACATCTCCAGAGCTCTTGTTTTTAATATATTTTCAGTTCTAATAGGGTATATTAAATTCACACTTAAGAACAGTTATAAGCAGATGCCCCCCCCCCCCCCCCCCCACCAGAAAGTAAATTTTGGATCTGCAAGTAATATACAGTAGTTAGTGGGCCTCAATGGTGTTTTCTGCAAAACTGGTGGGCCGCACAGCTAGAAAGGTTGGTAACCGCTGCTGTAATCAATCAGAACATATTTCTGTAAAACAAGCTAGACTGATCAAGTTACATTATTCGCCAAATACTTTAAAAAACAAATTCTATTTAAACCAGCACAGATACAGGGGGAGACAATGGACTATTTCCCCTCCTGTGAGAATGAAATACATGAATAGCGAACTAAAAGCTTATAGTTTTCTTCAATATGAAACAAATTTTTGGAGCGATAGTTAAAAGTTATTAATGAACTGTCCAGCTTTACTGGGGGTTCAGGAGCTCCGCCTAGCTATTTTGCTTGGAGTTCTAATCATTCCATCTTACATAATCTTGAGTAATGTTAGCAAGGCTGAGGTGTGCTTTGCTAGAAAATTTTTCTAATTGAAGTCCTAAAAGCGTAATAATTGATCACTTTTGATGACACTGTGAGAAAGGATTTGGTTCAGGATTCTCCCCCAGAAATTTTTTGAAATCAAAGTCTGAACTACTCAATTTTAAAGACCTTGGTAACATTAAGGAAGCGATAGGATTCAGCAACACTTCCCTGGGAATTTATTCAAAACTGAATTTTTGAAAACGTCATTTGAGATGATTGTCAATGATGTTAGGGAGTGGAAGTTCAGTGGTTCTCTTCTGGAAATGTTTCATAATTGAGGTTGTGAGATCAAAGTCCTCATTAGCTATATTAATATCTTACCTGGTTTCTATATATTAAGCAAAAGTAATGTCAAAGAAAATGTGAAAGGATGCCTGTGATGGGCATGTGTCCATGAGACCCCATCAACTACAGCTTTGAAATTCGGTACAAAATTACTTCAAGCACCGGGAGCGTGTCCTTGGAAGTTTTTCTTTTTTTGTTTTAAATTTCAAATTAGTTTTCTTGTAATTAATTTATTAATCAAAAATTTCACATTAATTGCCAAGAAAAAGATGAAAAATTTCTTACACCTTCAAATGACATAAAATGTTAAGCTTAACATTCTATGTTATTTGAAAGAACATTTTTTTCTGCATCAGATTAAGCTTTTTTCTGTTTTCTCATTTAATTAGAACAGCATATATAAGATTCTAATCTAGCGAAAGTCCTAGGCAAAACCTAATTCAAACTTGGAGGCAAATGTTGCTATTTAATGCCCACAAGATTCAAAATGACTTTTTGAATGTACAAAACAGCTGTTTTGCTTTGTTCAGAAGCCCCTTAGCATATACAGCTGTAAAATTTGGTACAGGTTAGTTTGGAACCCAGGAAAGGTGTGCTCATTAAAATGGTGTTTTAAAAATAATTTTGTGGTATGCATTTTTATCAAATTCCTTTTGTCTTCAGGCTGTAGTGGTATTTTAATATTTTTCTAATTGAATCGATTATTTCAAAAAGGCAGTTTTGGCTGGATTGGACCCAATAGGTTTTTTTTTTTTTTTTTGAAAAAACCCATTATTTAGTCCACTTTTGGGTTTTTTAAAATTTTTCTGAGAAGTTTTTTAAAAAAATAATTAATTTGAATACTTTTACAATTTAAACTTCTTTTTTATTTAGTCTTCACCACAGACAATTAACATAAAAAATGAATTTTGAACTTTAATAGTATTTCTTAACTCTTAACGGCATTAAAAAAAATACTTCAAAGATTTTAAATAAATATATTTAACTTTTTTTCTTTAACTGGTCAATAAATAATTCAAATTATCTTGACTAAGTCCTGTCATGTCTGATTTTCTCAATATTTGTAGATTGTACAGAGGAAACTACTCTAGCTAAAAGGCTTTCATGTGAATTATTTTCTGCAAACCAACACGTCACAAATTTCAAATAAACTAGGTATATTTTTTTAGAAATTAACAGGTTTTACAAACGATTGGACAGAAAACAGAATAGTATGTACAGTATTTTCATTATCTTATGAAAAAGTTTAATATTTGTTACTCTGTAAACAGAAATAGAAAAACAGGCAACATAAAATTGAAAGAAATATCTTGATTAAGCTGGAATTCAGTAAAAAAAGGATTTAAATTACTTGAGATTCTACTACAGTAGTTTTGCATTACAAAATGAAATACAATAAAGTAAAATGAAAAAAAAAATGTAATTAAAAACGAACAATAGATTTTATCACTGGAAGAGTAACTTTGCCTTAACTGTTGGTGATCATGGAAAATAAAAAATCTGAAACTTCCCATTCTTGGGTTGCGTCGTCTTTTATACTTTTCTTCAGAAAACGCTGAATTTTAACTAGTTTTGCAGCTTTTTTTTTACCCCAAGACAATTTTTGCTCTTTGTCCATATACTTACGCTACAATATGCTACAAGGGCCTCTCCTTTTCCCTAAAAAAAGACAAAAAAAAAAAAAAAAAAACACATTTATTTTTAAAAACCCAGCTTTAGTTGGGTTACTTCAAGTTTTATTTAAAATAAACCTGGGTCCATGGGCTTTTTTTTAAAAAAAAAAAACCCCAAGTTTTTGCCAACCCTGCAAAAAGGGCATAATTCACATTTTTTTCAAAATTGAGTTAGCCGTTGTTTTCCTATATTTATATGTAGAGACATCGACAAGTGTATCAGGAAAGTCGATCCTTGTACTACAAAGCACTTTATTTAGGGGTCATATTTTTTGTTTAGTGCAGAAAGGGCATAAGTCCCAGATAGAGGTGTAGACTGGTATTTTTCTTTGGTAGCCAGTGGCTACCAACACCAAAAACTCTGGTAGCCACTTCAAATTTTTGGTAGCCAAACATACACCCACACACATATATATACAGAAAAGCACCGTTTATACATTTCTCTTTGGTACGTTTTTTGAATTGGTCCCTGCAGAATCCAATACATTTTAATGCATACCTATTGTACGTTTTTCCCCTTATACACTTTTTTCATACAGTCCCTTCAAAAACGTATAAACTCTGCTTCACTGTACATATATTTTATATATCTATGTATTAAAAATCTTAGCACAATAAAAATCAGTATCAGTGAAGATTGGTAAGTATTTTCCTTCTCTCATTGAAGAAATCTGAGAATGATTTAGATTGAAATAGGATGTCACTAATAATCAATGCCGCTTAAAATGCATGCAGATCCATTCAAAAAAGAAAAAAAAAATCATCATATATTAGTGCAGTATACAGATGTTAATTTATTTAGTGATCTTTTGGAAAATATTTTGCTGTGATTAGTCACAGTTTATATGTGATAATATATTTTCGCCTCAGAGCAACAGTAAGATATCATAATATTATTTCTGGGATTAGATATCTTACTGATGCTCTGAAGCGGTGATATATATATGTGTGCGAAAAAATATATTGTGGACGTAAAGGAATAACTTGAAACTAGAAATAGAAATGGTGGGGACATTTCACTATGGATATTAAAATACTTTGCTCAATGTGATATTTAGAAAAATCTGTTGTATTTTCTTAGATAGTTAGTTTAGGGAAGTATTTAGTATCGTTTATAGAAATAATACATTTCAAATTCAACAGCAAAAAAAAATATGTTTAGATTTAATATTTTAGGATAAAATTAAATTGATTAAAATAAAGCTTGTAAAAATAAATATATGAACAGGATTTATTACTTTTTAGTTATTAAAATATAACTTTCAATTATCAAAACTTCTGAAAAGTTTAAAAAATGCAAAAAAAATAGCAAAACTGGTGTGCAATGTCGGCACGTTTCCCGAAAATAATTGCATTTATTATTTATGAAAATAAAACTTAAAATAAGCTGACAATTTCCGACTGCCAAAAAAATTAAAATATGTTGGTACAAGATGCAAAAGGAAATCTAAAGCACAAGATGCAATTATCCTCAAAGTGCGATTCCAAAGTTAGCATGGCTCCAAAAATAAATTCTTTTATTAAAGTGGAACATGAAACAAGCTAATCTAAGGTAGCACACATCAAAATAACTTTTGCTTATCAAAAATATGAAGACAATTGTACAAGATGCAAAAAGATTGAAAATTCAACCACGAGGTGCAGCTCCCCGCGAAGTGCGGTTACAAAGGAAGCATGGCTTCAAAAATAAATTCTTTTATAAAAATAGAACATAAAACAACTAATATAAGGTTGCATTCGTCTAAATAACTTTCGTCTGTCAAAAATATTAAGATATGTATAAGATGCAAAAGGATTTAAAACTCAACCACGTGGTTATAGTTATCCGCGAAGTACGATTACAAAGAAAGCGCGATTCCAAAAATAAATCAAGTCTTTAAAATAAACACAAAAATAAGCTAATTAGAGGCAGCCTGTGCCAAAATAACTTCCGATTATCAAAAATATTAAAATCTGTACAAGATCCAAAGGGATTGAAAACTCAACCACAAGGTGCTATTCCCTGCAAAGTACGATTACAAAGGAAGCGTGGCTTCAAAAATTAATTCTTTTATTAAAATGGAACATAGACCAAGCTAATCTAAGGTAGTATACGTCAAAATAACTTTCATTTGTCAAAAATATTAAGAAATGAACAAGATGCAAAACTATTGAAAACTCAACCACGAGGTGCAGTTCCCCGTGAAGTACGATTACAAAGGAGGCATGGATCAAAAAATAAATCCATTCATTAAAATCAAACACGAAATAAGCTAATTAAATTTAGCCTGTGCAAAATAACTTCCGATTTTAAAAAATATTTTTAATATTTACAAGGTGTAAAAGGATTGAAATCTAAATCACGAAGTGCAATTTTTCGCACGAAGTACGATTTCAAATTTAATATGGCTCCCTAAATAAAAAGTCATGAAAATTAAACATTGAATAAGCTAATTTAACTCTGCATCTGTCAAAATATTTTCAGATTGAAAAAAAAATATTATATTAAAATATTCGCAAGATGTAAAAGGAACAAGGGAAGCAGATTTTCGCGAAGCAAGTCGTGAAAAGTTTCATGACACCGGTGTAAGTCGGCCACTTTAAAGTAATTTGGTACTTCTAAAAATTGATTTTTAAATCGATAGCGTATTATACAGCAGAAAAATAATGTATTTGGTGCCATGTTTAGTTTGTTACACACGTTACAGTAATCTTTCCAAAAAAAAAAAAAAAAAAAATTTCTATGATAATGAAAAATGAACTTACTTGCTACTGGTTATAGTCCAAGAGCTAGCAACGTCGAAAAAACAAGAATTTTAGGAAAGCTGGTTCTTTAATATATCTTTCCCGGAGACGTTTCGAACAGCGTGCGGGTTGTCTGGCGGCCGGTAAACGTTGTGTTTTTTAGTGCGCATCACATCTTTAGAAGTAAAAATATGGATTTTGAAATCATTTTAGTAAGAATCTTTTCTTTTTCAGTGAATTCTAAACACTTTTCGAAACACGAATTTAATATTGCCAGACAATTTTGTTGTTGCGAATATCGTGCCAGATTCAATTTTTTACGAAAAAAAAAATTTAAAAAAAAAAACTATTTTAGTATGTCTGTCATTTTAACATTATTTTACCTACATATGAATAAGTACAAAATTAATTTGACAGACATGAATTCGGTTGCGTACTCGACAGACAGACCGATTTATTGCTGTAGAGTAGCGCAGCATTATGCCTCTGAATATGAGAAAAATGAAACATTATTATTTAAATTCGTGCCAAAATGATATAAAATAGCTGGATATATATTTTGTTTAATAACAGGAGAAATATGTCACTTATAAGTATCAAAATTAGAATATTTACAGATTATATTTAAATCATAAAAATCCAATTGTAACTAAATTACATTATTTTTGTAAAAGATACAGGAAAAAGAACTTTAATTTAGAGCCAAAGTTCTCACTACTTATAAATATTATACTTAAAAAATTACAATCCATTTTTAACTAAAATAGGTATGTTCATTCTATAATTGTATCGCAAAAAAGTGATGTATCTCCATTGTCGTCATCGTCGTCACTGCTCTCATCATAATCATTGTAATCATCGTCATCTTGCGTAGAGTTTTCGTTGGATAATACTTCACTTTCAATAACGATGTCAGCAACTGATGATGGAAACTGCTCCCCAGCAAACCAGAGAAAATCGTATTTATCATCATTGATGACCCAACCGGAAGTTAACGGCGATAAAGATGACGGATTTTTTAAATTAGCGTTTCTCCAAATTTTTGTCACATACCGCACTCGCAATAAATGCTGATATAATTCAGCTTTGCATGGGGGTAAGCTCGATGCATCAAAATTTCGAATTTTTTTTTCAAAGTTATCACTACATTTTTTCGATTCATAAGTTTTTGAAAACAGATAAAAGCGAACATCGTTAACATTTGAAGGATTAGTCACCCCATACATGTGACATATAAAGTTTTCTAACCTGTCAAATGTGCGTTCTAGTACACGCTGTTGTAATCTCTTGACATGCCAACTGGTACTCAACAGATTTCTCTAGCAACTTGAAGGGCCTTAGTTTACTTGGTATCCTTGAGAATGGTTTGTCGGTTCTTTTTATTCCAAAACATCCGTTTGTGAAATCATCTTTGAGTCCTGGATGTGTTTCATCAACATTATTCAAACTGTCTAAATATTTAACACACCATCGAGCATAATTCGGTTGATTTACAATGAAAAACAAATTTGTTATTTTTGGAATTACATACTTAAACATTTCGAAATCACCCATTCGTATACTTCTTGATAGGGTAATGTAATAGTTTACAAGCTGGATGTAAATCATATAGAATTGAGCAGTTTTCCCATGTTTACCTTGTCTTGTTTCTGCTACGAATTTTTCATAAGCAGATATTAGTCTCGATAATACATTATTTGATAATTCTATCGTCGTAGATGTACAAGTAACTTTAACCTCCTGGTAATGTAAGAGATCGTCAGAAACTTGCTCTTTCATAAAATAGTATTCCATTTTATCCATCTTTAAAAATGTATCAAAATGCAACATTTGCAAGCCAAGAGCCATCAACGGATGCAGACGTTTGCAACGATTAAAATGCTTTCCTTCAACTATCCCATTTACTGAGCCAGGAGCAATAATATGGCTCTCAATCATCATATGCGATAGACCACATTCATTAATAAAAACGCCTATAGCTTTGAAGAAAGCCATCATTAAATGGAATGAGCCAAGATGGATGAAGATATTATCAAATTGGGGCTTTGATGTTGATTGAATTTTATATGCTATTTTAGCTATTGCCAGATCATAAGTAACTTGCACGTACCTTTGATTACATTCTTCTCCAACGATTTGGGCCTGTTCCAGTGTATGTTTAACCACCGCTGCATTTGTTGGTGAAAAATTAATAGGCGTAAGATACGATACTTTTTGTTTGGGGCTAGTATCTTCAATGATTTTACAATTAAAACCAGTCCACATTGGAGTATTTGGCACATGAAAGACGTGTGAAAGTAAGTATAGCATATCTATTGTTTCTATCAAAGGTAAGTTTACGGGCCGAGTTAATGCATTGTCTTCAACTGGTGTTAAATGTTCTAATATCTGCAATCGATTTCCATACGAAGGGAGTTCAGGAATTTCTTCGTTAAACGTCCGTCTTCTTTTTGCTGGTGGTGGTGACATATCAAAACTACTATCTATATTGCTTGGGTTTAATTCTACATCGTAATCATCACTTACAATTTGGTAGATGATCCCTACGGTGTCATGCAGTGTATCTTTTCCATTTAAAGTGTCAACGTATCTATCGAAATTATCGAATGCTACACCTGTGCATAATGACGGACTTCGAATGATGTCAGGAGGACAAATTTCAGAACGTGTTACGGATGAGATCGTAGCTTCAGTTTCTAATTCTTCCAACGTATTGTAGTTGCAACAATGTCCAAGTCTATTCAAAATATTTATCATCTTTCGACTACTCGTAAGACTTTTGACAGTCATACCCAGAGTTATATGTTTTGATGGTTTCACAGTACCGTTGCTTACACAAAAAACAGCATCAGAAGCCAATGAGTTGCTCAATCTATGACAATTAACTCCATCTCTGCGACGAATATCTTTACCTCCAATCAATGCTTTAAAGAAACGATCTAATTTTTCAGGAATTGTGCATTCACCATTTATCAAATCCTTTGTTTTCATTGCATCCTTAAATTCCGTCCACTGCTGATCTACGTCGCTATTTTTCAATCCTGACGAAAAAACCTCTTTCAAGCTCTGCCTAAGTGCAACAAAATCAGTGTTTATGAAATTGGGCACAAACCTAAAATTATCATCTTTGCACACTTCAAATTTAACCCGAAACCTAATGCTGTTATGATCACTATCTCCAATATGCTCCCCTACACACAACCCTTGAACAAAACTACCTATGTCACAAAAAACTAGATCCAAAATCGCCTCCTCTCGAGTTCCCTGAGTTACAACTTGATCTAAGAAACAGTTACCAATTACTTTTAAAAATTCCTCTTCTTTGCCATTACCAGGATAAAAATTATTCCAATCAATACCCGGAAAATTGAAATCCCCCATTATAATAACGGATCCCTTACTGGACATGTCACTAATAATACGGTACATCTGTTCATCTTGTCCCTGATTTGAATTAGGTGGCCTATAAATGTTTCCAAAGCGTAGCTTTTTGCCCTTACTGCTCATCAACTCCAGCCAAACCATATCAATATCAGTAGGCTTATCATTTATGACCAATTCATTGCAAATAAAATTGTCTCTAACATAAAATAAAACCCCACCACCTCTTTTACCTACTCTATCCTGTCTGAACAAATTATACCCAGCAATATGTAATAACTCTGCATCAGATTCGGTAGCCCATGTCTCTATAATTCCAATAACATCCAACTTCTCATCCATAACTATGCTTTTCAATTCATCCATCTTGTTCCTAATACTGCGAGCATTGCTATAGAAAACTTTAAGCATGCCTAAGTTGCTTTTAGTTAACACCCTGAAATTACCTAAATTACAATTGTTAACATTACTACTCTTGTTCGTCACTTTATTTCCATTTCTAGCAATACCCAAAAAAATTTCATTCTCTCGATACCTGATGCTTGAATCATGCCCCCCATTCCTACTTAGTTTTTTGACTCCGAAGCCCCTAAAATTAATCCACTAACCATTTTGACCCCTGTAGAGCTCAGATGCAGGCCATCCCTAGCAATCCAATCCCGTTTGCAATGACTCCATACATCAATGAACCTGATACTGCGCTTTTCGCAAATTGACTTCAGTAGCAAGTTCATACACTTCGCACGTTGATTTAGCCAGCTCCTATGCACTCCATACCTGAGAAGCAAACCAACCACTTGGACATTCGTCGAAAAGCTGGTTGCTTTATCCAACAGGGATTCCCATTCCCTAGAAAACTCCTCATTTTTACTGTGGCCTACATCTTGTTCCCACCCACAAAGTAACCGTGTCTTCCTTATTCAAAACTCCCTTCTTTTCAGCAACCGTACGTATTTGTTTATGTGACTTGTTTGTTATTAATTTAAATTAGTGATAATTTAGACTGTTGTAGACTTTTGTATTGATTTTACAGTTAACCCTCAACCTCTTATCTGTAAGTAAACAACTCAAATATCAATGTTTTGTTTTTTTCTTTCTTTCTTTTTTTTTTCCACAAATGCTACAAATGTTTCCTTTTCTGATAAGAATAGATGTTTGTTTGTTTTTTAGTTGCTTTTTAATATTAGGAAAATTTTAATAATTTAAAATTTTAGTTTTATTTAGTTTTACTATTGTGATTTATTCTTTAACTACAACTTTTTCAAAGTCATAATCGCACTATCCTCATCAACTATCAACAGAGGCGGCGAGTGGGGCTTAGGAGTGGGGGGGGGGGACAATTTTTTTTTAGGAAGTTGAAGAGTATTTTAGGCTGTCTCGAGTGACTAGGGGGAGGGGGCTTCTAATGTTCTCTCGCAAAAATGTTTAAGAATTGTTTTAAAGACAAACTTTTAGTAGAGTTTTGCCTACGTTTGGGGAATGGAGAGCAAGGGGTTTGGGGTTCTTTCCCAGAAATTTTGCAAATTTTAAAACATTTTTTAAACGTCTTTTAAAACGTTACTTCAGACTTCTCTTTTATTGAATCAAGGATGAACGATAGGATTCGAAATTTCTCCCAGTATTTTTTTTTATTTTTGTTTTATTTTATTTTATTTTATTTTTTTTTTTTGAACTTTTGAAATCCTAAAGAGCTCAATCTTGAACTTCCTTTGGGGACTTCAGAAAAAGATCTCGGGACTTTTTTTTTCTTTCTAAATTGTAGTCTTAAAAACGCAGTTTTACGCGATCTAGGAGGATTCTCTTCCTGAATTTTTTTTAATCAAACTGGAGTCGTTATAACGCAAATGTAGGTCATCTTTGAATTTAAAGGAAAGAGGGAGTGCGTTCGGGGATTTCTCCTCCTGATTTTCCAAATTGAAGTTTTAAAACTGCTGTTGATGTTCGGGTAATCTCACGCAGAATGTTTTGAAATTGAAATCTTAACGTTGAAGCAATCTTTGATGACGAAAAAATTGCTGGGGCAGTGCCCCCCCCCTCCAGAATCGCTGCCACTGACTATCAATAAATATTGACGCCCTCCTCATTAAGTCATTGGAAACTCAACCACTAAATTTTAAAAAGTATGATTAAAATAATTCACTCAAGAAAGTGAAAGTCTGGTTGGGACGAAAAGAGAGAAAGAAAGGGGAAGAAAGAAAAGAAAAAGCATTTTATCTCAATATTTCAAAAAGAAAATTGATGGAAACCCAAGGCTCGTACGGCTTTGAAAAACCTTGAAAAAAGATAGTTCATTTTTGAGTGGTTGAAGACCTTGGAAAAGTTAGAAATGTTTCCTAATGCTTTTTGATGCTTTCTAAAATTATTGGGTTCTGTGCTTAGTTTTTTCAAAACTATTTCATTTGTGCTGTTTTATGAACATGTGTTTGATATTCAGCATCGTGAAAAGTTGCTTCCCGTGTTTGAGATTTCAATCCTTTTGCATCTTGAAGTATTTTAATATTTTTGGCAATCGGTTTTTAATTTAGCCGTTCTCATTCAATTCGAAAATTGTAAGTCATTTGCATCTGTGTTGCCTCCAGGGAGCTACAAAAACGCAATTTTAGTTTTCTTTAATAATGCTAAAAACAAGGGGGTTCGGGTTTGGGGAAAATTTTTTGGAATTGAAGTCCTAAAACGCAATAGTAGGCCACCGTTGATGACGTAACAGTAGACATGGGGTTCAGAACTTTTCCATAGAAAAGATTCGATGTAGAAGTTCCAAAAATGCTGTTTTAGACGATCTTTAAATGATGTTGAAAGATAAAGAAAGGACTTGGGGGGCTTTACTCTGGAAATTTTCCGTAATTTAAATCCTGAAAACGCAGTTGTAGACCATCCTTTATGACGTTGGGCAAAGGACTGTTGTTCGGAACTTTTCACTCGGCATTATTCGAAATTGGAGACTTAAAGTGCGATTGTTTGGCATCTTTGGTAGCGTTAAAAGAAAGGATGGTGTCAACAGCTGTCCCTCTACCATTCGGTGTTACACAATGTTAGAAGATCTTCATTGATGTTGGGGGTTAACTTGTTATCAATGGTTCTCCTCTGGATTTTTTTCGAATTGAAGTCCTAAAAACGTAATTGAAGGTCCTCTTTAAGGACATTAAGTGAAGGCATGCATGAGGTTCAAAACACATCCCCGGAAAATGATGGCATTAAAGTTTCAAAAACATAGTTAAAGATTTTTTTTTCTGATGTTAGGAATATGTGAGGTTTAGTAATTTTTTCGGGTAGATTTTTCGGAACTGGAGTTTTAAAAACGTAGTTGTAACATTTGGTAACACATAACTTTGGTAGCATTAGGTAAAGGGGTGGAATTCAAGGAATTTTCCCCGGCGATATTTTCGAACTTGAAGCTCCAAAAATTTAAAAATTTTAACGATCTCTTCGATGACATTGGAGAAGAGTTCAGAGACTCTCCCCTGGAAATTTTTCGGAAGTAATATCGTAAAAATACAGTTGTAGGCTATTTTTTGTGATGTGTTTGGGGGGGGGGCGGTTTTCTTCTCCCGGAAAGTTTTCAAATTTACAAACCTTCTGCACTGGTTGATTCAAGAGACTTATAAAAATTATCATTAACTTTCAGCAGCGTCTTAAGTTAACGAAGATTTTAGAAAATAAAATTGGCCTAAAGAATTTGTTGAGGACGCTTAGGATATCGATAAAATACAGAAATCAGGAAATTTTCAAGGGTAATTTTTTTAAATGTTTTTAAGTATTGGTTGCCTAAGCCTATCCTAAAACATTAATGGTTTTTATAGCTGGTAATGTCAGGTAAGTTAATTATTAAGTGGGTGATTTTCAGAATGATTGATGGTTTTTTAGTGTCTTGACGTTTTTCGTTCAATTTATTGTTGATAAAACTATTTTTTTAACATTGCATAAGCATGTGGTAAGGCAATTTTGAACATTAAATTCATTGCATTCAGTGCCTTTTTTTCATGATTGTCAATTAATAGGCCTTTTCTATTGCTTTAGTTAGCTGATAATGAAAATTTCCTTGTCCGGACTAGAAAGTTCGCATAAATTTTATCTTTTTGTAAGCTTTCAAGCAACTTTCTTCTTTTTTTTTTTTTTTTTTTTTTGTATTAAAGAAATAAAAAATGTATTAAAGAAAGAAAAATATTTGTTAGTTAAACTCAGCTGAAATTGATTTTACTGAACTGCATCTAACATTTAAAAAATTCAATGCAGTTTGTGAAGATTATTTTTATCATCTCTAATGAGGGTTACCCATTTATTTTGTAATAATATTTTTAAGTATACACAGATACAATTAGGCAGTTATGTATTTTTTGTTAAGGAAACGAGAGATCTAAGTAATTTTTTTAAAAATACTGATAGAATTTATTCCAGCAAAGATTCTTACTACTATTATATATGCGAAAGTTTGTCTGTATGGATGTATGGATGTATGGATGTTTGGATGTATGGATGTAATAGATGTTTGTTACTCTTTCACGCAAAAACTACTGAACGGATTTTTATGAAACTTTACAATAATATAGCTTATGCATCAGAATAACACATAGGATAGTTTTCGTCCTGTTATGGGGGGCAAAACCCCCTTAGGGGGGCAATAAAATACTATTTTCGTATAAATTCTCTAATATAGGGATGAAAAAATACTTGCACATATTTACATTATATGTCCATCGAAAGCTCTGATTTTTCTGCTGAAGATGGCACCTATTCGAAATTTCTAAGTATAATAAAAAACGAGTTATGAGCTTTTTAGTTCCATGTTCGAAGGCTTTCCTCAACTCAATACAGTATTTAGTGTATCATCTCAACTCCCTGTCGATAGCAGCAATTGTTGTATTGTTGGCTATCTTTGCTTTTCGTGACTGTTCAAAGCTTTTCTCAAGTCAAATCTTGAAGTAAGATTTTTGCACAAGATTGGCAAATAATACGTAATTTGGCTGATCATTTTCCATTTAAACGGAACTTTAATGTAATTAATGGTTTTTAATATTATTTATGCTGATTGAACACTTACTCATTATCTAATCAATCAGCAGATCGCCAAAATTTTTGCAGAAAGATTTCCGTAGCTGATGCATTTGGCAGTTTTTTTCAACGTCGCTGTTTTTGAAGCCAAAGACTACGTCATAATAATTCTCAGCTGTCACCATGTAAACAAAATATCGCCAATCAAAGAATCTGTAAAAAACTTTTTTTACTGTGTTAAATAATCCAGTAATTTGGCAAGTCCATAAACAGCACAAAAACTTATATTAATTTTCCTTTTTGCACAATGTCAAACAATCGCCAAATTTTACTACTTTTGGAAACATTTCGAATGAAACTCTTTAGCGCCATTTTATGGCGACCAAAAGTATCTCAGCACCTGGCGATAATATCTCAACGAAAATTAATATCATACCGTTTTACAAAGTAAGGAAAGAAGGGGGGAGCGTCATCGAAGGTATCCCAAAACGATTCAAGCAAATTCGGTAAAATCGCACCAAGAGCCCACAATGATTGAAATTTTAGTACAGTAAAATTAGGCCAAAAAATGGCCAAACCCAAACATCCAAAAAAAAAAGTGAAACCTGTTGCAAATTACTTCTTACCCTTCCAGCAAGAAGGGGTAAAAAGTCCCAGCACTTTGCGCGTCGGGTTTTGGGGGGAAGGGGGGGGGACGAAATAATCCTCTATTTAAATAAAAATAATTTCTATTACTTAAAAATAATTCTCAAACCACGCAGAAACCACTTTATAATAGTAAAATAATAAACTCTTACAGAAAAAAAAATCCAATTAACAGGGGTGCACAGGCGGGGGGGAATGGGGGGGAGGTTATGGAGCAGCTTTGCGTCATTGGAATTTTTAAGGCAGTTTTTTCAAGGTCTGTTTCTTTCTTTTTTGAGGGTTTTTATTCTGGATGGATACTCCGTCACACTTAAGGGGTGCGCCATCGCTTGGGGGGGGGGGTGACCCTGAATTTACAATCTAAAATTAACTATTGCAGTGAAGTTCGCGAAAAAAATTTCCCTGATTTAAACTTTTCCGAAGTACAAAATGCCACACAATGATATGGTAATGTCAGAATGATAATTCTAAAAGATCTAAGCGAGCTCAGTAACCAAATTATTTGTCTTTGAAGTTATTAAACTGTTTAGAGCGCTGGAAAACAAAATTCCTGTGCAGCATAAAAAAAGTCCAAACTAACCAAAGTTTCCCTACTTCTTCTTGATTAACTTACTTCAACTTTTCTAAAATCTTTTGCCATCACCGTAAGGGGGGACAAACCAAAATTGCCAACAGTGAGACGGGCAATGCTGCAATTCTGCATCCTCTAAGTCGGTGGGGGTTCTCATTTGCAAACACCGAGCTACCTCTCTTTTACGCAGCTGGTTATGTGAATTATGCTAAATATGCAGACATATACTTGCAACACTATCTCAAACTTTTGAGTATATTATGCAATAAAAGAAATTGATCATATCAAACATCAGCTAAAACATCAGCTATCCAACGATGCAACGCAGTGACAAATTCAGGTGGTCTAGAACCTGTAGTGATTCAACGATAGAACAAGTCTTGATGAGAGCAATGAGCAATACAACAATAGAATGCTAAATATTTACAGCTTTTTGTCTCCCAGTTTGGAAATCACAATCCGTTTCTAAAGCCCCCAGAAGTTTCCTACCTCTCAAGTTGGTAGTGGTATTGGTCGCTGATTATAAGGTGAGTTGCGATGAGAACTTTAACGTTCGGGTAGTAACATTAAAGGATATTGAAGGCAAACAATTGTGTGGCATTTCTTTGTAAAGGAGGTAAGCAGTTATGTCTTTAGCTTCTGTTACGAGAGTAGTTACTATCTGTAAAGATGAAATAACAAATTGTTAAAAACTTCTGGTGCGAGTTATGCGCTGCTTCTCCATCAGCATTCGATGAATCTAGTTTCAGAAGGGAAGAAATCTTGTATTGTTAAAGTGCTATTATCTGAAGCAAAAGGTTCATCCACCATCACAGAACGAACAGCTGGTGTCATATATGAGGCAGTGAGAAGCAAAGGGATGTAAGTGGACATTTTCAAGTTTTGAATAAAACGCGTTTAAAGATAAGATCCTAGGTAGACTTTCATTGATTTTCTTTTCTAAATCATGCTGTATAGAAGCAACTACCAGGTTTACTAGTACCATCTCTTGCCCCAAGATAGAGGAGGGGTTCACCAACCATTTGTACTGGTTATCTCCAAATTTTTAATTTGCCACTTACATCCCTTTGCTTCTCACTGCCTCATATGTAATAGATAGGAGATACCTGCTTGATCATTTTTTTGTAATGATCTGTAAGCTTCAAGGAAATATGCCAGCAATGCAGGGTTATGTAACTTGTAAGTATGGCAGGGTTCGTACGCTCCGGGAATTCCGGGAAAACCGGGAATTGTCAGGGAAAATGACACTGTCAAAAATGTCAGGGAAAAGTCAGGGAGTTTTCAAATTTTGTCCTCCAAAAATTTTTTTCCCATTTTTTCCCCAAGGAATTAAGTACTATGAGATCTAGTCTTCGTTTTTATTGTGATTTCACGAAAAAAATTGTAAATTTTTATCTAAACCGACGCTGGCACTTAAAAACTGCAATCGAAAAATGAACGTTTTTTTTCACAACGAAAAATGCGCCAAAAAAGCGAAGATTTTCTTCATGGAGTCAGTGAGGGGAACGCATTTCTTTCTACTGCCTAAAGTTTTAGATGGGTTGCCACAACATTCTGTTCGGTTTAGGGTTCGTACGTTCCGGGAAAACTTGGAATTATCAGGGAAAATGACTTAGTAAAAAATGTCAAGGAATTTTCCAAATGTGTCCCCAAAATTTTTCTTTTCCCAATTTTTTCCCAGGGAATTTCGTTTTATAAGACCTAATCTTCATTTTTATCGATGTATTTAAAAAAATTGTAACAATTTTAAAGCAATGAAAAAAGTAGCGACCCAAAAAATCTTCAGCAGCCGCCATTTTTGGCTCTCAGTAGTTCCCAAGGGGAAAAAAATCAGGTGAACAGCAATTATGCACAAACTCAACAGGAGAGAAGACAATTTACTGCTTCGGAAGCACAACCTGTAGATGGGAGGGTCGATCGGGGAAAATCGTTTTTTTTTTTTTTTTTGATCGGAAAATCATTTCAGCTACGTGTGAAACGTAGTCGCCATCTTTGGTCATTCACAAGATGGAAGTAGATACGATCCAAAAATGCCAAAGTTTCTAAAAACAAAGCAGAATTGGATGTTTTCTTTAATTGAAAACTGATGAAAACAACAAAAAATGGCCTGCAAATTGTTTTTCTATTATTATTTGAAATAATTTTCTTGAGAAATGAAAAATTTTGTTCTTAAAACTTAATCTTATCCTCACTGCCTCGGACGCAAATGTGATAAAAACTTTTCAATGAATTGTATTATCATGAAGATTTATTATTTTTTAATTGTCTTCATGCAACAAATTAAAAAAAAGTTATTTTTTATTTCTGGGCATAGCCGCCATATTTGGTCATTCCCAAGATGGAAGTACACAAGACTTTTTCAAGTGCCTAAGTTCCCGAAAACGGCATTGGATGTTAATTGCAATGCAAACTATTGAAAACAACACAAATTGTGCCCTTTTTTCCGGATAATTTGTAATTATTTTCTGGAAAAATGCAAAATTTAATCTTCATAACATTTTTTTTGTTTTAATTGATTTAGACTCTTATATGCTAAATACTGACTATTTTGCTTTTATTGTAGTTTTTTAAGGATTATTAATTATTTATTACTACTTTTATACTACAAATCCAAAAATCTACTTATTATTTTAAATTTTTCACTTTGTCACCATATTTGATCGTTTGCACAATGGAAGTAGACTTAAACTTCCAGAAACAGAATTGGACGTTTATATCAATGTGTAATATTGAAAATAACATTAAATGTGCAAAAAGTTATGAATTTTTGAAAATTGACTATTACTTTCTGGAAAAGAAAGTTTGAAATTTTAATGTAAGCGTCCTTTAATATGTGAAAAAAAAAAAAAAAAAAATATTGGGATTAGCCTATGATTGGCGGATGTTGATTTTTGTTACTATGCATTACATGGTATGCCGATTGATGCAACAAGTTAATCATATTTATACTGAAATTTAGCATTGCATTTTGCTCAATATGTTTCGTGTAACCTACTTATAAGAAAATAAAAAGTATTGTAAACAAAAAGCGGATGCTAAAAGGTTGCTGCAGGACTACAGCAAAACGCTATAATATTACGCGTGACATCAAAGAAACGCTAAAATAAGTTGAAAGTACTCTGTTTTCAACAAATAGTAAACAAATTAAAACAATTTTGAACAAAATGTTTAAAAAAAACTTAAAATTTTGACAGAGAAAACAAACGAAAAAAAAACCAAGTTTTTTTTTTTTTAATCTAAGGGGAGAAGTTTCAGTTCTGCATCGCTACTTTAAACAATTTTAATTATTTTGAAAATATTACTATTTAAACTTAAATTTTGAATGAAGCGAGTAACCTGGAATTTTCTAAAAAACAACCTGGAAAACCTGGAAAAGTCAGGGAACTTTTTTTAACCAAAAGTGTATGAACCCTGGTATGGGAAAGCTAGTGTCATTTTTGATGGATGCAAAGAAAGCACCACAGAAATATAATGTGCGTCCTATTACAACAGCCAAGCCCTCTGCTCTAGAAGACTTTTTGCATCTCAAATCTTGTGCTTGCTCTGAGAGGTTCATTGGATATAGTGAATGTTTGAAAAGTCTGAAAGTGCACTGAAGTGCTCAATTATATGCACAAACTGTGTTACACATATCTGCAACAATAACGATTTTGCTGAGGATCTAGATTCCAAAAAACATCTTGATAACGAAGACTTTTTGTTACAAGCTTAGAAGAAATCATTTGAAAGCAAAACACAGTTCAGCGTAATTTTTCTGGCCATTTAGTTAAATGTGCACCATCAGAGGGGGCGGGGGGGGGGGGAGGGATAGTATTTTAGTATATAATTTCGTTTTGGGAGGTGAGCTACTGTTCTTATGAGTTGGACAGTCCTGATTTAATGCATTTTAGATTTGATTGAAATAATACTTCTAATTGAAATAAAAAGGGGGGGGGGGTGAGGATTTATTTTATTTTGTGGAGGGGGGATGCTGTTGCTTTGAGAGGAGGTGCACCATCGATCTTGGAGGATGGACACACTCGATTTCTAACTTTAACTTAGCATAACATAATGTTTCCATATGAAATTTATGGAGGGGGTTTCGGGGATACTGCTTCGTTTTACCGGGATAGGGGAGCTCTGTAGCATTGGCGAGTTATATCATCCCTCTTGGGGGTCAAACACCTTTAATTTCATGCTTTTAAATTTAGTGTAACATATTATTCTCACTTTAAATTTACTCTAAAAATTCTGGAAAAATACCCAAAACGGCAATTTTTAGATGCCCCCCATTCCAAAACCCGACGCACAATGGGGGGGGGGACTTTTTACCTGTTCTTATTGGGAGGGTAATAAACAATTTGCACCAGGTTTAACTTTTTTTTTTTGGATGTTTGGGACCGACCCCTATTTTTACTGTACTATTTCCCAAAATAACTAAAGCAAGTATAAGGGAATTACGAGCGCGGCTATATTTTTTTTAAAACTTCGTACTTCAATAGCCATACAGAGAAGGTTTTAGACTCCATGTTAAAAAAAAGTATCAAGAGATTAATCTTTTTAAACACGAGAAGATTAATTTCATGTTTTGGAAATTTGTATATGCTTAAATATAGTGCTTTCGTTTCTAAATCAATACTACTTTGTTTTTTATACTTATTGCTATTTTAGTTTTAAGGGTAAGGAAGAAACTCGATTTTTAATCACGTCAAAAAGATGTGTTTTAAATTCTTTCACTTAAAACAGAAAACAAAAGCAAGGAACGATTTTTCCTCATAATTATTACTGACCCAGGCAGCGCCGGGTATTTTTGCTAGTTCTTCTATAAATTTAATGAGTTACCGCCCATAAGTGTTACTCGGAACATGTAATATTCATGAAAAGGGAGTAACACTCATGATGAAAGAGACCCCAAATAATAAATGTCCCATGGTACAACAGGATGTGTTCCAAGGTACAATAGGTTGTTGTACTTTGGGACTATTGGGACAGTTTGGAACTCTTACTTTAAATGGCTGGCAACATTTCATTTTCAAACTGTCTGAATTTAAAAAATTCTATTGCAGAGAAATATGTGTTGGGATGTTTCAATGGGATATATAGATTATAAATTAGGTTTAAATAACGTTAAAAATTAAAATATGAAAATAATTCCAAGGTACGACATTCTCCCTTATACGTTAAATCCAAGAACCAGGAATTAATAGGACTGATATAGAAGAAAGTTTCCTGATAGGCCACAACAACTAATTAACACGCGTGTTTAAGCAATACATTCAAAAGATTGCACTACTAATCTATATAAGTCGTAAAGTTTTGCTTTGTGTGTGTTTTTTTTTTCATCCTCCAACCATTTATTCTGCTTTTTCGCTGCCCCTCAAATGTTTATTGTTCTTTAAAAGATTAAAAATATAATGGCTTAGAATAAAGAACGCGCCTCTCTCTTTATCACCAAGTGCTCAAGATAAAGAAGTCTGTTCACAATAACCGTTTCTACTGTTCATGTCTAAATAGTGGTGTGATTAGAAGGGATCGCAGAGGTACTTTTTCGTCGCCATCATGGCGGTTAGCTGATTACTTTTTTCTGTTATGAGTCTTGCAGCTCGAGAAATGGATCTTACACTCATTTAACTTCGGTTAAATTTTAGAGGTAACGAGTTTGTCAAATTTGTAAATTGCTTTTTTTTTAATATCGCTTTAACTAAATGCCGCTGACGTGCTGTAATAAGTAAATTTCCTTTTAATAATGAAAAGTTTTTAAACGTCATGAAGTACACAGGGGGAAAAAATGCGTTACTGAAATGTATCTTTTTTCCCGTTTAAAAATAAAGAAATAAATAATTTTCTTGTTTGTGATTCCCCCCCCCCCCCCGCCCAAAAGCGACTGTAAACTCCTTCATTAATGAACTATGTTTATGTTCCTGCATCATGAAATACTACACTAATGGATTATATTATATGCGGTATGTCTGATTTTAAAATCTTGTCCTGTTAGAAAGAATGGTGAGTTAACGTGAAAATATTTCCATTTTTTTCAACTAATAACTGGTGGCTAAAAATTTAAACGCCATTCTCAAAATCAGAACTTATAAGTATATATAATGCGTTTTTTTTTTTTTTTTTTTTTTTTTTTGCTAAATTTTTGATAAATTTGTTGACTGGTAATTGACTGAATAACTGAAAGTCTTATTTTGCCATACAGGTAACTCGATAATGTTCCTTTTTGTTAGGATTACCAGATGTATTTATTTTTTATCTTAATTTTTTTATGTCGTTTACAACAATACTAATTTCGAGTTTTCCACAATGAGAAAACACAAACGTTTAATTTTTGTGTAGATTTAAACCAAATTTTAAAATTTCATCTTGAGAATTTTTATCTTGAAAATTTTATCTTGATTTTGGTCACAAATCTCAGATTCTTATTCCATATTCAAATTTTAAAATTTCATCTTGAGAATTTTTATCTTGAAAATTTTATCTTGATTTTTGTCACAAATCTCAGATTCTTATTCCATGTGAAATCAGTGAAAAAGAAAATTGGTAAATATAATGGTGCTTTTTTTCCCCTTTGTGTGTGTGGGGGAGGGATCGGGGGGAGGAGGGGATAAATTATGGTCGTCACTTGATATAGGGAAAGGTGTGACACATTGGTCCGCTTTTCTACTTTTCATTTTTTTCATCTCGTCAAAAAATTAGTTGAGCAATTTGATTTTCTACCATGCGTTTCATTATACTGAGATCTCTAATTAAATTCCATTTTATAAGAGATGGCGAGCGGGATATTTATTCTGTTCTAATTGTGAGTTAGAGGGCGAAATTAATGACATTTATTGCTCTCTTGCAGATGGACAAGTCATCTCTGGGGCCAAGAAAGGTGCTTCGAGCGCCTGCTTTGAGAAGAGGCCGAGAAATCATTCCAATATCTGATAGGGTGAGTGTTAAAGCATTAAGAAACCTTTATTTCACAAACGTTTTATTCTGTACACTGTCCGTCAAGAATCACTCTCAGTAATGACGCTATTTTTGCATCAATCGACCTTATGGTGGCGTATTTCAAACAGTTGATTAGGGACTTTTTGGTGCTGTGTAAAAAATTCAATTTTTCAGTAGCGAGTTATTGGTGTTGACCAGAGCCCTAGGTTTTATTCCAGTCTTAATAGTGTTTAATACACATGCAAAATGTAAGGCCGTTATGACCTCCAGGATGCCTGCCACACTGTACCATTCACACGGAAATAGAGATCGGTTTTCTCAGTGTCATAGCCAGAAAAAAATTGGAGTGGTATATTGTTAGCATTAGTCCTTTCCTACGGTCAAAAGGGAAACATTCTGAGTTTGGGAGGAGGATAGATCCCTAAATCCACCTTCTTGGGTACGCCACTTGTTTTGCTTGCAACTTTCAATAAGATCTGTATTTCCAAACGTCATGAAATAGCGTTTTTTTTTTTTTTTTGGTGACTTGTTCCAAGAGCGTTGTTGTAATACTCTATGACCCCCCCCCCCCCCAAGTGGGCACCCATGCGGAATTTTGAGTTGACGGTTTAAAATTCCAAGAGTCGGAGTCTGTCATTTTCCCTACAAGCCTGCAATTCTGCTGATGCTTGTGGAGTTGGAATCGAACTGATTTTTCGGTAAAGGAGGCTAGACGAAGGCTCTAAAATTCTCGGAGTCGGAGCCGGAGTCGATAATTTTCCCTCCGACTCCGCAGACCTTGTTGTAACGCAAATCAGCAGTTTGTTATTGCAAGGTCATGGAAGAACTAACGATTTTGTTTCTATTATATAAAGAGTGTTTTCTTTTTCCGGAAATGATTTCCTCAATCCTTAGAATCTCTTCAGTTGAATCTTCGTATACATCTTCCGTATTGCCAACATGATTAGAATGCAGAATGCTGGAAGAATCATTTTACTTTTCATCGTCATTTCAAATCATAATGCGTGATCATTCATAAAACTGCAGAAATTGTCAAAACGAAGGTCGTGGTTATACTTGAATGATTTCCGTATTTTAATGGGAATTCGATGACGAAATTATCTCGTTGATCAATAGCCTCTTTTTCTTTTTTTTTTTCTTGTCTTTGAGTGTATAGAAATTTCCATTTGACATTTTCCTCTCTTTCTCAGATGTTTGTTTCTCTTTTCATGTTTAATTCATATTTTTAGGTGTGGCAGGGAAAATAACTTTCACTTGCTTTTATACAATGGTTCCCAACTTTTTTGAGCCTATCGCACCCTCTAGAATTTGACTGACCCCCCCCCCCATCTTCCTTGAAAAAACTAACTAGGAATAAGTGACAATCGATTTTATTGAAAACGTTAATATTTATATAAATTAGAAGTAAAATGCATACGATATAAAGCAACTCCATCCAATCACTTTAACTTAAAAAGATTAATAAATAAACAATTAAATAAATGTAATGTTTTTCGCTTTTCTTTATTTCTTTTCCCAAATGAACTGACAGACATTCGAAGGGAAGCACTTAACTATTGCACTTTTCAAAAACAGAAGTGCATTTTTTGTAACATTATTTTCTTTTTTAAATTGGAATCAGGGAAGTCAAAATACTGACACTCAAAATTATTTTTAAAAAGATGAAAATTTGAAAATTAGAATTTTGCCTGATGAATAATTTCTTTAAGGTTAAGGTTGAGGTGTTCGGATAAAGTTCTTGAATTTCAATTTGTTTCTTTCTCAATTTATGATTAGCTTGTCTTAGCTCCCAACAATCGGTTTCTTGTACGTTTTCAATTTCCATATTCGCGGGCTTTTTATTTCGCCCCCTAGAGGAGCCAAAGCGCTCCTCTGGAGGCGATCGCCCCCAGGTTGGGAACCACTGCTTTGATATATGTAATGTGCTATAAAGTAGTAATTTAAAAAAAAAATGCAAAAAGCAGTCTGAATGTCAAAGGGCCCTTTTTTTAGTTTTGTACCCAAAAAGGCTGTTGATTTGAAAGAACTCGCCGTACTGCTTCGTATTAATTTATTCAGAAAGGGACCCCCCCCCCCCCCCCCAGTTTATTGGCGAAATGGAAGGAATGCGAAAAAAAATATAAAACTATGTTGTCAAAACATTAAAAAGTCTTTACTTGTTTTAATCCACCGTGCCGTTTTCTGAACTTTATAAAATGCATTGCATTTATTTCTACTTTCTCATAACACATTTTATCGAATGAAGAGTTTAAAAAGTAGACTATTCTCTGTTTAACAGCGCTAATAATACATATTTCACGTTTCCTTCTCTTGTAAGTCTTGTGAATACACTTGTTAGCAGTAGTTCGAAGCCCGTATTGAAGTTTTCCATGAAAAAGCAACCATCTGTCGTGAGAAGAACGCTCTGCGCGTAACGACATCCATTTGAGTATCCGGTGTTGAATGATGTTAGTTCCTGAAAAATATTGAACCAAGCGCCAGCCAATTCTGGAGGCTTGTAAAAAAGACTCGTTGAAGTGATAAGAATTTTTGTGATCGGGCAACTTTATTTGACTTGCTTGTTCAGCATTGATTTTTCCTGTAATACTCCGATATTGATTTGAGGTTTTTCGGTATTATTTTCCCCTATTTTTAAAAAAGACATTGACGAGTTTCTTATCGTGTTTCTCTTGAATGTCAAAAAAAAAAAACTCTTTTAGATTTAAAAGGAAGGAAACTCCTTGTAGAAATTTAGTCGAGTTTCCTGCAAATTTTGAATGTATGCATGTGCTTTTTTGAAATATATTTGCTAGTCATATTTCTAAATTGAGTAGGTACTGTCTGACCATCGATTACATGGAAAGGCTAATATCCGGTTATAGGCGGAAATGGACGAATCTATTAGTTTATAGGGGTGTTAATTGGTTTGTTACAGATGTGCACTTTTGCCTCTCTATTATTTGTAAAAATGAAAATTTGCCCTCTGCAACATTTTTTTATCTAAAGTATATTCGATCCATATTCTCACGGCAAAAATTAATTGATTTATTTATTCGCAACAAAGTTTTGAGCTTACCATTTTGCTTTTACGTTCCTGCACGAAATGAAAATATTTTGTTTTCTTTTTGTTGTTTTTCCATGGTAAATGAATAAGGCACTAGTGACATCATAAAACGCGTGCATCAAAATCCCATCGTTATTTTCCCTTCTCCCCTGCTAGATTCATTCAGATGGAATAGTCTTTACTTAGCAGGTTGCCAAATTATATACAATCCGCGGTGAAACAGTAGCTACCTGCAGCGGCAATATTAATGGTGGCAAAATATTACTTTCTACATAGTTTTCAGCGTTCTTGAAAACAAATATCAGTAAATTTTTGCTTTTTGTAATGAAATCGTATTTTTAATTAAAAATTATTTACTTTCATCATGGGGTCGAGCACAAATGATGTCACGCTTTGGTGGTGAAGGGAGTTCGTGAAGTTGTGATTGTTTGTAGCAAGGGGGAGATAGGGGGAAACAAGAACTGTATTACCACGTATTTGTTTAGAAAATGTTTATGAAAAATAGTGTTGCAGGTGACTAAAGGAGGGATTGGGTGAGGTGAAGTGTGACACTTTGACAAGCAAAGGAGGGGAGGGTGTTCAAAAATGTTTGAGAAAAAGGGACATCTATATATCTCTGCCCCTGTTTCATGAAAAACAATTTTCAGGGCACTGATGAAAAATAAATTGAAGAGTTCAGAGGGGAAGAGGGGTGGCAGATATGACACGTAGCTAAATTTGTAGGACCGACGAACAGCCGTGTCAGACTGGAAGAAAACTACAGGCTCGACTCGGATTCAAAGTAATATAATTTTATTAGTTTTATAGGGAGAGGGGATCCGGTGACCAAACTGGCAAGGGGCCCACCTAGG
Source organism: Uloborus diversus (assembly GCF_026930045.1). NCBI lineage: Eukaryota > Metazoa > Arthropoda > Arachnida > Araneae > Uloboridae > Uloborus > Uloborus diversus. Next base: position 22,607,371 of record NC_072735.1, read on the forward strand.
TTCTCGGTGACTCTCTAAATTCAGCCTTACTGCTGAGGTCTTTCATATCTATCACTGATTAGCTTTTTTGAATTTAAATGTTCTTGTGAAAGTGATATTAATTTTGAAAATTAACGTTTTGCTTATCAAAGCGTTCAATTTTGGTCACTAAAGCAGTTTTAAAATCATCTTCTGTAAAAACTCTTATGGATAATGTAAAAATCCTGTTATTACGAAAACCAAATCAGAGACTTTAAACTTTAAAATTAAGTAAACACTTCAGTCTTCATTTTTAACTGACTTCAAAAAGGAGGCGGTTATCAGTTTAATAACGTATGTATGTTTTTTTTTTTTTTTTTTTTGTTTGTTTGTTTGTTTGTTTGTCCATTCACAGCGTCTCACCTAGTGCACCGATTTCGATGATTCTTTTTTTTTAATGGATAGGGGATGGCTCAACTTAAGTCCTATTACTTAATTTGGCGATATTTGTTGATTAGAAAAAAAATTATGGGTAAAAAACAGTTAATTTCAAGCTTTTTTTTTGTGTGTGTGCGTGTTTGTTTGTTTGTCCACTCACGGCTTTTGGAAATGATGAAAATGACCCCATTGCGACATGGGTAAATCCGCTGCTGTGCACACTGCACAACCATTGTTTGCAATTGAAATTAAATTTATAATGTAAATATAACCGTGTGTTATCCAATATGAATGTGCATGGTGTAAAACAGCAATATTTAGGTAATTATTTCAAGTCAACTGTGTAGGGAAATTTTCTAAACCAATTGGAAAGAAAGTTATCGCACTGACAGAGGGTTTCCGACATTTCCGATATTTCGAAAATTTTGCGTTCCCGTTTCCGAAAATTTTGGTTGGGCACCATTCTAAATTTGAAAAATTATATTAAAAAAACCTTTAAAATGCTTTTTTTTTTGAGCAGTCACGCTTGTTAATTGTTTTCATTTCACCGTCCGTGATGTTGTGGTTCCTTTTTCAACCCCACCGTCCTCTGCAGGCGCGACTCCTCTGGGTCCAGAGCACTGTCCCCCGGCCTGGTTTGTGGCGTCCATGTCCTAGACACACGCACCTCATACACATACACACCTCACACACTTACACACATGCGCTTTTACACACATACACGCCCGCACCTTAAACACATACACACCCGCGCCTTACACACATACACACACGCCAACGTGCATACACACAGGTCTACGCACACATACAAGCCTACACATACACAACTATACACTTGGGCGGTTAGCCCAAGAGGAAGGGCATGCTTGGGGGGGGGGGGGGGGGGGTAGGAACCGTTTCTATAAACAAGTGAGTGGGGTAGTAACAAATGAGTAGGGACCTGTCGCAACTAGTGATTGCAAAAAACATAATTTGAATTCAAAATTTTAGAATTCAAATTAATTTTGAAAATTTATAAGTTTTTTTCCCCAATGATTTTTTTGTGTGCATATTTGATAAGTTTTTATGGGGAAGGGGGGGGGGGGCAAGCTTCCGAAAATTTCACACTGTCTGCAGTAAATTTTACTTCAGTCAACTTGCATCCCTGTAAACTGTATTACAAAACCAGTCAAGTCCATAAAGAAAGTCTATTATCAGTCACCATTATTTGCTTTGTAGCAGGGAATGTTTTTGTGAGTTTGCCAAATGTGCACTAAAAATACTTGAGAGTTCTAGCTATCCTGATATTCATCGCAAACCTTGCATGCATCGTTATAGGCCATCAGAGCATCTCCACCCCCCCCCCCCCTCCCTTCGCCCGCCTTATTTACAGTTGAGACAGAGTCGTTTACAGTTGAGACATCATTCCGTATTTACCTTTAGTATCTAGTCGAAAATTGGGCAGAGTGGGTCTCACCACAAAAAACTCAATGCTGAAACGGATCAGCCTTAAATGTTTAATTTCTTTACAGAATTTCAACGTAGTTTTCTTGTCTAATTTTGATTTTATATTAATTCTCGTGTTTTAGTCAGACTGCAAACTTTTTCCTAAACTGGGGAGAGGGATTGTATACAAGATCAGAACACATTTCTTCAGTCCTCGCCCCCTCCCCAATTGCTAATGAATCGTCCTGATTAGCATGGAAACGAGATACGTATGTAAATGTTAACTTGGATTCTCAATTTACTGAGCTTTATGAATCAGCCGAGTCCCGAAAACTCGACCTAATGTGAACCGAAAAGTATCCGAGTTTGAAAATGCGCGCAACAAGTTTTTCGCGATGGGTTTTTTCAAGAGAAAAGCATGAAACATTTAGATCGGGAACATCGACGCTTATGTAGTCGTACAATATCTTGAACATTGACAATGTGGTTAGTTAAGGGTGAGGGGGCACATTTGAATAATTTTAACTAAAACCAATATATTTCTTATACAGACCATAATTATTATTATTTAAATATTACATGATAAAAAAAATCCATTTCATCATATAAGCCCAAAATCAACTATTTTACAATTAAATTCAATAATATGTGACACTTTAAAATTTTTACATATTTGTGTTCAAACCCCCATACGAAGGTGCCTTTGAACAAGTTATTGTTTCGCTTTTTCATTAAAGTAAAATTAACACTTCGCAAAAAGTAAATGTCGAATGAATAAATAGTATGTAGACAGCCTTCTCGTGTTTCAAAGATTCAATAATTGAGTATTTATGAGCAGGTATCTACAAATAAAATAAAAGTTTTTGCAGAAACTGCAGATTTCTTGCAGAATTTCGTAAAGGCATCAATCAAACTATCTTTTTCCTGAACTTAATAAGCGTCATTCGCGAAAAATTTAGATCTACTTCTATTTTAATTAATCTGCAGAAAATTTGCAGATTCTTGTAAAATTGGGAGATACCTGCAGAAAATCAGCAAGAGTTTCTGAGTTATTGAAACTTCAGATCACGACAACTATATTATCTGATTTGAAGATTTGACTAGTTTCGTTAGACAACCCTATATAATTGCATTTTAAATATTTTTATCTACATTTTCATATGTAACTTATGAGAAACTAGATGACGATGTGTCAACCTAAATCGGATCCTAGAGTATAAGAACATGACTCACTTTATGGAACTTGGCACATAAAACGGTGACTTGGAATTATACTGAAACAAAAGGCTTTTCAAAGGAACATGGTTCCCATCAGGGGCGGCATTTCAACATTTCATTTGGGGGGTCGAGATTTTTAAACATGAATTTTCTCAATATGGAATAAAATGCCAGTACATTTTTTTTAAGTAAGGTCATTAAAGAAATTCAAATTTTAATTTCCACGCTTTTAATTTATTTTATAGTAAACTGTAACAGAAAAGATCTTGATACTGCCGTTTCTAAAGTAAATTTTTAATGTTCGATTTTTGGAATCCAGAAAAAAGGAAATCTTGGTACTATATTCCGTCCATGTCCAGTGGCATGCTCTTGGCAGTATAGCTGAAGATGAAAGTCTTGCTTGTCCCATCATGCACCAAAAGAAAAAAAATCTCTAACCTTCTGAGACACGAAAATGATCTTTCACAGTTAGCTGAGTTGATTGGAATCGGTTAAAAATAATTGAAGATACAAAGTTATGTTAGAAAATGCATCTTTAAAAATTTTCTGTTTAAAAAAACCACGCAAGTTTAAAATTTGTGCTCTAGTCTTCATTTTTCATCATTGAAATACACTGGCTCTTCACAAAACAATTCTTTTCCTTCGTTCAACAACTTTTACATGTAACTGAAATATTTTATTTATCTTGTTCAATAACCTGCACATATAATATTGAACTTAGATTTATCACTAAATCATGTGTTAATTTCATTAGAAACTGAATGAATCTATTATTTGATACAAAATATTGAGCCAAACGTAGGACTTTGCATCATCGTGTGAATTTTTGACACTTTTTTAAATATTTTTTAAAATGGCTCTAATAATTCCAAATTAACAAGAAACTCTTAATAGGAGCTCAATCAAGAGTTCTAGCTTTAAGTTTTGAATACCATTTTGTACCTCTCAGTTAAAGAAATACAAAAGTAAACCCAACAACTTTTCTTACAAAAGACACGCTATTAATTATTCCAGTAATACAATGGACTGTATTACTCCAGTAATACAGTCCATTGTATTACTGGAGTAATAGTATACAATGAAAGTATACATTGTATACTTTCATTGTATACTATTACTCCATAAAAGTATACAATGTATTGAATTGCTCAAATATGCCTCTTAACAGAAGGAATCAATGTTCACTCCCTAACTAAACGTACATTTAAAATATAAGCGCAACAATGAACTCAAAATACCAAGGAACTTCTCGTAAAAATCGGGCCAGTCACACCTGTGCACTGCCCTTTCACATTAGAAGCAGAAGCATCATCTTAACTCTGAACTTAAAAGTATGAGGCATTTAACCCATATGAGGAAATTTCTTCTTCAGTTGAAACAAACTTCTTCTCCATCTGTTTTTTATTCTGGAAGTTCTGAAAATGATTCATGAATTTCTAAGTTATTACCCTAATAGCGAAAAACAGTTGCTCGTGTCTGGACAGGTCTCGAATTTCATCAACTTTTACTAAAGATCGTCTGCAGATTATTTTTTTAAAATTATTGCATATGATAACTGATTCGCGCGTTATGTGAATTGAATTTCCCGATTTCTTAATATTTTGCGCAAAATATTTGGGGGTGCAGCCGCCCCCTCTTGCTCCCCCTATTTGCCGCCCCTGGTTCCCATGTGTTCTCTATGCCCTTTAATAATGGGAAATGTGCATGCGCGTCTGTCATTTTCCTGCTCAATCGCTGCAGACTATCCGAGTGTAACTGATAGTGTGGTCCTTCCTGTAATGAAAGAGATATCTTCTTTTTTTGCGTTTCACAAGCGTGCGACCTTTTGTTGAGGAATTTTCTGCAATGTCTTTCCGATACTCATCTTCGTCTGTGCTCTGGAAGAATCGGAAGTGGAGACCAAACCTGCTGATAAGATTTTTAACTCCATTTGAAACTTTCGTGTTAACAGTTGCGTGAAGTTTCTATCGTCTCCTTGCATTTCTTGTCCACAACAAGCTTTCGACGTTTGAGTTCAACTGTAATTCTAGGGGTAATGAAAAGGCCCGCAACAGTAATTGGAAATCACGTATTCTTCATTTTCCAGTGCACGGTTTTCTTCTGTTTAATGTTCACAGTACAGGTATCAACGAGGTGGGAAAAGGGGCAGAAAAGCCATATTTATTACTTTGTTTACTGAAATAATCCGTAATTAAAACTTATTTGTAATGATTTTTTCCCAAAAGTAGTTCAGAATTCCTTTAAAAGTAGGAAAAGAGCCTTGCAGCGAAATAATCCCGAAGTTTAAAATCTTTTTCCATAATATTTATGCATGTAAGAGTCTTGTTTCGAATTTTATTTTGAAGCCGTGAAAAGGAACAAAAAAAGTGTATCTCCGAAGACTTGTGAAACCTGACATTAAAATATGGATACTGGAGTCCAGAAAAGTTTAGTTCTTACTAGTTTGCCAGATTTCTGAAATGTTCAACCGGGACACGGAAATGCCCCCCCCCCCCCCCCCGACTTGCAAGTATTAAAAAGGGTACTCACCTGTGGCTGATTTTTGGAGTGTAAGGCAGTTCATTCTGAATGCTATGAATAAATGGTTGCTACTATGAGCATAAAACAAATGTAATAAAAAATGACATAAGCAGGTACAGTTTGAACATTTCACTTCTTAGAAGAAAATATTTACAATTTATTTTAGTTAAAACAAAAGAAAAAAACACTTTGAATGAGGAAAAAAAATGTTAAACTATTGGAGAAATACTTTTTATTTTATCGGACTTTTTTAGACAGTATTTTTTGGTTGAAATTTTGTTGTAAAAATTCACACAAACTAATCTGGTTTTAATTTTATAAGTCAGTGTTGCAAATGATAAAGTAATTATCCTAAATAATCCTTCATACTTGATTATTTTTAAGCCTTTTTGATCATTTGTAATCAAATTTATTTTTCCCCGGGACGTGGAGTAAACTGGCCGGGACGCTGGGATTTTGTCTGAAAACCAGGATTGTCCAAGTCAAATCGGGACGTCTGGCAAGCCTAGTTCTTACGATCTTCTCATTTCTTTCAAACTTTTTTCATTTAAAATGATGAAATGATGTGCTCAGATATAGGCACGCATTTTGCATTATGTTGTGGCGTAAATTTCGCCAAATGACCAAATGAACCTGGCAATGTCAGAAACAACATGTTGAGCTTTAAAAATTAATTTTTAATAAATGTTAACACTTGAGTGTGACAAATGAAAGTCTAAGACCATCAAATAATCGAATTAATATGATTTATTCCAGCCATTCTACTCAATAGTTGTCAGTTTCTCACCATGAAAGGTTCATTAATCCGCGGTCGTTCATTTGTGGGATTTTTCACCGAATCGTTATGCATTCAATTACGTGTACCCACTAATCCGCTGCAAGGGCACCAGCAGTGTTTATGCTTGCCTTTCCTTTTTTGGATAAACTTGCGATGCTTCATCAATTGCGTAAATGCGTGTTGCTCTGCTGGCATATTTCTTTTGCGAAAGAAAGGTAAGCGGCAATTAATTCCGTGGAACTCGCGTCGGCTAATCTTACACTTTCTTCAACTTGTTTAAAAGGTGGGTGTTGGATAATGAGGTTGTGTATCGCTTGGCGTGATCTGTTGGTCAATCAAATTTACAACTGCGGATGATGTACTAGGAAGTTTTGACAGCCAATATGCATACTTTAATTGCTAAGAGAGGTTATTTTAAGGCGTGTTTCTTCGACAAATGATGGCTGAAAGGTTTCTTTCTTTATTTATTATTATTATTTTTTTTATTTTTATTTTTATTTTTATTTTTATTTTTTTATTTTTTTTTTTATTTTTTTTTTTTGTTGTTGTTTCGAGTTACCACCTACGCATCACTCCCCTATCAGGAAATCATTGAAAATCTACATTAGTGCCCTGTAACTCATTTTGGCTTAGAACTTTGTCTCACAGCTTTTTGCTGTTTTTACTGCATAAAATATCGCATCCCGACAAGGAAACAACCCAAAACTCGGAAAAAGCGTACTAGCTATTGATTTGAAATCTAAATTTTATCGTCTTCCTTGCTACAAAACTGGCACAAAGTTAGCTAAGATAACTGGTACGTGGTGGCGTAAGAACGATATAATCAACAGTGACCACGACGATATAATCAACAGTGAAAATCATTAAAATTTCATAATTTAGAAGAAAAGTTTTCGAACTCGTTAAGTAAGCTTATCAATTTAGACAACAAAAAACTAACTAGTAAACATCACATTTTAAAAAATTCTTGCGCATTCTTTGATTTATGCCCCTTTGTTGTTTACCAGGGTGCGATGTAATTGCGATGTGAAACTGTTTCATTTTATTTAATTTTTTCGATTTATTGGTGAGAAGTAAATGCGTATAGTTTTGAGTTTTTACATTTGGCGAAAGGTAAGGGCAGGTTATGTCGCGTAAAATACGCACACGCTTAATTTTTATTTTGAATAGGCTATATTCAAACTTTAAGGTCTTCTAGTCTGCTTATTGCTTAAAAATATCTCAATACTTGCTCATAACAGTTTTTTTTTTCCTGCTCTACATATTCGAACTCTTTCAACTTGCAGGGCAAATCGCCGGGACTCAACCCTGTTAAAGGGTAGGCCTCCCCCCTCCCAACCCTGAAATAAAAATTTTATTTGCGCCACTGGCTCTTCGTTGTAAGATAAAAATATTTTTGCCTTTCTGGATGCAGGGCCAAATTTAGCTCCATGCCGCCCTTAGGCAGATTTGAAATCTATTTTCCCCTCCCTCCTAAAAGAAGCAAACTTTCCTCGGCTCAAAAACACGCAAAAAAGTGTTCCCGAAATTTAAACTGTCAAGCTTATGAAGAAATAATGACGTTTCACATTCATAGGCGCCCCGGGGAGGTTACAGTAATCTCCCAAAAAATTCCTAATTCAGCAAATTTTGCTGACGATTTGTCAAATTTGAAGATAATATTGCTATATTTAGATTCTTTTTAATTTTTTAAAATTGTTTTTTCCTGATGCCTAACGTTCCATCTCATTAGATGTTATGTACGTATGTATGATATGCGTGTAAGCTCGTGTTTTATCATTCGGTAAAATTAGAATTTTCCTCGTCCCAAAAATTTTAGTTAGATGTGTTTATATTATTTTATTTTGTTCAAAGTTTTCGCTTTTGAAAACTGCCCATTTTGAAAAAAAATATTTATATAACAGATTTTTTTTTTTTAATATTAATAATGTAAAAAACAAATCCCTCAAGAAACCCAATACTGAATAAACTTTAATGTAGCACTAAAAAAACAAATTAAACTCCAATCTTGTTGCGACTTTTGGCCAAACGCAACGACTTTCTGAAGAAGTTGACACCCGCTTTTATATTCACTTACTGTTTTTCGCTGATCTATTACCATGATTGAAAGACATTTGATTTTCATAAGATGTGTGAAAGCAATCATTATTAAATTACAAGAAAGAATAGTCTCTGTGGAAAATGAAAGAATGCCAATATTTCACTTTCAAGAATAACAAATTAATTTAAAACATGTGTGGTTAAAGCAAAATTTACCACCCCTGAAAATTTTGCCGCCCTAGGCAGCTGCCTACTCTGCCTATTGGGAAATTGGGCCCTGTCGGGATATGTCGAATAACAGATGAACTTCTCTTACATGCATTCTGAGGTTCCTTTCTTCCCCTTTTTTTAGATTCAGTGGTTTAACTTGATTATGTAAGTGTAATTAAGTAATAGCTGGAACCCGATGCGTTTGTCCTTTATTCACTTCACAGTTTTACAGTGAGACTGCTAAATAAAGAAATTAAGTTAGATGTTTTCCTAGTACAACTAGTTGAAAAAAAATGTTCTGGATTCTGAGGTTTTTGATTGCGTAAAATTTGTTCTGGATTCTGAGGTGTATGATTACGTCTTTTGTTTCGGCGGGAAAGCGAAGTTGAAAGACATGTGCGGTTCAATTGGCAGTCAAGTGTGACCAGCGAAAATGTTATATTATGCACCTAATATGGTTACTTCTTAAAATACCTTTCTCGCGTTGCGGTATGAATTATTCCAACGAATGCCATTTTCATTCTTAACATGGTTTCGCCGTCAGTGACATCTCCTTTGAGGTCTCGGTCTGGAGATTTACCAAAATGTGCAAGAAGACACGTTTGGTGTTTTCATTCCACCCTGTACGCAGATGCACGATGTCAGCTTACATATCTCTGCACTCCTCGTGATTCTAATCGTTAGTATTACTATTCGAAGTAGCAAATTGTTACGCTTTTGAGAACTTTTCTTCCTTCTCTTTCCTTCCATGTAATCGCAATTGTAATCGTTACTCGCATAATCGTAATCGTTTTTCTTTTTTTTTTAAGTTATCGCAATTCTAATCGTTTTAATTTTGTAATTTTATGTGCCTAAATTAAACTTAAGAATGTTATCTTTCTAGTGGGGGGGGGGGTTCCTTGTCTTACACAACATTTGATTAACAAAGAGTGCTTTACTCATTTCACTGAACAGCGAACTTGTCGTGGCTGCTTCTTCTGAACTTATTGTTACAGTACAAGGCGTTCGCTTATTGTACTTGTTGCGTCGACGTCGTCTTAAATCCTCATCCAATAGCCGATGATCGAGTAACCCACTTGTTTCAACCATAAAACTCGCACCACGGCATGATAATTCGAATATATGTTTTGGTAATGATTAACATGAAAAGCTTTATTGTGACAAGGCTGAACTTGATCCGGCAACTCAACTGTTTTACTGGTAAGACTGCCATTTCAGGGGAATGAAGAAACGAAGGAATGGTCAACAATGAACGCTACCTACTGGAGTTAAGGGTTCGTCCACTGGAGTTAGGGTTGCAATTTCAACTATCAAAATATCACCAAACAGGCAATGGCTTCGTTCAAATGTAGAAGCAATTTTCACCCGTCATGCCTTGAAAGGCGACTTTCTAGTGTAGAATAAAAGAAATAGTATTGATGTAATTTTTGAAATACATACAGGATGTTACAGATTTTGCAAAACCAGTTTTTGAAAGAAAACCAAACTCTCTTTGGGTTTTCAGAGTATTTGCTAGTTTTTCGGAGTCTTTCTAGACTTTCGTTAATTAACGATATTTAGCTATCATATTTCGGGAAATTCGTGTCATGTCTGTAGCAATTAACTCTGTAACTTTTAAGTAGAAACCATTTGTTACTGAACTGAAGCGTGAGTTACCGATGTTTTTTTTTTTTTTTTTTTTTTCACAATTTTTTCTTCGTACAATGAATTTGTTGTGTTGATTTTTGTATTACTAAGATCAGTTTGAATGCATCGTTTTTCGTGTAAAACTATCATTTTTTAAAAGCAGTTTAAAATCTTAAAATATGCTTCAAAAACATTATTTTCTCCCAACAGACCAAAATACAGACCCCTAAATTGGGGGTAAATGTTCACATTGATCTTGCCCCGATGTTTAAAAAAAATCTGTTACTAATGTGTAGTTTAAATACTCTATTAATTAAATTTTTTATATACGTATCTTTAAAATTGAAAATGTGCATGGTAAAATGGATACTTTTCCTCATATTCACCCTAGCTTTAGACGGTACAACGCCACCGAAAAATGCATGCTATTTACTTAGAACGAAAAAGATGTACTGTGAGAAATATCAAGTGCAAGAATTTTTTTTTTTTTTTTTTTAGAGAGATAATATGTTGAACACAGCTTGAAAATTAAACATATGCCGTAAACGCGGGCTACTTTGGCCCACATTTTGGAACTTTTCTCATTTTTTTCTCAATAATTTTGTAACGATTCATATATTCAAGTTGTGGAAACTTTATTTACAGCCCTAAAGCTCTCTTAATTTAATTTTTGATTAGTGATCCTTTTGTTTCAAAGTATTATTAACATTTTTAATTGTTTTTTTTTATTTAAGTCCTTTAATGTTACACTTGCGTTTGGGTTACTTTGCCCCAAAGTGATTCTCCCTATTTATAATTGTTGTAGAATAACTAAAGCCAAAGAAAGACGTGTGCTCATAACCGAAAACTATTTATTTGAAAGAAAAATACTTTTTGCAAGAAGTTTGAGTAATACGTATTTGTTTTAAGGAAAATTATTATTTTTTTAATGTGTGTGCATACCTAGTAATTGTCTCGTAAACTTCTGACGGAGAACAGTCATCATTTCATGGAGGTTGAATATTTTTATTAACCGAACAACATTCGTAAAACAAATAATCCTAAACAGTCGACCACTTCCGAAACTTGCTGATGCTTCCATGCTCACAACATTAGCTTCTCCTTCTCTCACATCAACGGCTATGCCTGGAAACCTGAGCCCATTCCATTCTGCAACAATAAAATTCCTTAAACTTTCCAACAAATTTAACAAAGATTTAGAAGTAGATGCAACTGGGTCAATTTCTAAACCCCCTACAACTTTCACGTTCTCTTCATCTTCCATAATAAAAGCCACATAACTGAACCCTGATGAATTGGGTCTGTAATCGCTCTCTTCATCCGTTGCTGAAATTTTTTTCTTTTGTTTTTTTCTGTTTAGAGTTTTACTTTTAGCTTTTCTTTTCTTTTCCAAATCTATCTGACGGATTTTTTCAAGTTTTTATACTGGCCCAAAATAGGTCGTAATGTTTAGGTTAGGAGATATGATGTTGTTGTGATTTTTTTGAATAAAAACACTAACAGAAAAGAGAAGTACAATTATACTTATACTATTACATAAATCATTAAATAATGTACATAAATAGGTATTTAACAAACTCTTAACTTATGTAGAACTGCTTCTACATGTGAAAGTTAGAGGGATTATAAAGACATGTTAGCACAAGGAACGCAGAACCATTCGTGTTGTTTCTTGAGCAGAGGTAATCTGTCAAAATATGTGTAAAAATTGCGTCCTGAAGGTTGACGGAGAACGTTGTATCTTTTTCTCCATTTGGTCCGAAGAAGAACCCTAGGGCCAAAGTAGCCCGCGTTTACGGTAACATATATCGGTGCAATTAAAATACAATTTAAAACTTAATGCAATCTTTTGTAATGGTGATTCTGCTTAAGTGTCATTCAATCTTGGTTGTCAACTTCAAAAGGGTGTCACTCAGTTCAGACCCTTACAATTCGTAGCATCATAAAAAAGTACAATTGTAATGGTTTCATTGCCATGTTTATTTGATACATATTCTCACTGTTAACTTGTAACCTCTGAAACTTAAGCGTGAAAAACGCTATGAGAAAAGGAGCAAAAGCTCTTTCCTGGATCTTCATACAATCTGATATAAAAATCCATCATCTAACTCGCGTGAGGTGTTAGCTTGCCATATTCGGTGTTGCCATCAGTTCTCCATTGTGTAGTCTTTTTCCTAATACTTCTCTCTGTCAAGGAAGACGTTTTCAACTCTGACCTTTCACCGCAAGGTTGTTACCTATTTTAAAGTCGCTTATACGCGACTATGTTCTTCCGCTGTGATTTGTTTCTTCCCAGTTATACTTTTGAGTGAGTGCAGAATCGGATCTATATAGCATCTTTTATCAGCATTTTTCCTTCGCGCTATCTTCGCTCATCCTCTCCCCATATCTCGAAGCATTAAAAAAAGGATTAATATACGTGCGTGGATTTCGCAATGGTTTTGCTCTCGGGAGCTTATGACTTTAATCTTGAACAAATACCGCAATCTCTTCGGCAATAAATCATTAGTGGTAAATGTGAAAGATGAGTATCTCTTGAAGCATGTGTTGTTTCCTCCAACAAGCACTGGCTTTGTTGAAACTGAGAGTTAATTGAAATGTACTTAGTTTGCCGCCGCATTGTTTCGTTTCTCGCTTTAATGATGATGTTCGTGGCGTAAAACAATATATGTCGTTTTAAATCCTGTTTTAAAAAGAACTGTCAAGAAATGGCTCGTCACGGATCAGCGAGTTTATATTAAGTTGGAACATTAATACTATATTCTTTGCAAGATTTCATTAGTCGTAGCGGTTTGTACACGTTAATATCATTTCTACAACCTATTGTTGGTTTTGAAAGAAACTTCTCCAAGGGGACAACTAGCTAGTTAAATTTAAGTGCAAATGGTGGCCAGACATTCTGAATGTAGCCAAAGTATCGAGCCCCAATATTTTGAGGCTTGAAATTAAATGCGTTAAAGTACAGACAACGCAGAGAAGAAAAATTTTGCTACACTGTTAAAAATTCAGGAAATTTAACTGTAAAATGGAGTGTTTAGAGTACAAAGAAAATTTTACAGTTAATTGTACCGGGAAAAAAACAATTTCAGCACCAATTACGAAACTTACGGTGCGAAGCATTTATATCATTTTTCCTTTCTCTCCTTGAAACTCATTCAGTATAGTGGTTAGGAGCACCGTTCTTTCCGAACGATGTAGGTTCGAACTTCCGCTGCTTGCATCTCCTTCTTTTTATTTAGTGCAACTAGCCTTTAGGAATTTGCCTTTTTAACTTCAAATTTTACAGTAGAATGAAATTTTACGATCAGAAACTTCTTACCGCAAAATTTCGGAAATTTTTTTTACAGGGTATTGGTGCATCTAGTCTTAAAAAGATTCTTTTTCTAACACAATACATAATACTTGAGTACCTAAATATTTTACATACTTGAGTGCATTATACTTGAGTATATAAATATTTTGTCTGTTTCGAATTTGGAACATTTGTAAAGTTTATTTCTCTAAGGGATTGAAGTGTTGATCTTGAGATAACGTTTGAATATTCTAATAGCTACGTCATAATTAGGGCGACTATACGTCCATTTTGGAATGGGACAGTCCCGTTTTCAGGTAACCTGTCCCTTGTCCCCACACACAGCTGCGGGATGCTAAAATGTCCCGTTTTCTGAAGTGACAGAATGGAGCACTGGAAATGTTTAGATCAAAAGTTATTAGGTGAAATTAATTCAGTATTTTCTTACCAGTAATAACGAATCTTACAATTTTTTGTATATTATTGAAAATATATTTTACATGTTCCGGTAAAATTAAATTTTTACTTATAAATTGTATTGCGCAACTAAAAAAAAAAAAAACTCAATGTTTCTGACACCATTCTTGCTGGTTCTTATGTAAAATGACTGAATCCTAACTTACCACTGTTTCCCCCCCATCACCCTGAGATAGCCCCATCTCTACTTTTTTTCTTCTTTTTCCCCTCAATTTTCGACAGTTTTATTGCCATATAATTTATTTTGAATGTTGGAGGGGGACGAAGGGTATCTGCCAAATTTCCAGAAAATATTGAAATGACGGGCCTGGTCTGTGCCCAAGGAGAAAGCTAAGAGCCAATGGTTTTAATGTCTTCAAATTAAAAGTGGAACTATTCTGAGTAATTTAAGTCTTTTCCAACCGCTGACACCGCTGAGTAACACTCCCCCAGCCGTATTATGCCATAGTAATGTCGGTGAAATAAAGTAATCTTCTCCCGGCTCTTACACAAACAGTATTATTGAATAATAAATAAGGATATTTTAGGTGTTAAAATTCCTTGTTCATTCACCTGTATCTCTCTATTCCTTTTAGGAGTAATGAAGGAGAAACACAAGAGAATACTTCTTGTTATCTTCCTCTACAATATATATTTACCTTAGAGCTCGGCGTTTCAGCTGAAAGTTCTTAGCCACGCGATGCAGAATGACTCAGATGCCTTTCTATTGTGATATCAGCTGTGCATTTCACTTCATCGTAAGCGCTTTCGTAACTTGATATTTGATAGTGAATGATTTTAGGACTGGAAATTTTGGAATTTGGATGAAAACGAACGAATAAGCTAATTAAATACTTATTTTTTTTCTTTCTTTTTTTTTTTTAAATCAGCGTCAAGGATGGCTTCGTTCTTGGCATTCCTAAAGTCATGCAATTTTTATTCATTATTATATTTTACAACGTAACGTAGACAGGGCCTGATCAAACCAAGTGATGCCCAGAAACTGATAAAAATATCTTGCCCATCTCATGAGAAAATGTGCACATTTTTGTCGTAATTATTTCAAAAACAAAAGGGGGGAGGGGGAGGAAGAAATTCACTCTATTTCGGTGTCTCTTAAATTATGGTGCCCATATTCACGGACCTGCAAGGACCGGGCGTTAATCAGGCCCTGAATGTAGAAGAAACTGAAAATGTTGGTTTTAAAAAAGAGTTGACTAAAATTGAAAATAGGCAAAATTACAGTGACCGAAAGAAATTGTAAATTCTTGGAGGCAAAACATTTTAGGTGTGTCAGTCTAATTATTTCTCAGTAAAGAGCAAAATGAGCATTCGCACTGGCCGTATGGCGACTAAATGAAACAAACAATCCCAATTAAAAATCATCTCACAATCACCACTTGGTCGCCCCCTCAAAAAATAATTAATGACCTTTAATGTGTACAAAAATAATTGGTGCAAAATATCAACCGAAATCAAGATGTGCCCCCCCCCCCCCGCCTTCTTTTTTGATCATCCTATATACTCAGGGTCTTGGCAAACTTTTTGGGGCAGAACTTTTAGGAGTGTTGGAGGGGGCTATAAAAAGCAAGAATCATATGAGGCAGAGGGATGCAAGTGGACATTGTCAAGTTGTAAGTAAAACGCGTTTAAAGATAAGGTTCTAGGTAGACTTCCATTGAAAAGTTTTTCTAAATCACGCTGTATAGCAGCACCTACCAGGACTACTAGTACTATCTCTTCCCCTAAGACAGCAGAGAGTACTGGTTATCTCCAAATTTAAGCTTTACCACTTTCATCCCTTTGCTTCTCACTACCTCATATATGAACACATGGTCACAAACGCAATGCTGGCCCACTATATGCACACAAAGCCGGAAACTGATGTAATGCAAAACAAATCACAATTTTATTTCATAAATACAATTTTATTTTGGATTGGAGAATTTTACTACTGTACTTATTCCAATTGGGATTTTTACTGGGCGTTTTGACGTTAGTTAGGAATTTTTGTTCTTGAGCTGGTGTAGATTTTAAAGACCTATTGCCCCTATTTTCTGATGATGGGAATTTTTTCGGGGCCCTATTGTCCCAGTTTTGATGGAGTTATTAGAGATTTTTGACATTATCTCGGAAGTTTTCCTTACTTGAAAAGCGTTTTACAGGGCTGTGTACCTTTTCCTGGAATTGGTTTATTTTGAAAATTTGCTGCCCTCATTTCTTGATGTATTCATATCTTAGTCGATTGAGGATTGTTAGGGAAGATTTTGTTTTCTGATGGGGATTTTTAGGGTCTTATTGTCCTCATTCAAATGGGGAGTTTTCGAAACTGTTTTCCTTCTAATCTTCAAATACAAATAGTATGACACATTAAGATAAGTTTTAACTGCCATAGATTAAGAATATTTCAAAATCGACTAGATTTCTGAATTATTGTGAGTATTTTAATTGTACTCTGTCTATAATATCGTGAAAGTGGGACACCTTAAACATTTTTGTTCTGTTTGTGGAAAAGTTATTCGAGTTGGTAGATACCTTAAGTGCTTTTTGCCTTGTGAGAATTATTTCATAAACAATGGAAATGCTTAAATGAACAACAACAGGACTTGAACAGCAACTTTCGAAAAATTAAAAGAAAATACATATATTCTCTATTACATCTTGTTCGTACACATTTGTTTCTTTGTCCCGCTTTATTAATCTCAACGTGTCTTTTGTTTCACGTATCAGACATACATCATGTGCGCTTCATCTCGAAAACGGCAAAATCTGCCCGTTCTGGGTCAAAACCATCTTCACAAAAGCACGCAAATTCGCGGTATAATATCAATAAACAATACGCTGCGTAAATCGTAGCCCAGTTCTGTGCCATTCCCGATGGATGTTGGCGGAAACTAGTTGCCCTTGAGCCCTGTTTCAGGCTTGTAATACCGTTGCTGTTTGTCAGATGCGTTCGAACCTTTCCATCGAACGGTCCACCTGTTTTATCTCCATCCCAGCAGAGTTGTTTTCGGAAGTCAAAATGAACGTTTTCCGCCGAAGTAGGAACCGGTAATCGGTTAAAACCGATCACTTCTTCCCGAGATGGTAAAATATGCATGAAAATGCTCCAGCCGAGGATTACTTTTGTACAGATGATTTATGCTATTTTTGATTCAGGTAGTGATGGGCAATTTCTTTTAACTTGTTTGTGATCGAAGTTGGTGGTGTCATCGTGTGTCACAGTTTTCAGCTGTCATGAAGGAAACAGAAGACTTGCATAAGGATATTGACAACGGATTTTTTCAGGTAGGAAGTAAATTATAGTTTTATTGTCCCAAAACGAAGAAAATGTTGAAGAAGAGTGAACCAATATATGTTTATAAATTCTACTTTTCATTAATAATAATATTACTATAGTTTGGCCAAACCTAACCTGGCAACGTCGTAATGCTGTGATTAGGATCTTTGTAGCCTGCCTCCACGATGCTGCCAGGTTAAGTTTACCCCAGCTATATAGTTTTCCCCAAAAATGAAAACGACAGACGCAAGGAAAAAGAAACATTATATCGTTTGATTTTTTGCCACAGATCTACGTCCACTTTTCATCCAACGCCGCCTATCTAATCATGCTGTTAGAGAGCTAAATACTGGTTAATTACCAAATAGGGCCGATTAGATAAAGGTAGAAGTTTTGTTGTCTCAACGAGGTTTTAATGTAGTTTATTCCATGTGTGTGCAATGCTGTTTCCTAATTGAATGGGTTGATTTAGAAAAGGGGGCACACAAAATTTCGGCATTAAGAACCCAAACAACATTTGTCCGCTACTCGTGCCTCTTTTGCACTACGCAAACATTGTTACCTCGAAATCAAGTCTTTCATTGAAGCACCTAGAAACAAAGGATTGTAAGTACCGAAATTAAAAACTTGGAAGCTACTACAGTGGAATCCTGTTGCAACGAATACCAATACAACACAATTTCAGTTTCAGCGAAATAAATTTTCAGTCGCGATTCAATAGCCATCACAATGCTTGAATTCAATTGCAACAAATAAAATTTAGTCCGTTGATGTTCGTTGTAACGCGATTTTACTGCAGTACAAAGAGGAGGAGAACTTATCGTCTGTAGATCCTGGCTGTACAACTTTTCAGTCAAAGCCTACCAATCAACACGAAACTTTTCACGCATTTTACTCATTACTTTAAGAAATCCTCTTACATCCCTTTGTTTCTCTTTGCTTCAATTGGAGGCTCGGGGCAAGAATGATAAGCCACATGATGGGAATTTTCAGTAGGCCAATTTCCAACTTATATTTGTATAATTTTCAAAGGTATTATACATTTTATCTTCTGCAATACTAAAACCAGATATATTTCTCCAAATGGCATAATCCATTGTCATATTTATTTCAATTTCAGTTATAAGAAACAAACATTTTTATCGAAAAGTCACTCCTTGTGGCTTGTCACATTTCTGTTCTGAGACCCTTAATTATAATGGGACGGATTTCCCTCCTAAATCAATCTATCTTTTAAAAATGCGACAAAACACTGATAACTCAAATTCGCCATAAATTCGTCTTTAATTTTCGTAAATACAATGTGACCCTTTGTGAAAAAAGTTATTCAACTGCTTTTCCCTCAATAAGCTTTGAGACAATCAAAAGGGACAAACTTGTTGGAAAAGATGCGCTTTTCCCTCAAAGACAGAGTGAAAATGACATACACGTAGTCTGGATCCTAACAAGTATTGAATTGTTATTTTAGATGTTCTAAACTAAAATTTAGAGACCAGAATTAAGAAATTTGTTATCGTTATCACTGGCTGATAGCCTGAAAATGTTCTGTAGCCTTTTTTCAAAGATTGGTCCCGGTTTAGATGTTTCTGTCAACTTTTCAAAGGTATCGCTCCTCAAAGAAACTTTTTTTCTAGTAATCCGGAAGTAAGATACTTCATGATTAGGACGAAAATGCAACAATTATTCTAATTGATTTGCCAAAAATAAGAAGAGAAGGAAATTAATTCCCTGTTTTCTGTAGCATCGTAAAATTTGTGAGAGCTGCAGACGACGTGCATTCTAATATCGCAAGTTATACACCGATTCAGAACGATTTTTGTTTCACAAGTATTTCACTGAACTGATTTAATTTAAAAAATAAAGAAACGGAAATTTTCGAGTTTTTATCTGTTGTGTACTTGTATGTAACATAACATGAGAGAATCCACATTACAGGTGTGATTTTTCAATCTTGGCGATACAATTATTTTTACCGTTCCTTAGAAAAATGTGCAATTTGCTTTGAATTTATTCACTTTTTTTTGTACTAAATCACTTTTTGTTCTGAAAATCACTCCTTTTTGCACAAACATAAAACAAGATCTTGAACGTGCCCTTTTTTATATAAAACATTTTTAAAACGTCTCTTCTATCACAAAGCTGCTATCTTTGTTGGATATCTTATCGTCACGTTTCAATAAGTGAACTAGGTTCATTGAATACAAATATTTTCTATCTAACAGTTAGGAAACAAAATTCTTTTCTGATTTCATCCGTCTGCTTCGCTATCGTCCTTTGCTAGGGCAATCGCGGCAAAGAATGGCTTGACCTTAATAAGGGCAAGCACTTGATCGCTCTTTTGTGCCAGTTTTTGTTATTTCGCTTGCAAATTGTGAGTTATTCCGCTTGCAAAGTAGAATGGAGGATGGAGAAGAAGTAAGAAAAAAAAAAGGTCATTAATTCACCTGAAATTCCTTTGTTTTGTTTTCGGATTTTCGATCTTAGTGTGTTCCCGCCGATTTCACACTTGAGATTTGAGACTGTAATGGGTCTTAAGCATGCGTGGCTGAACATTCACTCCTTTTCGTTCTCATGCTTCGAAAGTTCCGAATTTTTAATTCCAGCGATGATTTGCGCCTTCTTCTTCCACGTGGTAAATTGACTTTGAAATTGGATTGCATCCTTGAAGCTCTTTCCGCCCAAGTTCTCTAGTTAACATCGCCGTAATCTGATAAGTAAAAGGGGAAAGTGGCACGTGTATTTGGTTGTGGCATTTTGAATTTTAAAGCTTGCAATTTCATTTTTTTTTTCTTTTCTTTCATTTTTCTTCTTCTTTTTTTTTCTTTTGAACAATCAGGAATAGCTTCTTATCCTCACTTGACTAAAATTGATGTTGCTCTGATTTTTGAGATTGCCATGACGACAAGAATAAGCAACTCGTTGTTTTAATGTTTATTAAGATGACAAATTTTCGTCGCCATGGTTACAAATCGTTTGAATTTATTCAAGCTTAAACTTAAGCAGCTTTTAAAGGGGCGAGGAGAGGGGAATTTATGTAAAATTACAAAAAGTTACTTGCGACGGCCTCAAAATTTCTGTTCACGCCCCTGAGCAGCTTAATTTACTAAACTGTCATGAGAGTCAACCTGTGTTTCATACAAGTTTCTGTCACCCCCCTTTTAAAGTCGTGCGAATACATAAATAATGACAGATATTTCATTTCTTTCTTCTTTGGAGTGCACTTTTAGGTTTTGAGTGCATTACTAAAGTTTACAGAAGTGCTCTAACATTGCGTTCAGGCTACTCAGCGGAGTTCAGAATATGTAATACTCTTTCTCTATTTTTTAAGCGTAATTTACTAGTTTTTAAATTTTAGTGATGGTTTTTAAAATGCTTATAAGTTTTACGCATTTTCTCAGTTGCTGACGCGTGAAAATTGAAATTTCGAATGAGAATCCAATTCATTCTCAGAAAAAAATATTCTATTTTTCTTGTGTTCTGAAATGGTAAATCCATTGTTGGTCATATAAGACACAGTTTTACTTGCTCTTCTTACAGATATACGAAGATTCAAACTTCAGATGATGATTGTGAAAATAATCGTTTTATGAGCGGCAAAAGTTGGAAAACATTTGAATAGAGAAAAAATTGCGGGATTGGGAATTCCGCGGGGTTGTGAACGAAATCCTGCGGAACCAATCCCGCTGAAAATCCTTCGGGATCGGGATTTCGGGATTGGAAACCCTACTACTGGTGCAACAGACTACTTGTTTCACCTTTCTGTCTCGCATGTTTTTGCCATTATGTCATTTCAAAGAAGGGGACTTCTTTCTCAAACTCCCTGTATATACATAATAAATGTGAATTTTTTATTTATGACTCATCATCTTGAATTGTGTTTCTGGCTGGTTTAAAAGTTGTAAAAAGACTTTAAATACTTCCTGTTTACTTACGCATTTACTCACTGTTTCACCTAAATAACGATTAAGATTTAAAAAACATACATATCATTAGTCATTTAAAATATTCTGAGTTATCTTTTTGCTTAAACTATTTTGATACAAATTATCTTCACGTTCACTTTGGCTTACTACTACTACTTAAACTTCTACGTTTTCAGAAAAAAATTGATTTCTATATATGTCTGCAGTACATGTGGGGATAAGGTTAGTGTAGCTCGATTCAATGACCTCATGTGTTACGAATCCATTATTTTCGCCGCATGTGTAAAAAGAAAGACTTCAAAAGCGATTAATTTTCGGAACACGTTTTATCATTTGACGAGTGCCGTTGGCCGTTCTTTCATTCGGGAGATGAGAAATTTGATTGACAGTGAATTTTTTAGTTGCATTTAATCGTCTAATTCATTTATAAAAGTTTTAGTCCTTGTTTCTAATGTTTAGAATCAAATTTAAATAATTTTAATGTTTTTTTGATATTTTTTATGCAAATTATATTTTTGATGCTGATACACGTTGGTAATTATGAAATAGAGGTTAATATGGTTGACTAAATAAAGTTCATTGTGGTTGAGTGAAATTTTTGAGTAGATGTCAATGTAATGGGTAGTTAAAAATTCTTTTGAAAAGAGATTTATGTATTTGCTGTGGTTGTTGTCCGTTTAGTTCACGATTTGAGTTGAATATTTCTAGAAAATTTGTGAGAAGTTCTTATATATAGTTGCAAATCTCACTCTCTTTCTCTTTTTTTAATAATAGATTGAAATGATTACTATTGGAAAATTTTAAATCGACGTTCTTAATAAACTAGAAAATCTCCTGTCAAGGTATATGACGGGTGAAAATTGCTTCTACATTTGAACGAAGCAATTGCCTGTTTGGTGATATTTTGATAGTTGAAATTTTAGGCCCAACTTCAGTGGATTAAGCCTAAACTCCAGTAGATAGCGTTCATTATTGACCATTTTTTCGGTTCTTCATTCTCCTGAAATGACAGTCTTGCCAGTTAAATAGTTAAGTTACCGGATCCAGTTCAGCCTTGTCAAAATAAAGCATTTCCCTTTGTGTCAAACATTACCAAATAATATCATCAAACTATCATTCTATGGCGCGAGTTTCATTGTTAGTGACGTCAGGAGCATTACCCAATCAGTGAATTCGCTATTACAGTCGACTCCCGCTACAACGCGATCCGACTTACGCGAAATGGCTATAACGCGATTTTTCCCCCGCAACACGAAAATTTTCCGAAGGGAATCGCGGTGTTTTCGTGAAGGGACCTTCATTCCTTTGGCATCACTGAGAGTGGAAGTTCCCACACCATACTAGTTTGAACATCGCTTATACAAATAACAACTCATTTTCCATTTATTTTTTTCATTCTATATGGGAAAGTTGATGAAATATAATGACACCTAAGAGCGCTTTTTCATTTAAAGTTTGTGAAGATGTAAGGAAAAAGAGAAAGTTTCTGACAATTAAAGAAAAGCTAAAGATTATGTGCTTGAACAACATGCGTGAAAGGTAGCACGACAATTAGGCATTAGTAAATTTTCCATATCAACAATTAAAAAGCAAGAAAAGGAAATCCGTAAAAGTTCACCGAGTAGTTTCTTAGCAAAATGCAAATTGTGAAAATGGAAGCTGCTCTTGCATTGTGAATTTAAGAAATCAGGAAGAGAAGTGTTGCCATAGATGGAAACGTTATAAAAGAACTAGTGACGCAACTGTATTGTGTATTTAAAATTATATATATAAAAAAAATTAATTTGAATTTTTGGCATCTTGAATTCAAATTATGTTTTTCGCAATCACGAGGAACTTGGCGCGAAACTTTGAAAGCAGTGCAGTTTACAAGTAACCAGTAGTATTGCTTGCTCTGGTTGATATAGATGAAATAGGAAATATGTAACTTCGGATGCACATTTTTGAATACAATTCTGTTGGATTTATCTCTTCCTTTCCACGTACCGGAATGTAGAAGCAATTAAAAAATATATATATAATATAATTCTTAAGTGTCTGCTGAGTGAAAGCGAGTCAGCGATTTCCGCTTCCGAACAACCTGCATGTGAAGAAAACAGCTGGGCGCCTCATGGAATAAATTTTAAAGTTCGGAGGTAAGTACTTTTCTCAGATAAACAAATTTACATTTTATACAGTTAAGATTACTTAAGTTTTCCTCCATTACACAAACAATTGTCAGTTTTCTTTCTTATATCTTTGTCTGTAATTTGTAATTTCAGTATACTGCTTTAATAATTCAAACGGTTAACTTGCGACTTTTTATTTCTTTATTTTTCCAACTTTGTATACGCATTTATTCGAAATGGATTTTCCAAGCTGACAATATACATATGTCAAAATTTTATGCAAATATACTTGTTGCTATCAGAAGCAACGTAACTTGGTGTTGATATTCAGTTAATATGTAAACAAGTTTATTGAAACAGGCTTTTAACTGAACTAATCTTATATTTTCGGTTTCGATTAAATTTTTTCATACGCTAGCATGTGTTATTTTGATTTAAAAACATTCCTTGATGGGCTTCCGTAGTTCTGAGGTAGAAGATTAGATTTGAACACCGGAGGTCGTGGGTTCGATACTCAAACATTTCCCCCCAACTACGCCCCTGCAATGTTATTCAAACAAGCTGGTTCTGTGCGTAAATTAAAATATATATATATGTTTTTTTTCACTGTTGTCTTTACGTTTTATGATATTTATGCACACATTGTGGTTAAGTTAACGGTATTCATAATTTCTGGACTTGCGAAAGATTAATTTTGAGCAGTGGATACACAACGTGTTTTTGCCGGTTTGAGGTCAAAATGTCGCCACCGAAATGTCGCGGGACAAAATGTCGCGGCCAAAATGTCGCCGGTCCAAAATGTCGCCGGGCCGAAATGTCGCTTGTCCAAAATGTCGCCAGGCCAAAATGTCGCCGGTCCAAAATGTCGCCAGGCCAAAATGTCGCCGATCCAAAATGTCGCCGGCCCAAAATGTCGCCGGGCCGAAATGTCGCCGGGCCAAAATGTCGCCTGTCAAAAATGTCGCCGGGCCAAAATGTCGCCGGGCCAAAATGTCGCCGTTCCAAAATGTTGCTGGGCCAAAATGTCGTCCGTCCAAAATGTCGTAGAACCAAAATTCGCTCATTCAGTTGGTAAGAAAAATGCAAATGTACAAAAATGCTGTTTAACACCAAATTTGCAGAATAAATGATTACTGCCTTTAATGAATGTCTTCGTTAAAAATGGGACTGAACTAACTGAGTTTCTTGATGAATTCTAAAAAGATTATTCCGTTTTGATTCGCAACTCTCGGCTGTTTTTCAGCAAACAAATAGAATGCAAGCGTTACGTTATCTTATTTCTTGTGACTCGCTATCTACCAACTGTAAAACGTTCTGACGGCGTTCAGTTCTGACGTTCGATAAATTTTTTAAAACTTTTCTTCAAGAATAGTGTGCGTTTGTATGTGACCGATTTTTTGGGGCCATTCTACGTCAAAACCTGTGGTAAGAATTCGAACGATACCCGCAAGTACCCATATATGATTTAGGGCTGCGTGGTTTTTTTGCGTCAATTCGTTCAAGATAGTGGAGTAACTGAACGTTTTCATCGATATGCGTGACTGTCATTGCTCAAAAAATGATGAACGGAATCAAATAAAATGTTAGGAAGCAGCAGGGTTACAGATTTTGGGGCCAATAACACCAGAGGGTGGAGCAATCGAATGTTTTTTTTTTCCTTTCTTTTTTTTTTTATCTGTGACTGATATATCTCAAAAAGTAATACAGTAGACCCTCGTTTTCAGCAGGTTTATTTTACGCGGTTTCGATTATACGCGGTTGAAGATTTGACACCTTTATTTTATTTACGCAGATGAGTTTCGGTTTTACGCTGATGCGGCAATGCAAACAGGTAACATTTTCCTCTCTTTCAAAACTCAAGCTCCTATAGATTGCAGATTACTCGTAACTAACTGCATTTTGGCGTGCTAATAATCGAACTTGGGTCCTTGGAGACATTTTATGCGATTGGTTCCAGAGCTTTTTCCACTATAGAAGTAAAGTGATTAAACTCACACAGTTCAGAACTCACTGGAAGAAGAACTTTTAGGAGTGACAAAGGAGGTCAAAACCAACGAGGATACCGACTCCGGTGACACACAACCAAAAACGCTCACATTGAAAATTTTGAACCATTCGTAGACAATAGAAATAATCTTTTTTCTGATTTGTTAGTAAAGGAAGATTTTATCAAGGAAATGACGCAAGTGGTCATGGATGCGTTAATGCTCAGCAAAGAATTAGAGGAAAAATTCTTAATGACTACCAAAAGACTATCATAGCCATCTCTTCTTCATAAACAGAACACGAAATTAGTTTGTTTTCTTTATGCATATTATGCATAAAAATCGATATAAGTACACATTAAACTTTTCATACAATTAGTCATCACTAGAATGAAGTATTTTTTTATCTACGGAACCTAATCCCTATTTTGAACCCATTCCCTATTTTTGATATTAGGTCTCAATTTACGCGGTTTCGATTTACGCAGCATTTCCGTGGAACATAACACCCGCGTAAAACGAGGGTCTACTGTACAAGGGTTAAGACAAAATTTGGTCTACAGGTATATCTTAAAGGGCGAGTTGCTCATTTATTTTTGGCTTCAGTCATCCCAAAAGGATGGATCACCGAATATTTTTAATCGTTTTATATGACTGCTATATCTCAAGAAGTAATGCGAGGATTCATACAAAAATGTAGTATGCAAGTGAAATTAAACGAAAACAAGCCTTATTTTCGTTCTAAGTTGAGTTTCGTAATCGTTTACGTGAGTCAGTGTAATTAAATAAACAATGAAAAATATACTGAATTTAAATATGAGAGGTTGAGCAAGATATCAGTAAAATCTAAATTAGCCGTGTATTCCTCTCATTTTTGTAGCACTTTAACTAGCGTGGGTGTTAAATAAAAACTGAGTTTGCATTCTTATACAATTTGCATAGTAAAAATTCAATAATTAAAACAGCATTTTTTTCTGAGAGGGAAAAACTTATTTGTTTATTATTATTATTATCAGTATTCTTTTCTTTCTGAATTACCAAGCTATATTGAGCTAGAACTATTACGTTTTGAAACTCATTTTAAAAATAAGTCTAGGTCAAAATTGATCTGAATAATCTCATTGATATCAGTTATTTCACTCTGCATTGTGAAATTTTTTCTTTTCTATTTAAAATTGGAAAATGTGATTCAGCTGACAAGCGCTACTTCGCAAGCATGAAAGTATCCTCTTGAAAACCTCTAATAAAATAGCTGTTCTGAAATTGTCCCCCTTGATGTTCTATCGAATATATAAATTTCATGAATGTTGAGAATTGAAAATATTTGTCATCGCGTAGAGTCGTTTTTTAAAAATCTGAGTGAAAGACACCTGTTTTAGCAATTACGGGTTTCATTGATTTCAAAAGATTTGACGGTGAAGATTTCGACGTAATTTCAGAATTTTACTCATAAGACAGAGTTTCCACGGCAATAATCTGTCATCTCTGTTAAACATTTGTTTTGCTGTCCCAAAATCCCGGTCGCAAAGGACATACAAATGTCCTCTCAGAGGAAGGTCTCGAGCAGTCTTGTTAAACTTCTTCAGTTTCATTTCCAGAAAAAGTCTCAGAACAGTTTTGATCTTACTTTAACCAACGTATATCTCACTGAAAACGTAGTTTTTTTTTTTTTTTTTACAGTTCTTAGGGTGATGTTAAAAAATCTATGAGAAAATTAAATTTCATTAAGATACCTTTCTACTTGATTTCCACCCTGGCCCGTGATTTCGAATTTTTCTAGTGAAAGGGGAGAGGGAGGATAACGGGCATATAACCAATGCAAATTTCATAGGATTGCTATAAAAAGCACTTCCACTTGTATATATAAAAAAAAAATTCAAAGTCGGGGGCCATTCCGCCTGATCCCCTAAATTACTGACTTGTCGCTAAGGTAATAATATGCTAGAGTGAAGGAGTTATTTGTTTTTACTTCATTACGCCAAAAAATACAAACCGCCTATTCTCTTGCCATATTCACATAGCGCCTCACTATTCTTTCATTCGCCTTTAGAACAGTTTAGTTTTACTTCCATACCAATTTTTTGTCTGAATCCTTGCGTTACATCTTGATCCTTTGCTTTACATCTTGAGTATTATTATTAATCAGATTAAACGAGAAAGAGAAATCCGTTGCAGCAGCCTTTCGCATGTTTACGTTCTTAATAGTATACAGAAAAACGTATGTTTTTCTGAAAACTATTAATTTTCTGGAATTAATCTGATGCTTAGGAATTAAGACAGGAGAAAACGTTTGGAATTTTTGAAGGAACTTACTTTGAAAGGCAATTAATATTCTTTCGCAACTTTTATGCTGAAAAGCATCGACGTACATTTAAATTTTTCGTACCAATTGAACTAGCGAATTTTGGGCCGGCGACATTTTGGACCGGCGACATTTTGGACCGGCGACATTTTGGACTGGCGATATTTTGAACCGGCGATATTTTGGACTGGCGACATTTTGGGCCGGCGACATTTTGGACTGGCGACATTTTCGACTGGCGACATTTTCGACTGGCGACATTTTGGGCCGGCGACATTTTGGGACGACGACATTTTGGACCGGCGACATTTTGGACCGGCGACATTTTGGGACGGCGACATTTTGGACCGGCGACATTTTGGACTGGCGACATTTTGGGACGGCGACATTTTGGACCGGCGACATTTTGGGACGGCGACATTTTGGACCGGCGACATTTTGGGACGGCGACATTTTGGCCGCGACATTTTGGCCCGCGATATTTTGGCCGCGACATTTTGGGCGTATACCGTTTTTGCCAAATGCTCTATGCTTGTTTGTTTATGCTTAAAAAGGGCAAAATGTCTTGAACTACATATTTTTTGAACTCCTTGGGTTTTCTGTTAATAAGCTTTCAGGAACTCTTAAACTGTGACATGAATTGAATTAAATGGCTGTCTATAAAGTATGTTGCAAAATTTTGAACAAATCCCCCCCCCCCCTTCCTTCTTGTTACATGTAACGCTGTTCAACATGAGCATATTGTTATAAACAACGCGTGATGTCACTTCTTGTTGTCCCCTCCCTTCCCCCTGTCACAAAACTGTCACATTGAATTCCTAAAAGACATACTCAGCAAAATGTTGATCTAACTTTAACATATATGAGGTTTTAAGTATTAAAAAAAGTTGCTAAAATGGTCATTCTATGAAAAGTTTTTTGAAAAAGGTTACTTTGTCATCAATTAATGCTTTTTAAAATAATTTTTCAAAAGCCTAAAATGATGAACTATTAAAGCCCCCCCCCCCACACACACACACACACAAAAATCATTAGCAGCAGAAAAAGTTGAAAATGGAAAAGTAGCCGAATTCAAAAAAAAAAAAAAAAAGGTTGTTTAGATATTGAATACATTTTTTGGATGTACAACATACAGTATTCATGATGTTGTATTATACATTCTTTAATTAACGTTTTTCAAGTTGAATTCCTGTGTAATTTTTCGAGAGTGCCCACCGAAGGGGGGGGGGTCGGAATCATAGTCTCATAGTAATGATAGCTTTTCAACGGCTATAGTTATAAATAACTGTGCCCTTGAAATTTTAAGGGAGATGGAGATGTTTTGGGGTTTTTTTTTTTTTTTTTTTGAAGTTTTCATAATTGAAGGGGGTAGGGCACCGTCTACTTTGGGGGATGGCACCCAAGCATTCACGTCTTTTTAAAAGCATAAATTTGCTCAGCTAAGTTAACATTAATAATCTGGTATTATGTACTTTAATTTGATGTTATGTCTTTGAAACATATTGCAGTCATGTTTCCCGTTTACTTAAGTAAAAATGTTTATTTATGTTTTAAAATTTCATTTCATTCTTATTCAAATACAATAGTAAAATTATTTTTTGTTTTGATGTAATTGTAAAATGAAAGTTCATTTATTTATTTGTACACTTCTTAAGACTTAATGTTTCATTACAATATACGAGTAGTTAAAATGCGATTAGTTAAAAATAATTTCTAATGAAAAATAAAACTGTGTTTATTTATCACTTTGTTTTAACATGATCGTAAAATAAAATCGTGTTTAGTTATTTGAATACTTTGTAAGACTTATAAATGTTTTTATGTAAAATACTATGAATTAAGCTCAGTGTATTTTTTTATGTATGATTATCGGTTCTTATCTTTTCAAATGAAAAAGTAGAACTTTTAATTCTGCTAAAATAATAGAAGACAATAATAAATAAACCAAATAATTTTATTTAATCAAAATACTAATTGAAGTGCTCACTTCCCGATATCATTGTGGATCGACAAACGATGACGTCATTTGCTAGTTGGATGGCCTTCCTATCTCGAAGGCCTCGGGCCGGCCGAGGGGTGATGCTGGCAGGCGGTGGCGCCGGTGGGAACAAAAATGATAGCACGCCAAAAACAGTCAAATGAAAGCAATAAGCAATCGTGATTGCTCAAAAAAAAAAAAAAAAGGTTTGATTAAGTAGCATAAATCAGCACCATCTGTAATTTTTTAAGTTACAAATATCATTACTGGATCTACTGTACAGTATATGTTCTTTGGTACAGCTATAGTGCAGTTGTTTTTCTTACTACATAAACTTACCGTAGTGGTTTATTTTACGTCTTTTTTTTCCAATTGATCATTGATTTTGTGCATGATGGCAGTTCTTTTATGTTAAATAAAACGGTTTCTTTTTTAAATAAAATAAATAAAAAATTCAATTTTTTATTTAATAAACAGCAATGTATAGTTAAGAAGTGATTGTTAACAGTTTGAGGTGGTGTTTACAAGTGTCTTTAATCGTATGGGTATGTTTATAAAAATTTTTACACATAACATTTTCCACAACGCGAAATTTCAACTTACGCGAAGGGTCTTGGAACGCATCCCTCGCGTAAGTCAGAACTCGACTGTATACAGTCGGATCCCGCTACAACGCGATCTGACTTACGCGATATGGCTATAACGCGAGTTTTTCACGAGTAACGATTTTTTTTAGTGCGGACACAAATTACTCGCCTGCAACAGGAAATTTTTCGGAAAAAAGAGGCGGAGAGTTAGAATGGGCTTCGTTGTCACTAAATATTGGTTTTGTGAGTGGATTTCCATCTCTTTAGCATCACTGAAAGCGGAAGTTCAGCCACTGTATTAGTCTAAACAACGCTTTGCTTTAGTTCATACAAATAACCGCTCCTATTCTTAACTTTTTTTTTATTTTGCATATGAACGTTGATAAAATACATTCTGATTGCGCTGCATAAACCTTCATTTTTTAAATTATAAATATATTTGCTATATCTGTACTGTTAAGTGCTATAATAATGCTGTAGTGTACATACTGTAAGTACCATACTACTTTATTTTAAGTTTCTCTCCCCCATTAATCATTGATTTTGTGCTAAATTACAGAATTTTATGTCAAATAATAACGCTTTTTCTAAAATACAGAAAACGTCGGTTATTTGTAAAAAATACTGCAACATATAGTTAATAAATGGTTTGAAACAATATGAGAGGTGTTTACAAACGTCTGAAACAATTGGGTATGCTTATAAAAAATTACCAAACATACCTTGTTCCACAACGCGAAATTCCGACTTACGCGAGGTGTCTTGGAACATATCCCTCGCGTAAGTCGGGACTCGACTGTATACGTCACTCGTTTGGAAGAAAAGTACCGCAATACGAAATTTTTAATTTTCTCTTTTTTTTTTTTTTTTGCTTAAAGGTTTTTAATTGACGAAATCTTCTTTTGGAAATAATGACAGACTTTTTGCTCTAATATTAACCACTGGAGAGCACAGCAAACTTACTTTTCTTAATGCAAATTGTCTGATAAGTTCAACTTCAAACGCTTCTCCTGTAAAATTTCATTTCTTCGTATTGTGGGTAGAAAAAGGAAACTCTTTGAAAAGTGGTTTCTAGTCTAAATTTATTTACTTGAGTTAATGATAAAGATATTAATAGATTGATGTGCCATAAAAGAATTAATATGCTTTGTTCATTTGAGAATATATCTTAAGTTCCCCTTATTTCAAACATTTATAGAAAATAAATAACTTAAAAAAAAAAGCTAATGATGGTGTACCTAAAGCAGGTCCATTACTTGGGGGCAGTGGTGCCCAACCTACGGCCTGAGGGCCATATGCGGCCCGTGAAGCTGCTCCATGTGACACGTTTTGGAATCCTTCGTGGCTTGTGATTTTCTTTCCCTCCCCGTATTTATTCGCTCGCGTTAAAGATAAAAATTTAAATTAAAGTGGGCGTGCTTTTAGTTGTTTTCCGATAGAATCCCCCCCCCCCCCCGGCTGTTAAAATTCGAAATAACGAACCTGATTGAAATTAGAAATTAAGTTCTAACAAGGCTCAAAAAGTAAGCAGTTCAATGGAAATTTGTTATTGTTTTTTCTTGGAAGTTTCACATGATATTCGTGCCCCCCCCCCACATGATATTCGTGCCCCCCCCCTCCCACCATTAAATTGATGTAGCAAATTCTTGCTGACATCAGGGAACTGGTGACTTTTCCCTTCTTGTCTTCATTTCAACGTGGAAGTAATTAGCTGAATCGTTGTTGTTTACATTAGGCTTCAAAATTCGAGGTCTTGCACAAAATGTGTGAAAGTGGACTTCAATAACTTTTGATCAGACACACTCCGTTTCCGTTGATTATAAAAATTTAAAAAATACCTAAAGAGATTGATCCATACTAAGAATGTTTGGAGTGTCTGCAACTTACACTTTTCCTTCGTCTTTGTATGTAAATTTGCTTCATAATAATGCAAGGTCATGACTTGCAATTCATTTCTTCCAATTCTTTAAAAGTATAGTATGTATACCCTCATAAAGTGTTGGTCGTGATGCAAAATTTTTGATTTCTATCTCACTTAATGTAGCCGATAAATGTTTGACACCAAGTTGACGAGGTTGTGTGTAGCCGGAAAAAATTATTTCCTGACGATGTTTCTTTGATTCTCACATTGATCGATGACATTATTTCGAACGATTATTGTTGGTGTTATTCGTTTGAATCTCTGCTAAATGACTTTCTAATGCGTAACCGCACTGCTTTCGCTTCAAATTTTGCGTGACACGAATGTTTATTACCGTGTTCTTTTTTATTTTCTGCATGTCAGAGGTTTTTGATCTTTTGAATGGTTCAACTTTTTTTTTTTTTTTTTTTTGATAGCGTTATACCTTTATGAAGTTTTACTGTCTTTTGATGCACTGTTTTACTTTTATTATCTTGTATATGATAACTTAATAAGTTTTTCATTGATTTTCCGATCGGTATAAACGATAACTGAATCGAAGTGAAGGAGTTGTGAATAAGCTTTCATTGTTCTTACTAGCTGTGGGCGCACGCATGAAGCAACGGGGATGCGGTTCACGTTCGAAATATTTATTAAGATTATCATTGTTTTGGTGTAAGATTCAGTCGTTATTTGTTTATGTATTAAATTTTTTCCTTATTTTATTTATATTTCTTTATTTTATTATTATGTCTATTTATTAATTTCGTTCTTTCCCTAAAAGGAATGATTAATTTGCAGATTAAACAAAATAATTTAATATGAGAGTTAAAAGTGGGATTTCAAATATTTTTTAAAGAATTCAGTCTGCAGTTAAGCCCCTCCTCATTCCTTTTCCCATGATTAACTGATGTAGTCTGACTGTGGCTCTAATAAGTTGGATTCCGATAGACTTTGACCATTCCATTTGTTAAAATCGGAGTGAGGAAAACCGGTTTGCGTTGCAATAACGATTATTGTCACTATGCCAATCTAAGAACTTCTCTTCTTTCTACCCAATCATAAATGAGGTACTCCAAAGTCAAGCAGCAAGTTACCTGAGCCACATTGTAGTTTGTTATTTTTGTTCAGATGATCATGATGTGGGTAAGTATCTCCCCCCCCCCTCACCTCCGCCTCTTTTTAATGTATTTGCTGAACTTTTAGTGAGGGGTTTTTTTTTTTTTTTTTAATGGAAATAATTTTGAATAGTTGCCAATTTTATCTGACAAAACATGCTAGAAACTAATGCAATCCTAGATATTTAACAAATTAAATTAGTTTTTGAATGCTGTTTTATCTTATTGTTTAGAAAATAGTTTCGAAAGTGTTTTGATAAAAATATTGTAGTTAATTGTTAGTGGAAGTTAAGGCACAGTTCCTGATTACTGTCAGGGCAAGCGGCAACATACTCCTATAAATTAAATATAAAATAATTTTAAAAATAAATAAATAAATAGTTTTACCATTCAAGATGTAGAAAAATTAGTGTTGAATAGCCTAGAAACCAGCCCAACAATTTTACATTTTCCGTGGGGGGGAGGGGGGTATACTGAAAAAAATATCAGAGAATGTCAAAAGCCACACTTACTTATATGTAAAAACATTAATATTTTAAACCTAGGAGTGGAGAAATTGATTCCTGTAGCTCGGGACCCCTATGGTTATGGGGATCCCTTGTATTTACAACCTGGTAAATCTGCCACTTACTCCAGGGGAGAGTCCCCAAAAGGGCCCCACTTGGCTTTAGTCAGGTCCTCAATAAGCAAGTTCACTAAACTTCCTAATTGTTGTAATTTTACAAATAGAATTCATATTAATGCAATTAATTTTTATTTGTTATTTTAATTAAATGTTTTATGCTCACTACATTCTTTTCATTTCGTTTCAATAGGTGAAGCTTGAGAAGGTGCTAGGACTAACTGTGTCCTGCAATGCAGCTTTTGACTGTGATCCCAACAATGGTATTGTTGCTTATCCTGCTGGGTGAGTTATTTTGAAGTTTTCATTTTCGCTATTACGATTTTTGCCAATTGTTCCTTTTTATTTGAATTCATATCAATAAAGTTTTATATTGTAGCCATACTACATTTATTTTTTTAATAAGCATTGATTTCCACAAAATTAACTAGCGTTGGGAAAATTTCCGAATCCAGCATATCCAGCTTTTTTCGAGTGATTGTTCTTTTAAATGTAAATATTTACTTAGTCTTTGTTTCTCAGTCAGACCAGATCAACAAAAATCAGAAAAAAAGATAATGGTTTTCATTTTTTTTTTTTTTTTTTCAAGAATTGTCCAGACAATTTTTGTAATTTCAGCCCTATGTAAGTCAACCCCACTTGTAACCTCATTTTTTGTTCTAAATTTCTCGACTTATGCACAAGTATATACGGTACTCCAGCGCGCCCAGCCGTTCGGGGGCCCACTTTGCAGAACCCCCAGACGGGGAAACCTAAGACTGAAAGCTAAGAGGTGAGGTGTGTTCGGAGAAAAGTATATATGATACTTGCTGCGTAACACTATCAAACGGTTCAAATGGGAAACTTTTGCCCCTTTTTTATCTTTACTGCATAATTTGAATGTTGTGTATAGGATATCAATATTTCAAAACTATCCTATTCTTCAATTGGTAGTAATTATTTTGGAAGAAATCATTTAGGTAGTCGTTATATTTATACAGTAATTTAAAGCAAAGTCTTGAGCTCTGTTCTTGCAAATTTATTTTGTTTGCTATTGTTTTTTACTTCCTTTTACAAAAAAGGAAGTATTGTATTCGTCAAAAAAATTTCCCTCAAAAATCGGCCTTAATTTCCATTTTGCTTACCCCCGAATGAATATTGAATTTTTTTTTCAACCTGACTTCACGTGAATATATCCTAAGAACATATAGACACTCGATGTATGCATTTTGACGATCCCTGAGTTAATTACAACGAGTTATCTTGTGATGTACATATGTATGTGCGTATGTACGTATGTGTCTCGCATAATTCAAAAACGGTATGTCCTAGAAAGTTGAAATTTGGTAGGTAGACTCCTAGTGGAGTCTAGTTGTGCACCTCTGCTTTTGGTTGCATTCAGATGTTCCAAAGGGGGTCTTTTACACCTTTTTTGGGGGAAATCATTGTTAATTTTAATGCAAACTCAAGTGGTGTTATAATTTGGCAAACACTTGGCAATATATCGCCAAGCTATTCGTCTAAATTTGGCATGTTTTTTTTTTTTTGCTTCGGTTCACAACAAACTTGGGTCAAAAATATTTAAAGTGTTCCTTTGCTTACTCTGAGGCACTATTATCATTAAATTGGAGTAAAAGGAAGTCATGTGATACACACATCAGATCCTTTATTTTAAGTTTTCCAAATTTTAAAATGTTTTGTAATTTTTTTATTTTAAGCAATTGTAGAACTTGTGGAAATGTATCTGAAATGATAAAATTTTCTTTAGGTGTGTTGTTGTTGTGTATAATATTCGAAAAAACAAGCAAGGCCATATCCTTAGTAGCTCTAAAAAAACAATCACCTCGCTCTCATTTTCTTCAGATGGCAAATACTTGGCAACTGGAGAGGTATTAATATTTTTATTCTTTTTCTATTGTATGATGCACCATTTGAAAGCATTTGACACATGTTTTTAAATTTTCAAAACAGTGTGGGCATCAACCTCATGTTAGAGTTTGGGATGTTCAGGAGAGGATACAGGTAGCAGAGTTTCAAGGTCATAAGTATGGGATTAACTGTGTGGTAAGTAAAACTTTCCTTTGTTATTTTCCCCAATGTCCAAAGTTGTATCAAAGTTATTTGAAAAGTATGCTTGTTTTGAAGTTCATTTTAAGCCTTTTTGATACCATTTTGCTCTGTTGACACTACGATATTGATCATGTGTGTTTTGAAAAGTTAACTTTATTAGAGGAAAATATAATCTAATAACCCTCAACCATTGAAATTTTAGCTAATTGAAGGAAGAAGCTTTTCTTCAGGGGATACTTAGAATTAGTTCAGTGATATCTATCAAGTAAAACTACCATAATTCACATAGGCTAAATTCAGACACTTTCATCATGCTGTTGGGACGGGGAGAGAAAAGTGAGCTACCAGCATAATGTTTACCCATTGGTTCTGTTAACCCATGCTTTATGTACAGTAAAACCCCTCTAAAGCGGACAGTAACGGGACAATGTTTTTTGTCCGCTATAGAGGGGTGTCCGCAGGACAGGGGTTTGATAATGTTGTTTGCCTTGAAATCGGGGAATTAAAAATTTTCCGCATAAGAAAGGTGTCCGCATTTGGGTGTCCCTTAAGAGGGGTTTTACTGTAATAGTACCCTAATATTGGGATGTATAACTGCAATGTATATCGGAACTCAGTCTGAATAGCTACTATACTTTTATTAAACTAGTACATTGTAGCCACCAGTTGGACGGATGTAATTTGTAAAAGAATTATGCAAAGTAAACAATGTTGTTATTGTTACCAAATAATAAAACTAAATCATCTTAAAAGTTAAATGTTGAAAAAACCCATACTTAACAGTAACTTTAGATTAAATTTCTGTTAAAATTAGTTTAAACAAGTCAAATTACTGTATGTGCTTTAGGGTAGTTCTTATTTTTGAAGTTGTAGATATTTTACACGACGCCCCCTCAATTTCTTCCATTATACAAATAAATGATCCATGCAAAATTTTAAGTCAATCCATGAATATTAACACATGCCCCTAGGGCCCCCTTTTTTGAGTTTCCAAGAAAAAATTGCGGATTTTCTCATTTTTATGTAAAAATATTCCTAGGTTTCATATTTAAAGTAATTTTGAAGATCAATAGATGTTGCTACTTCCAGACCAACCATTCTCTCACTTTCATTCTGTAAAATTGTACATATTACATAGGGTACATGTACACTAATGGCCTTGGGACAGGCATACCGCTATTCCCGCTCGTTTCAAACCAAGCGCCAGGGGAACATTTCTTTCCGCCAAGATGGACACAAGGGATTCTAAAGGTCATTAATGAATGGCCTAGGCCATTAATGAATGATTTTTGACAACAACAAATTGCCTCTTCCAGGCTTTCGGGGTGTTGATTTAGAAAATTTTCTGTGTATGTAATAGGTGTGGCAAATAGGGTCACTAGGTTTCCATGCTATAAATATAAGTAATGACAATTATTTTTTAATTCGCTGTTCTTTAGTTATATATGTAAAATGTTTATGCATCCTTATAATTTAAATTTTGAAAAATCCTCGATTACCCTACCATAAAAATAAACTATTTTCCATATCTAAAATATAAATTTAAAAAAATTCCAGATCGGAATAATGTAAAAATCTATACTTTAAACTGTCTTTTATTTCAGTACATAGTCCTTTATTATCATCAAATTCCTCTTGCAATTCACAAGATTTAGAAACCGAAATGGGTATCTATCCTAACCTGTTGAACCTTTTATCTATATCTGGTCTACCACAAGGCAGAAAAGCTTGACAGCTATTGATATCTGCTCGCATTTCATTAACCGTTTAACCGCCGAACTATTGGCGGAAGATCAAATTTGAGTAACTTTTTGAAATTATGTCTGTTTATGTCTAGTAAATACAGAAATAAAATAAAATTTCCAGAAAAAATTTTTTTACTATGTTTTTCAGTGTGTTCCATTTTTGGAACATTGGCGCTTTGCATGAAGTTTTTTTTTTTTCAGGGATTTTTTTAAAACTAAGAGGTTTTGTATGCGGTTTTTATCTTAGCATACTTTATTACGGAAAAAATAATATTTTTAATTGCATTTATGTACATACCAGAATTCAGAAAATCCAATACAGAAATATCTAATGCCCATGATATGAAAGGAAGCATTGTTGGTGAAGTCGTTTGTCGCAATGGAAACATTTCTTAGTAGTATTTTTTTTTGCACACCGCACAACGTCCTTGGGATGCAGATACAATATAATGTCCGTCAGACATTCTTGATTGTTTATGTAAATGACAACGAGGCCCTGGATGACTTTCCACTTGTACTTTTCTTCTTAGGAGGTGAGTTGTTATTTCTATTCGGAACTCTAAATGCTTCATCTTGACTTCGTGTAACTCACAATGAAGTAACCAACTAGCTACAACTGAAATATTCAGAGCATTACTAAAAAGATTCCACCACCATTTTTTACTTCTCAAATGAGGTCTGTAGCTCCCTAAAAGTTTATCCAAGACGTCCACACACCCCATTCCTTCATTGAATCTCTTGATAAGATGAGGTTGTGGCACATCTATCTTGCATTTCTGCGCATTTGAGTAACGTTTTACAGATGCAAGTGGCTCATGTGTATAACAATTAGATGCTACTGTAACCACTGTATTATCATTCCAGCTGCACATGTGCACTGATCCATCAGATAGATAGTCAAAATTTCCACGATCTTCTTTAGAAAGGGCTTTTTTGGATTTCAGTGGACAATGGCCAGTTCGGTTTTCACGAATTGTTCCTGTTGCTCGTCCACCTTTTTTTGATAGCTGAGAAATTAAGTCATATGATGTAAAAAAGTTATCAAAGTATACTTCATGCTTAGACGTGTCAGTCAAAACTGATAATAGATCATTTACAACTCTGGATCCTAATTGCACATCAGGGGATCCTTCTTTTTTGGCTGAATAAATCTCCATGGAATATGGGTATCCACTTGAAGAGCACAGCATCCAAATTTTGAAGCCAAATCTTATTGGTTTTCCTCTAATAAACATTTTACATGAATGCCGACCGTAGTAGGGAACCATAGATTCATCTATGCTCAATTTTTCATGATATACACCAAATTGTTGAAGGTTTTTACACAATTCTTCGTAAATAGGGTATACTTTTCCAAGTTTGTCATTTTGTTTTAATTCATTGTTGTCCATCAAATAAAAGTTGTTTTTTATTTTTCGAAAACGATTTCGAGGCATAATTGTTGGTACAATTGGCACAGATGTATCTTCTGCACTGCTCCAATACATATCTTCAGAAGGAACGGAATGGTACCCACTCAATAGCAGCAAACCAAAAAATTGTAGGATTTTATCTCTGTCAACATCTATTGATTCTCCTTTTTGCAATGCATACAAGTTTGTCATATTTGCTAAGTGTTCAACATACTGCAAAGGTAAAATTTAAAAAAATAAATCAATTGGAGATAAATCCACCATATTCGGAAATGCGTGTCGAAGTGGTTCAATACTTTCTGACGAAATCAGTTTCTGAAAATTAGCTTTCTTCTGCCAAGTTAAATCCATTTTCATTCTTTTTCTACTTTTATTTCCTGATAATTCCAACTTTTTCTTTTTTTCCGTTTTCATTCGCTTTTTACTTTTATTATCTAATGATTTCAGACTTTGTTCTTCCTCCGATTTTTTTGTTAAATTTTCACGAGAGTTGGCGAAAAAAATGTCCACCTGTCCACATACATCAATTGGTGTAATAGGTTGTAACTCGTCTTCTAGAATGTCTTCTTCCTCAGTGATATTGCCTGGTTCATCAGGGGGTAATTGGCATATATCTACATCTGACAAATCCGAATCTGACAATGTCTCTAAATAAGCCACAGCTTGTTCTACAGTAAGAAATCTTGTAGACATTTTTTAACAGTTATGAACAGTTGGTATACGTCAAACAGAATTTTGTTTCGCTCGAAAACAAAGCTAGCGAATTATTGAACTGCATTTAAAATATGAAGAATAAAATGCTCACTAATATAATTTTTTTATTATCACGTGACAATGCAGCTGTCCGAGCAGGTGTGGATGCGGAACCATATAGTCCGTCAAACAGTAGACTGTTTTTATTTTCTTTGCTAACGAAACTTCATATCCTGTCAAAACATAAACTTATTTGGTTTTGCCAACACCTACATCAGAGTACATTCAAAATGAGAAGAAAAAAGAAACATATATTACGAAAAATGAAATTTCCCCTTTGAAGTCGAACGATTTACTTCTTGGAAATTTGACTCCCTAAAAGCGCCAATGTTCCAAAATTGGAACATGCTATTTTGAAGGGGTACATCTTTTGGAAATATCATTGTACATTTCTACAAGCATTTTAAAATCATACATTGAAGTATTTTTCACAACTATGATAAATATCATCACATTTTCTGAAAAAGCCAATTTTTGGTAAATTTTATAAGAAAAAGTTGCAAAAAGCTAAAAAAACACCCATCTTTGAAAAATCGCAATAAATAATTGAAAATATATAAACAATTAATTAGGAAATAAAAAATTACTTTGAAATAAGATTAAACTGTGTTAAAAAAAACTTTTTTTATTTTAACGTTATTTCTTGGGAAAATTTTCAGTTAAATATGATGTTCCATTTTTGGAACATTGGCGGGTAAACGGTTTTTAATGTTAGACAAATGCCATATTAGGGACAAAGATGCTGCTCATTTATTAACAGCCTATGTAAATGCAGTAAATTTAAATCCAAATAACCTTATGATCAATCGTACATCCCTTAAGAGAGCAAGAGAAAATCTTCGAGAGGTAAAATCAGATTTCATGAATTTAATTTTAGATTTTTTAGTTATTCCCTGGGATACAAAGCTACATCCAGATATAACTGGAAAAAAACGCAGACAGGATTACCGTGATAGCTTCAGGTCCCAATGTTGAACAGCTACTCAGAATTTCTGAGATATTTCTTCAGTTGTATGAATCTTAGATGATTGCTCTTTATTGCTAACTGTTCAAGCTGTAGTGTTTTATACAGCGGCTT
The DNA here is from genome assembly GCF_026930045.1 of Uloborus diversus. NCBI lineage: Eukaryota > Metazoa > Arthropoda > Arachnida > Araneae > Uloboridae > Uloborus > Uloborus diversus. The sequence continues at coordinate 22,648,172 of NC_072735.1, forward strand.
ACACTACCGGCCGTATAAATTGTGCATGTAATTTTTTAGAGCAAAAGCTGAATGGTGATATATTGCATTTGTATTGCTATCATCATGCACTTGAAATCGTACTGCAGAGTGTCTTTAAAGAAGTTCTTCCCTTTCTTAGTTCTAGACTCGATATTCCATTATTTAAGCGCTTCAAAATTCAAGAAGTACACATACCACTTAAATTTTAAAAGAAGAATTTGATGACATATTATTGTTCGTAGAAAGCGGAATTAAGGAATATTACAGAGAGTTCTCATAACGTGTAATAATATTTCTTGGTGAAGTCCTCCCTCCTAGAGGGATATGTTTTCGGCAACCTGGAGCTTATCTGTGAGCCAGATGGGTGGCAAAAGGAATTTATTGTTTAAAAATTTATATATTTACAAAACAATTTAAATTGATCTTACATGAAGAGAATGCCCGTAAAGGCTGTTTTACAGTTAAATGTTGTATGAAGGTATAGTTTTTCGCAGCAACGCATTCTAGGCCTTTTAAATTAATATAAAGTATAGTGTCTAAAGAACCTGCAGCGTACAAAATAATGACAAACATGCAGCAGAAGCAGTGATTTAAAAATTCATAAATCACTTATAGTACTTAGGAGATGAACTAGTAGCTTTGTCCGTAATGGATGAAGGAATTAACTTTGAAGATATGAAAAGAAAACTTCAAAAAAATGCTTGCTGAATAGGAAGACGTGTCTGATGACTGTATAAAAAATTTCAGATAACAGTAGATGATTTGGAATACTTTCTTAGTAAAGAATTTCCTCTTCATAGAATGAATTACAAGTCAATAAAACTGTTTGATAAGTTACAAATACCAAAAGATGTTTTCTATTTGATCCTGATTCATGGCAAAATGAAGGAAGCTATTTAAAGGGAAGAGATATCGTTAAAATGCTGAAAGTTTTGAATGATACAACCGAAAGAGGAGCACAATTAATCGAAGAATTTCACAATTAATTTACGAAATATGAATCATAAAAGCAATTTAGTATTTTACAGACAGTCCAAGACTATCGGGAAAAAAATGCACACGATTGAGATACATTGAGAAAAGCGTACGATTAAGGTAAAGTTTCTAAAGCACTGTTTCATTCGTATTCAATGTAAAATCTTTAAACGATATGAAGTAATTAAAAAGATTAATTTTAGTGCTACCTCGCTGTAAAAATATTTTGCAAACATAGGAGAAACGATGTACGGGGTCTGAAGTATAAACTCGAAGATTTATGAGAAAATTATCAAAAGTGTTAAAGTTCAATGTCCTAGGGGCACGTGTTATTATTGACCGATCGAGTTCAAATTTTGCACCGATTACTTTTTGTTATAGTGTCACAAAACTAGGGGGCGTCACTTGTTGAATTCCGAAAAAAAAATTTCCCATATAAATAAGGACCACCCTAATATGCTTGCATGTAAGTGAATGCTGTTTGTAAGTTTTGCTTCTAAGTCGACCTTGTCAAGTGATGTGTCATACGAAAGCCTATTCCAGGACCTTCAAAGTGACTCCTAGTAAAACTCTTTAGCTCTAATAGGCAGTGGCGTAGCTAGACCCGACTTTCGGGGGGGGGGGGGGTGTTACTTCTTTTATATATATACATATATATATATATATATATATATATATATATATGTGCGTGTGTGTGTGTGTGTAATCGCTTGGAATTTTTTCCTTTCTCTTCTCTCTTCTTTTTCTCTTTTTTTTTTGAGACTAACTTTTCGGGGGGGGGTTTGTCCCCAAAACCCCCCCCCCCCTTAGCTACGCCCCTGCTAATAGGAGCTGAGAAAAATGAATTTTTGTAAGTACACAAACTTCAAGTTTTTCCAGTACTTTAGGTTAGTTTTTTTAGTACTTTAGGTGGCCTCACACAAAAAACTAATGATCAGAAAAATCTAATAACATTATTTTTCTCCATCATTACATGGGTATACTCAAACCTGTTAATTTTTTTGATGTTACCTGACCTGAGTATGAAATGTACTTTTTTTTTTTTTTTTTTGTAGATTTTGCATGGTATATAATTTATTATTCTATGGGGGGCTTGCTTAAGTTCAGCATTGAATTTAAATTTCTAACTTTATTTACATATAAGTTTTAAATTCTTCTTCTTATTTCTCCCCTAGCCCCTCCCCCCACTATGAAACATTAGCATATGGATGTCGGTGACAGGGGCGGCAAATAGGGGGGGTTCAAAGGGGGCGGTTGCCTCCCCCCCCCCCCAAATTTTTCCCTAAAAATAATTAAAAGGTTAAATTAAATTTAGATAACTTAGAAATCATTTGCCTGCATTTTCAGAACAGAAAAAACTGATGGAGAATAATGGTTTGCCTTAACTAAAGAAGTAATCTCTTCATATGGATTGAATATTTAAAATTGTGTAATCTATGCTATGATGGTGCATCTTGTATGAGATACCCGTACAGTGTTGAGACAGCGCAATTTTTACACGTAAAGGCCATGTCATTTTACATAAATTTAATGCTCATATTATAACTTAATGTTTAGCTAGTAAGTGTTCATTGTTTCTCTGTATACTTGAAACACATTTTAGCAATTCAATACATTATATGCTTTCATAGAAACTTTTTGTAAAGGTATATGCTCTTTTTGAAAAACTTCCCACATCAAAAGATACTTTCACATCAACAAATATATCTTCAGGCTCTTTACTTGACACTCTCTGAGTGATACAAATGGTATTCAAGAGTTAAACCTATTAAAACTCCCTGGAAGAATTACTGGAAAGCGACCGCCTCAATGATAGAAAATCTAATGTCATTTTAATATGTATGACTTTGTTTGAATTTTTGTTTACTTTATTTCCTGCGGAGCATTTTCTGAACAATGCTACACTCTATCATGAAAATTTCAATATCAATTATTAGATTGACAATTGAAACTCTTTGTAATTTTCGCACTAATGCATGCTTGAACCAAGTGTGGAACTTTGTGGCAGAACTTTTTATAACAGTTTTTATTGTATGCCAATGTAGAAGAGGTGGCAAAACCCATATGAAGTTGTAGTCAAGTTATTAAATTAATATTTTGAATATAATAATCAATTTAGTTTCTCAAGAAATTGAGGCAGGATTTGATGATATACATTTCTCTTTGGTCTTAAGTTCAATATTATGTAGGTTGATTATAGAAAACGAAAAAGAAAATATTGCTCTTATACACTAGCGCAGCCAGAAATTCCTCCTGGAGGGCTTTTTTTTTTTTTGATCAAAAATACCTTCTGGAGGGTTTTTTTGGATGAAAAATACATTCTGAAGGGAATTTTTTGATCAAAACAGCCCTTCCATATGCATAAGCTACTGAATTAGAATTTGCGTTTATGTTAAAACCAATGACTCTGGGGGTGTTTTCACCCCCCCCCCCCCTTGCTGTGCCACTGCACTTACAAGAAAAATTTAACGCATGAGGGAAGAGTAATTGTTTTGTGAATTACGACTATATTTTTTAATGACGCAAAATAAATACTAGCCCAATTTAAAAAGCTTTCTTGGTTATTTTAAAGAAAAATCTAAAGGAAGTGTGTTTTTTAACATAACTTTCTTGCTTCCATTGTTTTTGGTCTAGTTCAATCTGGTCAGTCATTTTAAAGATGACTTTTGTGTCTCAGGAGGTTAGAGAATTACTTTCGAAGCGAAATGTGGCTAGAGAGATCTCCATCTTTAGCTGTACTGAAAATAAAGCAAAACACTGGATATTGAGTAAATATAGTTACAAAATTTTCTGTTCTTCCTGACCCCAAGAATAGCAGACTAAAACTTTACTAAAAAATAAAAACTAGTACCGAGATAGTTTGTGAGATAAATTGTTACAAAATAAATTTGAAGCTTTGGTCGCTAAAATTTTAATTGTTCTTAACAAGCCTAATTTTTCTTAACATTAAAACCATTTTATTATTCCTTCCTGTTAACCAATATTTAATTTTATACCGTACTGAGGAAATTCATGTTCAAGAAACTCGACCCCCCAAACGAAATGCTGAAATGCCGTCCCTGGTCGGTGACACAAAGTTATGGTTTTTTCTCCTACCAAAGATTTCTCCAAACAAAGTTTTTACTTCAAAAGACAAATACTGCATATTTTATTGTATGTATTAATGATGTTATTTATTTTGACCTGATTTGATTTTAAATAAAAAATCCCCACAGTCAAACCTTATGTCTAACTGCTAAAGCTAAAACAAATCCACATCTGGAACTTTTATGTTTTGCATCGTTTACAAGCATGTATAACAAAAATTTTGCTTCTTTTATTTTTTACTTTTCAAAAATTAATTTCTGAATTTTACACAAAAAAATTAAGTTTTGTTCTCTAGTATTTTATTTTCATTGTCCCAAAGAAAACAGAAACATCTTGTGTTTGGGGGTTTAAATAATTTTTTAATTCTAATTTCAGGCTTTTTCTCCCAACCTAAAGTATGTTGTTTCTGTTGGCTCTCAGCATGACATGATTGTGAATGTGTGGGACTGGAAAAGCAATGTAAAAGTAGCCTCAAACAAAGTTTCATGTAAGGTAGGTACTTTTATGAAACCATACTGGTATTTTTATTAAAACATATTTTCTTAAATATTGACTGTCACATGGCTAGGTAGTAACTTCATCGGCTGTTTTTTTTTCCCTAAATAAGTGAAGAACTGATACTTATGAACATTTTTTTTCAAAATCAATTTTGCGTCTTGCAGATGATGTTCTCTTTTACTTCAAATTTATAGGTCAATATCAAATTTAAGAACACTCATGTTTTTATGAAACAACTTCCAAGTCCCAATGCAGTTTACTTAGAAACAATGTAGTCAGGCACAGATCTATAAATTTTGAGGCCCCTGTGCTACAAAATCTTTAGAGCCCCTACCCAGAGGTTGCTAGTGTATAGTTGCAACATTAATTAGTCTTAGTGCTATTTTTTCCCCCGATTTTTTCTCTCTCTCTCTCTCTCTCTCTCTTCCTCTTTCAATTTCTTGGGCCATTGGACCCCTTAAGGAAATACCCAACCACAGGTATGTAGATCCGGGCCTCAATGTAGTTTAAGTTTCTTTTTTGGAAACTAAAACAAGAAATTATCTATTTTTCAACTGAATGTAGAGGTTTAAGCAACCTTTTAATTTAGAACTCTAGCAGCAGATATGTAACAAAAAGTATGATGGAAAAATTTGATGCGTTTTAATTTTATTGCATTTTATCTTCTTTCACCATTGTTTTTAGTTCTTCAAAGAGACAAACTTTCAAAACTGGTTGTCTGAGTTTTCAGATGTTTGTGTTTCATTTGTTTCTAGTTTTTTTATTTATTTTTTTTAATTTATTTTTATTTTTTTACGAAAGTTTTTACAGTTAATGTATTAAAAATCATTACTTTTCTCTCCTTTTTTCCCTCTTTCTTTTTTTTTGTTTTACCAGCATGAATTTTTAAAGATTCAAATGTAAATTTGTAAATATACTGGCAATTTATAATTTTGGTAGAATGCGTAATATTGATGTTTTTCCCCTCCATCATTTATTTTCACCTCGAAAATAATGACATTGATAAGATCTGTCATGGATGTGAGGAATTTTCCATTAATATAGGCCTAATGGATACATTTTTCATGGAAATTTGTTTTTCTTCGTTGCTACAATCAGCACATGTTAAAAATATAAAAATATAAAAACATGTTCACTTCTTTTTTTTTTACATTAGTTCATATCCCTGAAATTCAAGTTCTCAGAGGTGAGAGTTCACAATAACCAACTCAGTTTTTCAAACAAAATCTATCTTCTTGTTTTTCGACAAAAATCTCACAACTTCTTTATGACTGAAAATAAACAATGGGGCTCCCTTGTATCATGGAAAATAAAATGCCATGTCATTACTGCCATGTGGTAATGAGAAATGGCGCTTTATGTTTAGGTAAAGGAGGTGAGAACTTATTGTGTGACATAACTTATCCTACTAAAATGATCTAAAACACAATATTAAACAATTAGTTTTTGGGGACACTTGTGAAAGGAATAATAAATAAAAAAGTATATACTTTTAACTAAACAAGTTATTAAGCAACATAAACAGTTACACAAGGTGTGTGACATGCCACGAAGATGAGAATTCACATATTTTGAACCAAAAATATATTAAAATAAAAATTATCATTAAAAAGTTGTTGGCAGGTTTAAATACATATATTTTTGATGAAATTAATAAGCATTGTTAAATGAATTGTTCCTTAAAAGTTTTACAGTAAAAGGCATGTGACAGAAAAGTTTTACACTTTTTGAAGAATGACCCTCAAGAGAGAGAAAAAAAATTACTTATTTGTTTCTGTTGGCTGTTTGATTGCAGTAGTTAACTATCTTTTTTTTTTAACTGTGCAGCATTTTTTAAATTATGACTTTTCTTTTCAGGTTAAAGCATTATCATTTGCATCAAATGGAAATTATTTTGTTACTGTAGGAAATAGACATGTAAAGTTCTGGTATCTGGAATATTCTCGCTCCACCAAAGTTAGTCCATGATTATTTTTTTATTTGTATTTTTCCCAGATTATGTTGTTTCTTGTCACTATGATTCTTATATTTTATTTTCAAAGATCTGACATTTAACTAGTTTTTTGTACCTCAACTACAGTATTGAAAATACATTTTATTTTGTATAATTCTCTGTGTTAACCACCTGCAGTTATGGAGTACATGAGCTACCTGTTGAATGGATCTATGACCTCGTGAAATTATGGCTTAAACACTAATGTTTGACGTTTGTAAAGTAAAATTTTTAGTTTAGAAACCCTTTTTTCTTTTTTTTGCATTAAGACGTTCCCTTTATATGAAAGTTTTTTATCATTTTATCATAAAATGGTTTGCTATTTCTGTGTTTCACACACAAAAAATCTGGCTCATAGATTCTGCAAATTTTTTTGTTAATGTGAGTGTCCTTAATTAATTTTTATTTATTTATTTATTTTAGTATAAATTGGAACCTGTGCCATTGATGGGTCGATCTGCTATTTTGGGAGATCAACGAAATAATTATTTCTGTGATGTAGCTTGTGGCATAGGAGATATGGTAGATAGTACTTATGCTATTACCAAATCCGGTCTTCTTTGTGAATTTAATAGTCGTCGACTTCTAGACAAATGGGTAGAATTAAGAGTAAGTTTTTGGAATTAATGTACTCTTATGATGTACTTCTCATTGATAAAAAGTATTTTGATGAAAGTTTTTGTGTATATTTTTTAATCTATGCATATTTCTAAAAAGTCCTTCATGTTTTTGCTTAAAAAACTTTGTCCTCAGCATATTTTCTTTTATTATTATTACAGAGGTGTTAAAATTATTAGAGTAATTGTGTTTTTTTCAGCTTTTCTTAAATAATTTTGTATATACTTGCAATAATTCATTTGTTTTGTTATTCTAATCATATTTTCACTCCTTAAAAGTAGTTTTGGGGACATTATTTTGTGAAATGTTGGCATTTATAAAGTAGTGAAATATTTGATATGAAGTAATGAAATTGTTCGCATTGCTTAAAGCACGTGTTTGATTAACCATTGAGTTTAAAATCTGTCAGCTTGCTTTGCTAGTATTTTATATTCTTTCCTTGTGTTGGCATCAGTATTATTTTATTCTTAATGCAATTTTTTTTTTTTTTTTTTTTTTTTTGCAGCTTTAATTACTTTGAAGCCTTTGAAAAATAGAAATTTTATGTTGAAATTTAAGCGTGTTATGTTGAAATTAATAGTTTTTAATTAAAGTCTCCTCTAATTATTATTAGAGAATTATGTTAAATAGCCAAGCATAAAGACGAGAAGATTACGAATCCATCGATGCCTGGTTCGATAGTCAGTTCACTGTTGTTCGGATGAAGTAACTTGGACATAGATACATAGATACATATACTCAGCTTTTAACTAAAGATTAGTGGAAAACAAAATTTATTTTTCCTACTCCATTATTTTTACTACTCACTATTTCAAAAAAAAAAAAAATAAAGTAAAAAGATAGTGCCAAGGTGGATATAGATTGCAAACAAACCATTGCTAATATGCTCTGTTAGCGAAATAGTTATGAAATGCATATAATACAAAAAGAGGTTAAGAATCTTAAAGCTAACATTATCTAAATGGGTAAAAAGAAAAGAAAAATCATTGAAAAACAAAAATAAAATAAATATTAAACATTTCAATAGTGTATGAATCTATGTTGAACTTCTGATAGTAATGGGTGTTTTTACATCCATACCAAATAATTTCAGATTTTTTATGTTTAGCTATGTAAACAGTTATTTTCTACTAAAAAATCTAATTTTAAGCAGTAGTTTATACTAAACTGTTGTTTAATACAAGCAGATATCTAAAAATGGATTTGAATTTTATGACTCCTTAAAGTTAGTTTTATGTTATATGTAAATAAGTAACTGTGGTGGGTGATCCAGGGAAAAAAATTACAAGCATAGGAAAAGTAATTACTGTGAAGGAACTATCTTTTTCCTTTCACAATACATAAGATAAAGATGAGGCTTCTTGTATCACAATAATTGTGTGGGGAAGTTGTGAAAGTTAGCCGACTCGTTGCAATGGCAGAACATTTTGAAAAGCGGTCTCGCTTAGAGGCGACTTGCTTCTTAGGCTCTAAATGCCCTATTCAGCGATAGTGTCATTCGCCAGCAATACAATTCAAGGCCCTGTACTGTTCTCAATGCTCAAGAGGTGCTGTAAAAGTTCAAGTGTAAAGTATGGAATCACCTAAAATACAACCCAGATTTGGAACCAAGTAAGTATAAGCTCTGTGACCCAAAATTGAAGGATCACTTTGTCACCCATAGTTACAGCACTGGTACTTACTATAGCACTTCTCTTCCTTGTGTTTTGAATCCCACTTTAAGCTGTAGGTTCTTCAGCAAGCAAAATGAGCACTTCAATCTGTTTTGCTAAATATAAGTGCCCTAGACAGTTAATCCTTTTGGTTACAACGTAAGTATCAAGTAGGGTCATTTATCCGGAATAAGGTTCTATTCACATAGTGTTCGTAAAAAGCTCCCAAATCTGACTGAAAGGGGCAGGGGGCAGGGGTATGATCTCTACCAACCTGGGTAAAACAAGTTGATTGTACAGTCAGATAAATACCTAAATAGATTTGGTGATTGTGTGGAACAGTAAACAGGGAGTATGCTCTTTTATATGTGTTTTGTACTTTCTTCTATATCTAATATATAGAAGAAAGTATTGGATTCGTGCAAATTTTCGAATTTCGAATTTTGACGGATTTGAACGTTTTGAGGTGTGCTGAGTCCATTTCGACTATTTTTGGAAAATGTCTGTCTGTATGTATGTGTGTATGTGTGTGTGTCACGTCTGTGTGTGACCAGTTTTTTGTGGCCGCTCTACAGCAAAAACTACTGCACGAAATCGAACGAAATTTGGTACACATATGTGCCCCTATGTGAACTTGTACCCATTGGTTTTTGGCGCGAATTCCTCCAAGGGGGGTGGAGCAATGGGACGTTTTTTGAGTTGCGCGTGCTTGCTATTCCTCAGGAAGTAACTGGCGGAATCAAACAAAATTTGGACCATATGTTGCCATTAACAGGAACAGGTGCTGATTCAATTTTGGTGGCAATAACTCAAACGGGGGTTGAGCTATAGAACGTTTTTTGTCGTCAATTGTGACTGCTGTATCTCAAGAAATAATGAACGGAATGAAAGAAAAATTTATCGGCAAGTAGACCTTAGTGGGTATAAGAGCTGATTTTATTTTGGTGTCAAAAGCTGAAAAGGGGGTGGCGCAATCGAATGTTCTTTTTTTTCATTGTGAGTGCCATTTCTCAAGAAGTAATGCTACGTTCTGGATGAAATTTGGAATAAATGTGAATCTATTTGTAAATAGGCGTTGTTTCAATTTTGGCGCCAATCGCTCCATGGGGGTCTGATTTTTTTTTTTTTTTTTTGTGTTAATAAAAATAGCTTTATAAATGCAACAATAAGAAAGATAAATTACAATATTCTCGTCTGCTTATTTCACGTGATTTTAATTTTCGGGAGATAATCGGAAATGTTATCGCAATGATTTAAAATTAATAACTGTTGCCATTTTATGTTTGTTAACAAATAAAACATCTAATTAATTCAAGCAAGGCTTTTAAAATAACTTTCAAGTCGTTCTTTGCTTTGCTTTTGCGGGAATTCAGGAATTCGGACGGTCGTCAAGTTTTTTTTTTTTTTTTTTTTGCTGGGAATATTGCATTCTTTTCAAGCATAGGGATTGATCAGAATTCACAAGAAAGATATAGAAGAAAGTTTCGTGATGGCCACAACATACTAGTTTATTATTGTTATTTTTTTGATGAATAATTTTATAGTTTTTTTTTTAAACTCATTGTGAAAATCTTAACATGTTTTTTTAATGCCAACTTATTAAATCAATTTTAATTTCAATGTCTCTTTTTTCTTTCTTTTTTAGACAACTAGTGCCAACAGTATTTCCGTAGGAGAAAATTTAATAATTATTGGGTGTGCTGAAGGTGTGATAAGATGTTTTAGTCCTTTTAATCTAAATTTTATTTCTACACTGCCAAGACCTCATCCTTTAGGAGTTGATGTTGCTAAAGGTTTAGTTGGAAGGTAAGTCATTTTAGAAATATATATATATATATAAGATAAATTTGCAATAACTTTAGCATATTATGTATTTATAGAATATAAAGCAAAATATATCATAAATATATTTTAGAAGGGATTAATAGTCATGAAAGGTTTTGATGTTGTTTCAAGGAAGAAAAATGAGATACAGATTTTCTTAGACTTAATTATAAACTGACCAAAGTATTTCCCTATGTACATCTTGTCAACTACTATATACTCAGTAATTGATATCAAAAATTGCATAAAATTTAGAAATCATTGAAATTAGATTATTTTATTTTATTTATAAAAATCATTTATACAACTATAAATTTTCAAAAAGTTGTGTTATATGTAATGAAATGCTCAAACAATGTCTGTGTTATTTATACCTGGAATATTGTTGATCTATTGATCACTATAAAATTTGAAATTTCAAACATTTTTAACTCAATTTTTACATTACTGGCATACATTTCTGCTGACAACTTTAGATCTGCTTTTAGGTTAGTTCCAAGTTGCTAGTGTTTCATGTGGGCTCATTTTTCTATTTTAAAAATGCATTAATCTTTCAAGATAATGCATATTTGATGAATAAGATAATTGCATATTTTGTCATATAAGTAAGGAAAAATGTAAGACACATTTGCCATTTTATTGTCATTCAAGCCTATTTTATTCTTCTGTGGATACATGAGTTTCCACTGTTGTTTTTTCTTTTGCTTTGTAGTATGGTTTTTAAACATTTTCCTCATTTTTCTTTTTAAATTTATTGCATAATTTTGTCTCACCGGTCATGAGGATTAAGTAACCTTTGAGTAAAAAATATATCTTTTTTATAGTGCAATAGATGAAAATGCTTACTTATAAAATACTACTTTTTTAAACATTTTTCTTCTTTCATGTTTCTATGCTGCAAGATCAATCATATTTCCTCTTATTTTATTTTCCATCTTCTGGCTCTGTTTATAAAAAAAGAGCATTTTGAAAATAATTTCATTTATTGTAATTATGTACATTTGCATGATTTGATTCTGCAATTTATTACTTGTCTTCTTTTTTTGGAATAAATTATTCTTCATGGTTATCTTTATTTTTTCCTTTCATTCTCATAAAAGTTGATTTTCAATGCCTCAATATGCATATGGGTCTGTCCACGGTGACTGACGTTACAATTTGACTCTATTTTCCACTTACAAATTCAGCACTGTCTTGAAATTAAATTTTGTTTCTTTTGAAATTGATCTAAAATATCATGATATGGTACATCACTGCCCTCACACTTGTTTTCAGACTTGAGGAAATTTTTTTGTGTGAAATAAAAGGGAATAAAAAAACGTGACTGATGTTACGCAGAAGAGACATTGAGAAAATTGACTTATATACAATTTTAAATTCTCTTCAAACTAATAACGCAAAATCTAAACAGATTTTTCCCCTTTAAAGTAGAGATTTTAGGCCTGATGAAAACACTTTGTTTTATTGGCTGATGATACAAAGATTTTGTGACTGATTTACAATATAATCATTTACAATAAATTGCTGCAATTATAAATTATTTCTCCTTAAAATTGAAATTAGCACATGTTTTGTTTAAAATTGTATTTAAATTACAAGAAAAGTACATATATAAAGTTTTGCAAGATATATTTTTTATGTATTTCATAAAATAAAAAGTCCTCTTGCATTTATTACATCTAGTGCGCTAAATATTTTATTCCTTTCTCATGTGAATAAAAAATTTCATTCACATTGACAGGCTATTTCCAATGTCTTTCTGCTTGAATCCTGACAGTCACTAAATACTCTTAGTTCTTAATTTCAATGCATCTAACTTCTCGTGATACAATTATTAGTGATACCCTTCAAGAACCTGTTCTCCAGTTGCATTCAACAATTTCACTGGAAGTGATTCCCTCATTTACTGCAAAAAAAAAAAAAAGTGTTGCTGCTAAACACCTGCTGCAGCTTATAAATTTTTAAAAAATCTATTATCTCAAATATAACTCTTTATAACATGGGTGCAAGTTGGATGGTGATAGCTCTGAAATTTGCATGAAGCTGTGACATTTAGAAATGTTTCTGTGTTGATGATATAGCAATTTTTTTTAATGTATTACATTCAGAATTAGTTGCATATGTTTGTCAAATTTCATGTTGGATTTTTCTTTTACGGCTGCAGTTTTCTTTTGTGAAGATATAACAAAGAGCGCTTTTAATAACGAACAGATTTTACCAAGATTTCATTATTTTGAAGAGGGGTAATGCAACTTATAATTTAAACCTGAGACTTTAACACATTAAATTTGTTCTACTCTTGTTCTACTTAATCATCTAATTTCCCTTTTTAGTTCCATTCTGAATTAACTTTTGTAATTATGCTAGATTTTTTTAAATTATTTTATTTATTTTTTATTGTCCCCTCTTTTTAGCTTCTACTTTATTTTACTTTTTGTAATTTTCATGTTTTCCTTTATTTCTCAATTATCTCGCCTCCTTTTTTGTCTTTCTGCAGCAATCAATGGCATTTGTGCAATTTGTTTGAGGTTTATTACCGAAAAGAGAAATGTGACTGATGTTACTGTGACTGATGTTACATATTTTAAATAAGTTTTAAATAATTAAATTCAACTATTTCTAAATATTTAAGCTAGTAATGTTACAGATATTGTCATAAATAAAGAGAATATGACTTTTTATTAACTTGGATTTGTTTTTGTTTAAGCAATGCAAACTTTTATACAATTTTGTGACTGATGTTACATTAGAGAGTATGAGGCCTAGTTTAAAAAAATGTTAAAAGATAATTATAACAGTTAAAAGTTTCTTTGTTGGTCTAATATCTTCCTGTGTAAACAAAATTTCAATAAAAAAAATAAGAATGTAGACATAACAATTTATTTCCCAAGTGAAAAAAATGATCAACTTTTATAGCCGCGACACATGAGCACTGAGTAGTGTTGTTCAAATTTGCCTATAAAACATACAAAAAATGTGTTTATAGCTTTTTTTTGCATAGGTTTATAAAAATACAGTATTTTTCTCCTCATATAAAAGAAAAAATATATTGATACAATGAAGTTTTTTTTACTGTGATGTCTCTAGTTTCATGGAATTGCCCAGATACTTTTACCATGCGACATCAAGTTTTCCTTGGTTGTTCAATTTAACTGGGCAGTTCATCAATTGAATGGTCAGCTTGGACAACGTTGGATGTAAAAAAAGAAATTTTACAGGGAAGCATTTTTTTCTGAGAGCACTATTAAATTTGGAAAAGCTGCCTAGAAATGTCACATCCAATGTTGCTCCACTATGATAAACCTTTTCCTCCAAAGGAGCTCAGCAATTAATTACACTACCTCTAGGTCAAATCATAAAAACTATATTATTGATGGCATCATTAAAACTGATGCCTTTAAAATAACTTTAAAGCATTTAGTAAAAAGGAAAGTCTAAAACATATGAGGAAAAAGTCTTTAAATGCAGTGTGCAATAAAATAAAAATTTATCACTCATACTTTATTCATTATTTCTTTGCAGCAAATCTATTGTATCTCACCAAACCAATGTTAAATATCCTGACACAATAGCCATTGCTTTAGATGAGATTAATAAAAAGGTAAATAAATTGTTCTTTTATTTTTGCTATTTTAAAAGTAATAGAAATTTTTTTTAATTTCGTTGTTTGTACTTCAATATTGTATTTATTCTTACATTTGAATATTTAATTATCTTAGGTTACCTGTGTATATAATGATCATAGTTTTTATGTATGGGACATCAAGGACACAAAAAAAGTTGGAAAATCTCATTCATTTATGTACCACAGTGCTTGTATTTGGGGAATAGAGGTAAGTTTGATAAGTTACATACCTTGAAAACCATTTTGCCTAAAACTGAGGGTACTGTTTTTTTTTTTTTTTCCTCTCTCAGTTTAAAAGAATATTCTACTAAAAGATTTATATTAAAATTGCACTTTGTGCTGTTCAGACTGCTATATCATTTTGTGTTAACCAATTTTTCATTTTAAGCATTATCTTAAACCTATTTCACTGAAAATGAATAAAATTTAACAAAAAAAAAATGTGTGATAAAAGGTATGTCAAACTTCAATATTCAGAGTGTGCATAGCTACAGGAATACTACAAATAATTCATTCATTTTCAAAATGTTATATTCAAAAGTATTGTGTGTGCGATAAAGGTATCAAAAAACCTCAAAGAGATGTTGAGATTGCACTACTAGGTACAGCATGAGTGAGTTTTTTTTAATGAGGGCAATGCAATAACAAACTCAAATACTATACAACATCAAAAATCGCTCAGAATTGCGTTTTTCGAGCTCTAATTTTGAAAAATCACTGGCCCTAATATTTCAAAATATGGTCTTACAAACTGCATTTTAAGACGAGTTTTAAGAAAAGATTCGTGCAAGGGTCCCAATGCCGCCTTTCTTTAATATCACAAGCAATGGGTTTTTGAAATGACACTTACAAAATATTAAGTGGAATAGCCGCTGAAAGTAAAACATTGCTTAAATTTTTTGAATCATAATATTTAACAATTTTCCTGAGAAATGCTCCATATCCTCCTATCCATAAAATCTTCAAAGTTTGTCTAAAGTTGCATTTTTGAAACTTCAGTTTCAACCACGTTTTTGAAACTTCAGTTTAAAAAACTTGATTAGGGAAAAGGAATTGATTTAAATCCATTTAAAAAAATAATCGATCGGAAACAGCCTCTGAGCTCCCTGGCTTACCCTAACGTCAATAAACATGGCCTTTAATAGCGTTTTTAAGGCTGAAATTGCGTTTTTAAAGCTAAAAGTTTCAAATTTTTGATGGGACACCTTTCGACCTTTTTTCCTGTCCGATCAAACAAAATGTTTTGTTTTTTTTATATGCCCCCCTAAAACATTTTTCTGGTTACGTCACTGAATGCAATGGCAGAATCTCAGGGGCATCTCAGAAATTGTATCTGCTTCAATGATACTAAGGAAACGAATGTTTTGGAGACAGAGAGAGAAAAATATTTTCGGGCCCTAGGACAAAATAGAGAATCATTGCAATAATTCTCTATTTTGTATGTCTATGACTATGTATCTATGATACACAAAATTAAGGGCACCGCAAGGCGCCCCTCATTTTGTGTGAATGTCGTCGTGATCCATCAAAACGAGGGGCGCCTTGCGGCGGCCCCTCATTTTTTAGAGTCTGATGCGATTGCCCCGCTCGCCCTCCCCTTTGGGGCGGCCCTGTCTATATCTACCCCTGACCCCAACAACTGAAAATGTTGGAACTCTAGGATTGTGTCCATGCAGCAGTGATAACTACTTCCAGAATGGTGCTACAAAATGTGTAAGATGAGTCTGGGCCGTATTCAGGGGAGTGGGGGTAGGCTTCAAATTCTGTGATAAAATCTTCATGCATATTTTAAATTACCATTGTTTGTGCTCATTCTATATTTACTATTACAGATTTATCCTGAACTGCCAGAAGGTTCCAAGTGCATTCTTCCAAAGGAGACATTTTTAACCTGTTCCAGTGATGACACTATTCGGTTTTGGAATTTGGAACCAGTAATCGAACAAGACACTTTGTACCATAGAAATATTTATAGTTCTGTAATGCATTTTTCTTTTACTAACTCTTTTATCTGTGTATATAGTAATAAAATACAGTGACCCCCTTTGAAACTTTCTCTAGTCAATATAGTTAGCTGCTTACTATCATTTAAATGCTGTAAATAAGCTCAAATACTTCTGTTCATTGAAATTTTGTTGCCTAAAATTCTTAACGACTGATCATGCGTTGTTTACATTTAATTTTTATTCCTTTTTGATATGCACATTATAACAGAAAAAATTAGTGATGTATAGTATTAATAGATTGTGTATGTTTGCGCTGTATGTTGAATACATGTTTGCTGAGAGTTCTGTAATTTGAAAATTTAATACATTTTTTACTCTAATGTTTTTTGCTCTAAATTTTTTTACTCTCGTTTTTCACTCTAAAATGTTGTTAAATTTTGTTTTATTAAAACTATTGTAAAATAGGCAAAAAATATTGTAAAATCATTTAAAAATACAAAAATTGATAATGTAAGAAGAGGATAATTTTCGAACACCATCATTGAAAAAGTGCAGAGTAAGATCTGTATTTCATTAATTCATGAATTATTACATTCAATGAAAGTTTATTCTCACTAGTGTGTTTGACCTAAATGGTGGTTACTGTATTTAATTTATTTTTTAACTATTGTTATCTATTTTTATTTTTTTATCAATGTTTCATGCATAAAATATTTTTAACTAAAATTCTATCCACATGTTCTGGGTAAATTAAATATTCTACATTAATGGCCCATTCTTAAAAAAAAAGAAAGAAAACAGTAGGTATCTTTATGCATTTGGAATTATTACTTACTGAACAATAATTATCTCCCTGTAGTTTGCAAACATATTAACTACAATGAACATTTCAAATAATTGTGGGAAATTAAAAAGCATGTAGAGCTTGAAAATCAGTATTAAAAAAAGGGGGGGGGGAAGAAAAAAAATCTCTGAACCAAGTTGAAAGAATATGGGCTGGGAGTTTTGCATTTATCAAAAACTCTGTTATAGCTTTATTTGTGTGGTTAATTATTTATTTTTCATTTTATTAACTTTTTCTTTTGGAAAAATTTACCATGAATGTGTTTAACAATTGAAAAAATAACAGCAGCATTTATTTTTGAATGGCTTTCTTGCCATACATGCTCAGCACTTGACGCTAATCGGCATTAACGGCCATTGTTAAAGATACTTTTTGTGTTGATTGCATTTAAAATATCTCCTGGTGGTTATATGGTGCTAACCATTTTCATTTGCTTTGAACTAAGGTTTACAAATTTAACGATTACAGTTAACCTTTGAAAAGACTTCATTTGGGGCATTTTTTACAAGCTTTACATTCAGACCAAAATCATAACAATACGAGAATTTGTTCACGTCAAAAAGAGCAATTTTATGATTAAAAATATAAACTTGAACCTCTTCGAATCTTTTTTAAATCCAAAAACCACCCTATATGAATTCTTGAGCAACAATTTACCTCTGTTCCTAATTTGGAATAAATCCGATTAAAACTGTGGATTTGTATGAGGAACATATACACACACACACACACACACAAACAAACACACCCACAAACATACATCCATTTATATATATATAGATTTTTTGAGTGAAAGGAAAAATATTTACCTTCTTTCAGTTTTTATAGGAAAGTATTTTAGAACCTAAACCTATTAAGAGCTGTAAAATATATAATTAGAGCTTGCATTTTCTTTTCTTTTAGGAATTACTCAAAGTATTGTACATAGACCCTGAGCTTTCTTATTTATGTGATACAGATTTAAATGCTAGTAAGTATAACTTGTGTTATTTCCATTTGTTTTTATGAACCAAAGTAGTTACACATTCAACAAAAATCTAACATGCCAAGCAATGGTGAGATAAGAAAGAATAGTACTTTTTAAGATGAGTTAATCTTCTTTGTCACATATCTCTAAATAGGGCGACTAGGCTTAGCGTATGGTGGAGAATTTTTGCATATTGAATTTTTTTTCCATGGGCACTGGAAACAGTCTCAATTTCAGTGAATTTCTTTTATTTTTGAGAAATACGTTATTGCATAGGGATATAGATGGATATTTATTTCTGCCTATAGGCAAGAATTTGTTTTAACTTTTTTGGCGGCAATTTCTTTCAGCTTGTCAGCGAAGATGTGCTTCAACCTATAGGCAGCACATTTGCCAATCCGCCTATGGCTGCTACTTATGCTTTTATTTTTTGGGGGGCACTGAGCTATAAGTTTTGTTTTATTATTTAAATTTTGAAATGCCTTATTAATTACAAACAAAGTAAAATGCATAAAAATCTTTAGTACATTTAAATTAAACTTAAATAAAGTACAAAGTTGGAGTTATGTCCTATAATCTTTGTTGCAGAAGCTGAAATTAAGAAAAGAAAACATGGATTTTTTTTTTTTTTTCATTATACATATAATTTACCACAAAGTAGATTTTTCTTTTTGAAAATTCTCTGGAAAGATACAGTGGGAAAATTTCCTCCCCTCGTCCTTACCAGATATCCTGTTTGACATGCTGGTACAATGACTGAATTGGATAACACTGCTGGACATCTGATGCATCCCTAAATATTTTTTGTTACATCTTTATGTATCTTTTGAATTGCATTGTTTTGGAATAAAACCAATTGGTTTCGTCATTATTTCTGTTTTCATATTATGTTTCCAAAGTTGCTAAATGGCTTTTGTATCTTTACATTAAATTTTACATCACAGGTGGTAGTAATGATAAAGTTGACACAACCTATGACGGCAAAAATGGTGTCCGGTGCTTAAGGATTGGTCCTGATGGCAGACACTTAGCTTCAGGCGATCGCTCTGGGAATATTCGGTATGTGTATCCTAAACCTAGTCTCTCATTAATTTCTATGCAACTTCAAAACTGTGGCTATTATTTTGTTAATTACATGTATTAGTAAATTTCAGCATCCATGATTTAGAATTTGTGGAAGAACTCTGCAAAATAGAAGCTCATGACTCTGAAG